>NC_081823.1:14865000-15465000 GCF_030704535.1 Vitis vinifera | reverse complement strand
CCCATGCATGTATAGAGAATAAGGGTTAACTTCCCTCCCACCTCAAGGTTCGTTGGTTTCAAATTTTTGGTTTAGCACATATTAAAAGTGCATTTGATAGTGATTCTAAAAAGTATTTTTGACATTTCTAATACTTAAACAATAAAATTTTTCAAATATAAAAAAAATACTAAAAGTACTTTTTAAAATCACTACTAAACGCACTCCAAGTACTTATAATCTTTTTATCTAAAATCTATCTCAAAAATAAATTCTATAAATAAAATAAATTTATAGGGGTGTTCACTAACCAAATTTTAAAACCAATAGTAATTAGATGGCATACAACTATTTTTATAGCATACAACTAAGAAATTGCCTATCTACTATTAATGCATCATCTAGTAATTCGTGGGTAAGTTTTAATATAGAGCTACATAATAAACACGAACTAGATACATAAGATATTTGTCAACTTTCTCATAGGAATCAAGCCATGATTTGAAATGTTTGCCAACATCTTCAACCTTTAATTTCCCTCAAGTTAATTCAAAGATATTTATTAACGGTCTAATGATGTTTAGATGATCATATATAAGGAGTGTAAACTTGCCTTGTCTCTACTTTCTTTTTTATGAAATGCCTATCAACTTTGACATGTTTGGTTCGTGATGTATTAGATTATGTCCTATATTTATAGCCTATTTGTTATCCTAGTATATATATATATATATATATATATATATATATATATATATACACTATCATTGGTTCTTTAATTGACAATTTTAAACTTTGGAAAATATTATTTTTAGCCAAAGCAATTGGCAAATCCCTAAATTCCCTAGATGCACTACAACAAGAAACTACCAATTAATTACTTTTTTTATGTAACAAAATTCCTTACTATGAAGTTACAATAACTAGTAGTTGACCCCCTATCAACCATATTTAGTTTGATCATGATGCTTATACTCATAGCCACTTTATTGTCCAAGCATATATGATGCTTACACTTATAACCGCTTTATTGTCCTAGTATATATGCTATCATCGATTCCTTCACTATCAATTTAATTCAAACCTAGAAAATATTATTTTTAGCCAAAGCAATTGGCATATCCCTTGAGCCATAGTCCTAAATTTCCTTAATACACTACACCAAGCAACTACCAATTATTACTTTTCTATACAACAGAATTCCTTACTAAGAAGTTAAAATAAGTAGTAGTTAACTACCCATCTATTGTACATCCAACCCAATCAACATCCATGTAAGCCCTAACTTTTATTATTAGAATAAGAGATATATATCTAATGTTTCTTTCAAGTATCTAATAATTTTCTAAATAGCATGAAGATGTGTGATTTATATGGAGCATGCACGAACAAACTTACAACACTTATTACATTGGCTATGTTTGGTCAACAAACCATCTTCTCTTCCTCATTTTCTCCTAACTTGTGGTTTGGTTCTATCAAAGTGATTACCACTCAAAAAGTGATATTTGATAGCTTGTAATTAACTCTTATAAACACTTTTGAGTAGTAGTTATCACCTTTTAACCCAATTAACATATTAAGGACCCTTGCAATCAATTCTAATCAAAATTGTGTTAAGTTTTGGTGTTTTGATAGCTTTTTTATCACCAAAGCAATCAGAGATTAAGGAGAGTTCTTTGGAATCCATGGCAAAGATGTCCGGATAGGGAGTCCAGACACACCATCGGATTGCGGCGGAACATGGTCTGTGGCAGGCTGTCCAAATGACGAAGCAAGGCTTGCTCACATTAAGTCAATGATCCGGACAACATATCCGGACATGATATGCTATCGTCCGGGTGTGATGTTCACAAGTGTCGTGTGCTTTTCCCTGAGAGAGTCCGGATAGGGAAGCGCGCCACATGTCCTCTTGGGAAATCCGGATGGAGTTGATTCAGATAGCCTTGCGCACTCCGTGTCATCCGGGAGAGGGGTCCTTACACCTTGCACACACAGACGGTTCCCCTTGCGCAGCATAGCTCAGTCCACCCGGGGAGGAATTCCGTGCGCCGACATTTTACATCCGGATATCTCACAACTGGATGGGAGAGGAGGACGTTTCAACTTCTCCGGTCAGACATATCCAGATCCTTTGATAGCGCTTACCAGGAGAGTTTTTCTCTCAGTATACAATGCCATGGTGTTCTCCTGAAGCTTCCTAATATTTCCGACCGACATCCTGAGATATTTTGCTTTAGATATTTGTTGTCTAATTCCCCAAAGTCTCCTTGTAACCCACCTATCATAGGATTCCTTAGTCTTTAAGTAAGTACAAAGGGTGAATAACCTCATATATATAGTTTGTAACTTTCTTTACAAAAATCTCTAGTATGTTATCGACGGAAAAAAGAAATATATTTCACAGAGCACTTGCTCTGTTTTTCCTTCATATAATTGTTTTCTCGTTAGTTTTCTTACTAGCCAAACAAGCTCTGAGGAAGTTTCCTCAGAGAATGAGTAGCTAGACTTTTAGTTCCTTGGAGTTAAGGTTGTCGGGAAAGGTTCCAAATGCAAGAATTTATAGCTTTGTGGTTTCAACCATTAATGAAAAGAAAGTGTGATCCTTTAATGATTTCTATGTTTTTAGTTAACTTAAAACACCTTCAAGTCACTTAAGCCAACACTTGGTAAGGCATGTGATCTCCGTCCATGGAGATGCACTTGTTTATCTCTTGCGAGCTTTTGGGAAGTCACTTGGAGGTAGGATTTTCTAGAATTGCCAACACTTGGTAAGCTTTTGGACTCCAAGGAGACATCCATTAGTTATCTCTTGCGAGCTTGAGAAGGGAAGTCCAAAGTTAAAGATCACCTTGGATGGCAAATGCTAGGTGAGAGGCACGAGCCATTGCAAGTTGCATCAGTGAGAGGGAATTAGAGCTGAAATCCATTTAAAGGTTACATCTGTACAACACCGGTTAGAGAATTGACTATATGTTAATTCTCTAATGCGAGGAAATGAACCAAATGACCAGAGCTCTGTTTTTGCATAAGGAACCTCCCCTGTGAACCTAAACCTCCAAGGAATGTTTTTCTTCATAAGTAATTTCCATTACTTTCTTTTTAGCTAGCATTAAACAAAACCTCATTTAAACAAGTTTGTGTTTTATTTCTTAAGATAACCTTGAAATGAAAAAGCACCAATTTAACTTTGAATTGGTATCAGTTGTGAGTTGAAAACCCTTCCTAGTGAACGATCCTAGAGCCACTATGCTATATTAGCTAAGCTATCCTAATGCATGGTGATATAGGTTATAAATTTTGTTGATTACTCTCTCAATCAAAGAGCACCAGCTGGACATGAATCAGCTGAGATACCAATTGGGAACGAATCACAAAGTATCAATGGACTTTTTGTCAAGCTACTTGCCTCTTAGAGAAGATATTGGGTATATTTTCATTGAGAAATAAAGATCCCATGTTTAGAACAAACAACCTCTATTCCAAGAAAGAAAACAAAAGAAAAAGGTGGCAATGGAAGCCTAATAAAGAATTAGCACAATATCTTCAACGACTTGCATTCCGCAAATCAAATGCAAGAAGGTGACAGTTAATCCTTTGCTTCTTTCTTGGATATATTCAGCAATATCAAGTATAACTATGCACCATTCAACACGCATTAAAAAGATTTAGATCAATAGAGTGGGACCTCAAGGTCTAGGTCATCGTCCTATTGGAAATGCCTGTTGGTTTGCTTAAGTGTTATTCTTTTAACACTATTTTAATTGATTATAGAGCAGAGGAGCTGAAGATACAGAAATCTCTTTGGGAATAAAGGTTTTTGTAGTAGGTTGAGGTCAAAGTGAAAGAGGTGTTCCCAATTTTTTATTCTTGCCCTTGCATGAAGGGGTTGGGGAGCCTTTATACGTTTTCTTCTTCATGAATCTTTTAGAGTCTTGCAACATGTAATTTTTAAAACTTTCAACAACTTTTAGATGAGCTTGTGACTTATGTCTGAGATAAGGTGTGCACACACAAATTTTTTCAAATAAAAAAATTGTGGTCAAAATTGTAAAATTGATAATGTAAGGGACAATCTCAAACATGTCCTCTAATTCTTCTTACGAAAGGGGTTTCATCCACAAACAATAGATTATGAGCACTTAAAAAAAACAAAAAAACTCCAAATTTTTCTTCGATCTTCCACTGAGTGTCTTTTGGATGGGAATTTTATTTTGATCTTATCTATTGATTTTCTAGACATATGATAATTATTATTTATTTTAATCATCATAATTAATTATCTACCATAATTATCACAATTAAATTTTCTAGAGATAAATCTTATTTATTATGATAATTATAATATTTATTTGATTTTTTTATTAGATTATGTTAATATATTATTAGCCAATTATTACGTGGCAATTAATGAGTCAACATAAAATTTGTCCCTCTACAAATCCCTTCAAAAATTTGAAAGATTTGAAAGATTTGAAAGATTTGAAATAATAAATTTTATTTGGCTAGAATTTTAAGCCAAGGAACAAGTTTTCCAAACTTTTATTTTTTGTCACTATTTTTATTTTTCTTATTTTGAATTTTGATTCAAATTTCTTATTTTTTTTTTCTTTTTAAGCTTTGCTTTTACTACTATATTTATTTATTTAGTTTGATTTTTTTTTTCTTTGGTAACAAGAAATCCTAATACCAAAAGGACTTGAAATAAAAAAATTTAATTTGACCCAAAAAATTTTTAAGCTAATGAGCAAATTTTGGAATAAATAAATAAATAATTAGAAATCCTAATGCCAAAAGGATTTGATATATGAAATTTTATTGGTAGAAAATTTAAACCAATAAATTTAATTAGACATAAATGTTAAATTTCTTAAGTCTCTAAAAGCAATCAATATGATTGGTGTTATTTATTTTTTATTTTTATTATTATTATTATTATTTTGCACCTTATATATTTTAAGATATTTTTCTAATTTTTTTACTCGTCTAAGTTAAATTTTTTGTATATTTGGAAATATGAATAAAAAATTAGATCCTATTCGAAATATACTCGAGAAAGTTTAGTTGAAAGCTTCTCTTGTTGTGAGGTATTTGTTTCTTCCTTTCTTTTTTTTTTTTTTTTTTTTGTAACATATATCTTCTTCATCAATGGTGTTTTTTGTTTTTCATATTCATTCTTATGCAAGGAAATTATATTCCTTCCTGTTCAAGATCATTAAAAGGGAAGTGAAAATATAAATTTTTTATTTTTTTTTATTTTTGTTCATTTTTCATTAGTGAAACTTAAGGATTTATTTCTTTTTTTTTTTTGTGATTATGGAAGAGGAATTACAGAAAAGCAAGTAGATAACTTATTTTCATTCTATCCATCAAAATGATCAAAGAAAGTGAGCGATGGAATTGATTCCTTTTTGATTTCATAATGGTATCATCCTTCAGACTATAAATAAGGATTTATGTATTAATAAAGAGAGAGCGAACAACTAAGATATCTTCTCATCTCAATTTCTTTTCTTCCTCCCCTTTTTTATGTTTATTTTAGAACACCATAAATTTTTCTAAGTAAATACTTTCTGTTAGGAATTTGAGGCTAATCCAACTTATGGTAATCACCCTAGAGGGGGGGGGGGGGGATGAATAGGGTGATGGTTTCTTTTTCACAAATTTAAACTATGCAAAAATAAGAGACAATTATATGCAAGTATATAATAAACAAAATAAAGACAATTGCATATAATTTAAAAGAGTTAGGGAATAGAGAGTGAAAACACAAGAGTTTACAGTGGTTCGACACTTCCTTGCCTACGTCCACTCTCCTCAACCTAAGGGTTCCACTATCTTGAAGCTTCAACCAAGCTTCCAATCTCTTTAAAATTGGATTATGGTTCCAATTCACCCTTTTGGTCTTTTGGCTCCAAGCACCCTTTACACTTCTCAAGAGTTATCCCATTCTTAAACAACCTCTCAAGTGATACCCCTTACTTGAGAAAATTCCTCTCAAAGATATACAAAGATTGATCTCACAAAAATCATAGTAATAGAACTTTAGGCTCAAAGATACAAGAAAAACTAGGATTGAATGGTGTACTAAAGATATGCAAGTTATGAAACAATGGTGCACTCAAAAACACTCTTCCAAGGCTCAAATATATTCAAGAATGATTTGGGAAGGTTAAGCTCATGAAACAATGAAGATTGGAGCCTTTTTATAGAAGAAAAAAAGCCAAACTAGCCATTGGGGGTTCGACCGGTCGAGCTAGGGGTCGACTGGTTGACTAGTCGTTAGGAAAAGTGACCGTTGGGCCTTGACCGGACCTCAAACGGTTGAGGTTCAACCTTGACCGGGAAGAGAAGGCCACTGGGAGAGAGAGAAACTTTTTGGCCTCCTTCAACCAGTCCTCGACCAAACGAGCACAACCGGTCGACCGGTTGAACCGGTTGAGCCATATTTTTGGCTCAACACTCAACCTTTTTTAACTTTAAACCTTTTAACACAAGTTTGAAAATCATTTAACACAAGGTTTTAGTTGAAAACATGAAATCATCAAATTCTTAAGATATTTAAAACAATATTACTCTTGGATAATTTTGGTGCATAAATAAATAATGAAATGCATGAAAGTCCTAGTGCACCATCAACCTTACAAAGAGATCTTAAGAAGCTTTGGTCTTGAAAAACTCTTCTCTTTGAGGTGGTCTTCTTCTTCATGATTTCTCCTTGGCTTGATTTGTCTTTGGATTGCCACTTTGGAAGTTGTCTTGCCTAATCACACTTGAAATATGATCATTCGTTCTAAACCTTGTTTTATTATCATCAAAATCAAGATTAACCAAACCTTGGTTTCACACTTTCTAATGTACAAAAAATTTGAAATTCATGGGCCAAGGTTGCTCTCTCTTCTCTTATCCTAATTAGGAAAAAAATGGTTTAATAATTAAGGTAAACTCTATCTAATGATCATTTGAAAAATGTAAATTTGTGTTTTAGAATGAAAGTTGATTAATTCAAATGCTATTTTCCTAATTGGATTCATTCAAAATTACTCTTAAGCTTCAAATACCATTTCAATAAAAACATTATAGAAAATTTAAAACATAGATGATCAATATCTACAATATAAAAAACTCTTATCATAATATATATATTTAAAGGTAAAAATTCTTTTAAATTACAAGAGATGGTACAAAGTATCAAAATTAAAAATTTGCAATGAAGAATTTGTTTTTAGAATTACAACAATATAAAAAGTGCAACTTTTATTCAAAAAAAAAAAAAAAGGTCTATTTCAACAAATATCATAGTAAAATAAAACTTCATTTTTCAAACCTTAAATTTACGTTAATCTTTATATAAAAATATTAAAATAAGTTAAATGAGTTTAAAGTGGTATATAAAAATAATTTAAAAAATCAATCTTTAATTTTTCTTTACTTTTTTGCCATTTCTATTTTTTTGTTTTCTTTTTTCTTCTTTTACTGTGCTTTCTCTCACATTTTTTTGGAACTCAACATAGCCTAGCAAAATTGTTTTCACAAATATTGAAAAATCCTATTTTGAGCTATGGGCTTATATAAAATAGCAAATAGTCATCTTCCAATATAAAATAGAAAAAAGAAATATACTAAGAATGCGTTTGGTAGTGATTTTAGAAAAGGTTTTACTATTTCTAACACTTAAATGATATAAATTTTTAAGAGTTAAAAATGTTAGAAACACTTCCTAAAATCACTGCCAAATAGGCTCTAAGAGCTCGTTGGGTAATGATTATACGAAATACCTTTAATATTTTTAATACTTGAAAATTTTTATCATTTAAATATTAAAAATGCTAAAAACACTTTCTAAAATCACTACCAAACACACTCTAAATTACATATAATCACTAATCAAAAGTGATTTTCTACTGTAATTCTTCTCGAGAACCAAACACACCAAGATCACTGAGAAAATGGATTTCCGTCCTATGCACCCATCACCAATGCAACAGGAAGATGAAGCTCCCCACGAACGCTTCAACGTGTTAGCAGTTGAATGCATGGCCATTAAAGGTAACTTGGACTGTCGCAATTTCCAACTTCAACCTCTTCTCGCCCATGCAATCGTAAGGGTTATGCCAATAAGAAGAACAATCTTTAATTATTTCTTGTTTTTTATTTTATTTTCTTTCTTCAAGTTGGGAGAAAATCCATCCATTTGTAGGGTATCTCGCCATGAATAACAATGATAGCTTAATGTCGATGGTTGAAACCCTAGTTATTATGTTACAAGGCTATAGGGTTGCGTTTGGTTAGTGAGAAAGTGTAGGCAATTGGAGGGAACCAAATGTTTGAATAATGCATGGTCTCAAAATTTGGGGTTTAAGAAAAAGATAACTTGTTTGGTTCAATGTTCTTTGTTTCTCGGCAACCAAATTGGGGAGGGTGAAAATTGCTTTTCTCATGAACCTTGTTTTTTTATTTTTCAGTATATATATACAGGGATAACCAAACAGTTTTCCACTATATATATACTAGGATAACAAAGAGACTATAAATATAAGACATAATCTAATACATCTTGCCCGAACCAAACATATAGCAGTTGATAGGCATTTCATAAAAAAGAAAGTAGGCATAGGGCAAGTTTACACTCCTTATGTATCATCATCTAAACATTATTAGACCATTGATAAATATATTTGCATCAACTTGAGGGAAAGTATTGGAGATATTACATCAACTCGAGGGAAAGTGTTGAAGATGTTAGCTGAATCTTTCTTAATGGAAAAGTTGGCAAACATCCCAAATCATGGGTTGATTCATCACAATGGGAAAGTTAATTGACAAATATCCCATGTATCTGGTTTATGTATATTATGTAATTCTGTATTAAAACTTGCCTTGTGAAATTTTTTATATAAAATGATTATGGGTAAGTGTATTTAAGAAAGATTTTGGGTAAGTGTATTTAATAATTTTCTAAAAACTAATTTTTATATGTAAAATACATCTATAGAGGTCAAGGCTTAGTGTATTTCCATTAAATCTTAAGGTGTGAAAGAAGTACATAACCCTTATTTTCTATACATGGTTGTCCATAGTTATTCAAAAGAAATAAGAAGGAATTGTTTTCCTAAGTAAGTCCCACCAAGCTATTCAATCATTTCAATTCCTTTTTTTTTTTCCTTTTTTTTTTTCATAATCTTTCTTATGTTGAATGCATGCATTTCTAACAATGATAGGTGGTGGTGCATTTGGCTTTGTTGTCTCTCCGCTCATCCTTGTTGGATAGTATTTTAGCTTAATTATTTCATATTATCAATAAGGGTATAACAATCTTGTAGTTTTTCTTGTTAGCTTATATAAAGCTTTTTATGTATTCTCTTTTTCAAGTCTTTCGCTAATGAAATCTTAATTTTCTGTTTTCTCTTTTCCTTCTTTGTCTTTGCAAATCTTACATGGTATCAATGATCAACATAGGGCCTTTGATAGAAGATTTCATGGAAGAACTATGCATTCCATCCATGTTCTTTGAAAAAAAAAATTAGGGGTTTTTCACAAAGAGCTTCTATCAGTTTGAATTTGTTTTGAAAAGGATTTTCGGCAACTTTGAAGTAGTGTTTTTTTTCTTTGGGTTTTCGCAAGCAGATTTTAAGACATTGTTTTTGCAATAGTTTTGAAGATTCGATTATTTGATATTCTTACCTGTTTTGATTATATTGTGGTTAGATTATTAGTTGATAATGATTGGTGAAAGAGATGACTCTCTTCAATCCATTTGTGTGTTTGTTTGTTTTTTTCATGCTTTTAGTAGGAGTAGAAGTTAATGGTTTTTAGTTGAGAAAAATTTTATAGTATCAAATGTGATACCAAAATTTTGTATCATGGTAACATGATTAAGCTTTTAATTTGAGAATTTTGAAATTAAAAGCTTTTAATTTTGAAATTAACATAGATTCAATCTCTAAATTCAACAACTAATAATGAGCATTTTGAAAGGTTATAAATGTTTTCTAATATTACTATCAAATGCACTAGTAATATGGTTTTTTTTCCCTATTTTATATAGGAAGATAACTATTTGATACTTTATATATATTTAACCCATACCTCAAGATAGGATGTTTCAATATTTTTTGTGAAAATTTCACATTTGATAAAATTTTAAAAACATTATTAAATGATCATCACATATGGTTTATCTTAATATTTAAGTCATTCTCTTCCAAATGTGGATGAATATGACAATGATCATGTAAAACTAAAGTTCAAAAGGTACTAGACAAACGGTTCGATAGATGATTGACGTTCTAGAATATGGTAAAACCTTGTATTTAAATATTAGAAAATATTTATAATTTTCCACTCTTTTTTTTTTATCCATTCTACTGTTCTACATGGGATATTTTAATCTTATACTAAGATATAGTATATGCATATCCTTGTAGTATAAATTTATTTTTTTATATACTCATTTTGTAAAATAATTTTTTTATTATAAATTAAATTTATGGTTAAAACAAAAAAACTAAAAAAAATATTTATAAAATGATATTAATATATGATATATAAATTATTTTTACATATTGAATAGCATAATATAAAAAAATTTATTTATAAAATTTAAATATTTTAATCATGAATATTATTAAATACAACAAAATTTGTAGTTTTTAAAAATAGAAAATATCATAATGTGATAGAAAATTTTATTTTAAACATTTAAAATAATATATATTTCATATCATTTTTTGTTTATTTTATAAATTACATATAAGTATAATATAACATAAAATATCTCATTATCTATGCTACTTTAAAATGTTATATTAATAGGATATGTATGGATATATATCCTATCCTATCTTATCTTCAACTAACTATAACCTAATATTCTTCTTTATCCTATCTTATCTTCAACTAACTATAAACCAATATTCTTCTTTATCCTATCTTATCTTCAACTAACTATAACCTAATTTTCTTCTTTATTGCATATATTCAGCGATAAGTCATGCTAAATAAACGGGCTTTGGTGGGGGCCCAACATGGGTGACTTTATGATTGATTGATCGCTTGCTTTGATTATCATACGTGATTGATTTACCCTACTCTCTGACATACATGCGATTATTCCTAAATTGTGCACTAACCCTCTCTATTGATAGCGCATGGCGGCTCGTTGCCCAGGTATGTAGCTTCATTTTATTAGTAGAGACCCGACTTTAGGGACTTAGAGGGGTGTTATGGTCTTTTACCGTACCTTCCCGATAAGTAACCTGACCCCCGAGCCCGATCCGGTTTTTCGTAGATCACCTTTTCCAAAATAAGGAGTCGCACTTAGGGTTTTCTTTCTTATTTTGTTTACCCTTTTAAAAATAAAACAAAAATAAGTGGCGACTCCAAGTCATTTTCTTAATCAATAAAAATCATTTTTCAAATTAAAAGCGAGTTTCGCCATCGAGTGGGAAACGCATGAGCCGAAGTGCGGGGTCCACACTAGGTCATCGTCCTATTGGAAATGCCTGTTGGTTTGCGTAAGGGTTATTCTTTTAACACTATTTTAATTGATTATAGAGCAGAGGAGCTGAAGATACAGAAATCTCTTTGGGAATAAAGGTTTTTGTAGTAGGTTGAGGTCAAAGTGAAAGGGGTGTTCCCAATTTTTTATTCTTGCCCTTGCATTAAGGGGTTGGGGAGCCTTTATACGTTTTCTTCTTCACGAATCTTTTAGAGTCTTGCAACATGTAATTTTTAAAACTTTCAACAACTTTTAGATGAGCTTGTGACTTATGTATGAGATAAGGTGTGCACACATAAATTTTTTCAAATAAAGAAATTGTGGTCAAGATTGTAAATTTGATCATTTAAGGGACAATCTCAACCATGTCCTCTAATTCTTCTTACGGAAGGGGTTTCATCCACAAACAATAGATTATGAGCACTTAAAAAAAAACAAAAAAACTCCAAAATTTTCTTCGACCTTCCACTAAGTGTCTTTTGGATGGGAATTTTATTTTGATCTTATCTATTGATTTTCTAGACATATGATAATTATTATTTATTTTAATCATCATAATTAATTATCTACCATAATTATCACAATTAAATTTTCTAGAGATAAATCTTATTTATTATGATAATTATAATATTTATTTGATTTTTTTATTAGATTATGTTAATATATTATTAGCCAATTATTACGTGGCAATTAATGAGTCAACATAAAATTTGTCCCTCTACAAATCCCTTCAAAAATTTGAAAGATTTGAAAGATTTGAAAGATTTGAAATAATAAATTTTATTTGGCTAGAATTTTAAGCCAAGGAACAAGTTTTCCAAACTTTTATTTTTTGTCACTATTTTTATTTTTCTTATTTTGAATTTTGATTCAAATTTCTTATTTTTTTTCTTTTTAAGCTTTGCTTTTACTACTATATTTATTTATTTAGTTTGATTTGTTTTTTTTTTTTTGGCAACAAGAAATCCTAATACCAAAAGGATTTGAAATAAAAAAAATTTAATTTGACCCAAAAATTTTTTAAGCTAATGAGCAAATTTTGGAATAAATAATTAATTAGAAATACTAATGCCAAAAGGATTTGATGTATGAAATTTTATTGGTAGAAAATTTAAACCAATAAATTTAATTAGACATAAATGTTAAATTTCTCAAGTCTCTAAAAGCAATCAATATGATTGGTGTTATTTATTTTTATTTTTTTTTGCACCTTATATATTTTAAGATATTTTTCTAATTTTTTTACTCGTCCAAGTTAAATTTTTTGTATATTTGGCAATATGAATAAAAAATTAGATCTTATTCGAAATATACTCGAGAAAGCTTAGTTGAAAGCTTCTCTTGTTGTGAGGTATTTGTTTCTTCCTTTCTTTTTTTTTTTTTTTTTTTTTTTTTTGTAACATATATTTTCTTCATCAATGGTGTTTTTTGTTTTTCATATTCATTCTTATGCAAGGAAATTATATTCCTTCCTGTTCAAGATCATTAAAGGGGAAGTGAAAATATAAATTTTTTATTTTTTATATTTTTGTTCATTTTTCATTAGTGAAACTTAAGGATTTATTTCTTCTTTTTTTGTGATTATGGAAGAGGAATTATAGAAAAGCAAGTAGATGACTTATTTTCATTCTATCCATCAAAATGATCAAAGAAAGTGAGCGATGGAATTGATTCCTTTTGATTTCATAATGGTATTATCCTTCAGACTATAAATAAGGATTTATGTATTAATAAAGAGAGACCGAACAACTAAGATATCTTCTCATCTCAATTTCTTTTCTTCCTCCCCTTTTTTATGTTTATTTTAGAACACCATAAATTTTTCTAAGTAAATACTTTATGTTAGGAATTTGAGGCTAATCCAACTTATGGTAATCACCCTAGAGGGGGGGTGAATAGGGTGATGGTCTCTTTTTCACAAATTTAAACTATGCAAAAATAAGAGACAATTATATGCAAGTATATAATAAACAAAATAAAGACAATTGCATATAATTTAAAAGAGTTAGGGAATAGAGAGTGCAAACACGAGAGTTTATAGTGGTTCGGCACTTCCTTGCCTACGTCCACTCTCCTCAACCTCCTACCCGAGTGAGGGTTCCACTATCTTGAAGCTTCAACCAAGCTTCCAATCTCTTTACAATTGGATTATGGTTCCAATTCACCCTCTTGGACTTTTGGCTCCAGGCACCCTTTACACCTCTCAAGAGTTATCCCACTCTTAAACAACCTCTCAAGTGATACCTCTCACTTGAGAAAATTCCTCTCAACGATATACAAAGATTGATCTCACAAAAATCCTAGTAATAGAACTTTAGGCTCAAAGATACAAGAAAAACTAGGATTGAATGGTGCACTAAAGATATGTAAGTTATGAAACAATGGTGCACTCAAAAACACTCTTCCAAGGCTCAAATATATTCAAGAATGATTTGGGAAGGTTAAGCTCATGAAATAAGGAAGATTGGAGCCTTTTTATAGAAGAAAAAAGTCAAACTAGTCGTTGGGGGTTCGACCGGTCGAGCTAGGGGTCGACCGGTTGACTAGCCGTTAGGAAAAGTGACCGTTGGGCCTCGACCGGACCTCAACCGGTTGAGGTTCAACCTTGACCGGGAAGAGAAGGCCACTGGGAGAGAGAGAAACTTTTTGGCCTCCTTCAACCAGTCCTCGACTGGACGAGCACAACCGGTCGACTGGTTGAACCGGTTGAGCCATATTTTTGGCTCAACACTCAACCTTTTTCAACTTAAAACCTTTTAACACAAGTTTGAAAATCATTTAACACAAGGTTTTAGTAAAAAACATGAAATCATCCAATTCTTAAGATATTTAAAACAATATTACTCTTGGATAATTTTGGTGCATAAATAAATAATGAAATGCATGAAAGTCTTAGTGCACCAACAACCTTACAAAGAGATCTTAAGAAGCTTTGGTCTTGAAAAACTCTTCTCTTTGAGGTGGTCTTCTTCTTCATGATTTCTCCTTGGCTTGATTTGTCTTTGGATTGCCACTTTGGAAGTCGTCTTGCCTAATCACACTTGAAATATGATCATTCGTTCTAAACCTTGTTTTATTATCATCAAAATCAAGATTAACCAAACCTTGGTTTCACACTTTCTAATGTACAAAAATTTGAAATTCATGGGCCAAGGTTGCTCTCTCTTCTCTTATCCTAATTAGGAAAAAAATGGTTTAAAAATTAAGGTAAACTCTATCTAATGATCATTTGAAAAATGTAAATTTGTGTTTTAGAATGAAAGTTGATTAATTCAAATGCTATTTTCCTAATTGGATTCATTCAAAATTACTCTTAAGCTTCAAATACCATTTCAATAAAAACATTATAGAAAATTTAAAACTTAGATGATCAATATCTACAATATCAAAAACTCTTATCATAATATATATATTTAAAGGTAAAAATTCTTTTAAATTACAAGAGATGGTACAAAGTATCAAAATTAAAAATTTGCAATGAATAATTTGTATTCGGAATTACAACAATATAAAAAGTGCAACTTTTATTCAAAAAAAAAAAAGGTCTATTTCAACAAATATCCTAGTAAAATAAAACTTCATTTTTCAAACCTTAAATTTACGTTAATCTTTATATAAAAATATTAAAATAAGTTAAATGAGTTTAAAGTGGTATATAAAAATAATTTAAAAAATCAATCTTTAATTTTTCTTTACTTTTTTGCCATTTCTATTTTTTTGTTTTCTTTTTTCTTCTTTTACTGTGCTTTCTCTCACATTTTTTTGGAACTCAACATAGCCTAGAAAAATTGTTTTCACAAATATTGAAACATCCTATTTTGAGCTATGGGCTTATATAAAATAGCAAATAGTCATCTTCCAATATAAAATAGAAAAAAGAAATATACTAAGAATGCGTTCGGTAGTGATTTTAGAAAACGTTTCTAGTATTTCTAACACTTAAATGATATAAATTTTTAAGAGTTAAAAATGTTAGAAACACTTCCTAAAATCACTGCCAAATAGGCTCTAAGAGCTCGTTGGGTAATGATTATATGAAGTATTTTTAATACTTGAAAATTTTTATCATTTAAGTATTAAAAATGCTAAAAACACTTTCTAAAATCACTACCAAACACACTCTAAATTACATATAATCACTAATCAAAAGTGATTTTCTACTGTAATTCTTCTCGAGAACCAAACACACCAAGATCACTGAGAAAATGGATTTCCGTCCTATGGACCCATCACCAATGCAACAGGAAGATGAAGCTCCCCACGAACGCTTCAACGTGTTAGCAGTTGAATGCATGGCCATTAAAGGCAACTTGGACTGTCGCAATTTCCAACTTCAACCTCTTCTCGCCCATGCAATCGTAAGGGTTATGCCAATAAGAAGATCAATCTTTAATTACTTCTTGTTTTTTTCTTTCTTTTTATCTTATTTTCTTTCTTCAAGTTGGGAGAAAATCCATCCATTTGTAGGGTATCTCGCCATGAATAACAATGATAGCTTAATGTCGATGGTTGAAACCCTAGTTAGTATGTTACAAGGCTATAGGGTCGCGTTTGGTTAGTGAGAAAGTGTAGGCAATTGGAGGGAACCAAATGTTTGAATAATGCATGGTCTCAAAATTTGGGGTTTAAGAAAAAGATAACTTGTTTGGTTCTATTTTCTTTGTTTCTCGGCAACCAAATTAGGGAGGGTGAAAATTGCTTTTCTCATGAACCTTGTTTTTTTATTTTTCAGTATATATATACGGGGATAACCAAACAGTTTTCCACTATATATATACTAGGATAACAAAGAGGCTATAAATATAAGACATAATCTAATACATCTTGCCCGAACCAAACATATAGCAGTTGATAGGCATTTCATAAAAAAGAAAGTAGGCATAGGGCAAGTTTACACTCCTTATGTATCATCATCTAAACATTATTAGACCATTGATAAATATATTTGCATCAACTTGAGGGAAAGATTGGAGATATTACATCAACTCGAGGGAAAGTGTTGAAGATGTTAGCTGAATCTTTCTTAATGGAAAAGTTGGCAAACATCCCAAATCATAGGTTGATTCGTCACAATGGGAAAGTTAATTGACAAATATCCCATGTATCTGGTTTATGTATATTATGTAATTCTGTATTAAAACTTACCTTGTGAAATTTTTTTATATAAAATGATTATGGGTAAGTGTATTTAAGAAAGATTTTGGGTAAGTATATTTAATAATTTTCTAAAAACTAATTTTTATATGTAAAATACATCTATAGAGGTCAAGGCTTAGTGTATTTCCATTAAATCTTAAGGTGTGAAAGAAGTACATAACCCTTATTTTCTATACATGGTTGTCCATAGTTATTCAAAAGAAATAAGAAGGAATTGTTTTCCTAAGTAAGTCCCACCAAGCTATTCAATCATTTCAATTCCTTTTTTTTTTTTTCCTTTCTTTTTTTCATAATCTTTCTTATGTTGAACGCATGCATTTCTAACAATGATAGGTGGTGGTGCATTTGCAAATCTTTTCCTTCTTCTTTGTCTTTGCAAATCTTACATGGTATCAATGATCAACATAGGGCCTTTGATAGAAGATTTCATGGAAGAACTATGCATTCCATCCATGTTCTTTGAAAAAAAAAAATTAGGGGTTTTTCACGAAGAGCTTCTATCAGTTTGAATTTGTTTTGAAAAGGATTTTCGGCAACTTTGAAGTAGTGTTTTTTTTCTTTGGGTTTTCGCAAGCAGATTTTAAGACATTGTTTTTGCAACAGTTGTGAAGATTCGATTATTTGATATTCTTACTTGTTTCGATTATATTGTGGTTAGATTATTAGTTGATAATGATTGGTGAAAGAGATGACTCTCTTCAATCCATTTGTGTGTTTGTTTGTTTTTTTCATGCTTTTAGTAGGAGTAGAAGTTAATGGTTTTTAGTTGAGAAAAATTTTATAGTATCGAATGTTATACCAAAATTTTGTATCATGGTAACATGATTAAGCTTTTAATTTGAGAATTTTAGAAAATTTGTATTGTGGTAACATTCTTCTTATAATAATTTATATTTATATTAATCTCCATATAGTAATTTATTGGTTCACGAATTTTTTTCTTTTAAAACTATTTTTCATTGTAAATATATAAGTTTTTTTTCCTTATTCCTTATTACTTATTATACCAAAAAAGTAAAAATGGGTTTTTTTTTTACTGAAGAGTGAAGATTCAATCTCTAAATTCAACAACTAATAATGAGCATTTTGAAAGGTTATAAATGTTTTCTAATATTACTATCAAATGCACCTTAAATATGGTTTTTTTTCCCTATTTTATATAGGAGGAAACTATTTGATACTTTATATATATTTAACCCATACCTCAAGATAGGATGTTTCAATATTTTTTGTGAAAATTTCACATTTGATAAAATTTTAAAAACATTATTAAATGATCATCACATATGGTTTATCTTAATATTTAAGTCATTCTCTTCCAAATGTGGATGAATATGACAATGATCATGTAAAACTAAAGTTCAAAAGGTACTAGACAAAACGGTTCGATGGACGATTGACGTTCTAGAATTTGGTAAAACCTTGTATTTAAATATTAGAAAATATTTATAATTTTCCACTCATTTTTTTTATCCATTCTACTGTTCTACATGGGATATTTTAATCTTATACTAAGATATAGTATATGCATATCCTTGTAGTATAAATTTATTTTTTTATATACTCATTTTGTAAAATAATTTTTTTTATTATAAATTAAATTTATGGTTATAACAAAAAAACTAAAACAAATATTTATAAAATGATATTAATATATGATATATAAATTATTTTTACATATTGAATAGCATAATATAAAAAAATTTATTTATAAAATTTAAATATTTTAATCATGAGTATTATTAAATATAACAAAATTTGTAGTTTTTAAAAATAGAAAATATCAGAATGTGATAGAAAATTTTATTTTAAACATTTAAAATAATATATATTTCATATTATTTTTTGTTTATTTTATAAATTACATATAAGTATAATATAACAGAAAATATCTCATTATCTATGCTACTTTAAAATATTATATTAATAGGATATGTATGGATATATATCCTATCCTATCTTATCTTCAACTAACTATAACCTAATATTCTTCTTTATCCTATCTTATCTTCAACTAACTATAAACCAATATTCTTCTTTATCCTATCTTATCTTCAACTAACTATAACCTAATTTTCTTCTTTATTGCATATATTCAGCGATAGAGCAGGACCTCAAGGTTTAGGTCGTCCTCCTATTGGAAATACATGTTGACCACGAATGCTCCCGCATACCCAACTGGACTTGCACCAGTCACTGCCACAAAAAGATCAAGCTCTCGACGAGTGCTTCAACCTGGTGAATGCATGGCGATTGAAAGCACTGGGAGAATCGGAATTTCCAGCTTGATTCCCTTCACGTCCATGCAATCATAAAGGCTTCACTTTTGTGTTTTTTCTTTTCGTTCTTAATAATCACAAAGATTCTGACATGCATCTTTTGGTTTCTTGGTTTCTTTGCATACTGCTTTATTCATCCAACCCTCAAATTACGAGAAAAACAGCCCATTTGTGCGGTATCTTGCCATGAATAACTATGATAGCTTCATGTGGACGGTTGACACTCCACCCAGTATGTTACAAGGCTAAAGGATCTTGTTTGGTTGGGGAGAAAGTGTAGGGAAAAGGAAGGAACCAAAATCTTTGAACACTGCATGGTCTCAAATTTTGGGGTTCTTCAAGAATAAGATAACTTGTCTGGTTCTGTTTTTTCTTTGTTTTGTATGGAACCAAAAAGAGGAGTGAGAAAATTGCTGTTCTCAGTAATGTTCTTATTTGATTTTGATGTTCTTCCACTTCTTTGTACAGGGAAAGCTAGATGGTTTGAAACGTAAATGCATGTGATCAGAATTAAAAAGATTATTAAAAAAGAAAAGAAAAAACAAGAAGAGTAAAGATTGTTCTTCTTATAGGTTAATGGACGTGAAGATCATCAAGTCGGAAATTTGCGATTCACCCGGTTTTCAATGGCCATATATTCATCTGAAACCGTGTTGCAATGTTCGTTGACAGCTTGATCTTTCTGTGTCAGTGACGATTGCAAACCAAGAAAATATACCCTGTAATTTTCTTTTATTTATTTTTCGTTTCTCAGCAACCAAATGGACATCGCAGGAGGGTCGACTTCAATGCATGAAGGAGCTAGCGGCAAAGTACGAAGGGGAGGTGGCCATAAGCTCAAAAACAACGTAGCCAAACATAGCCAATCCGGTAGTACAAGTCCTGGAGCAACGCCACTGTACCAGGTCTTCCACCAGCACCTCCATCTATTCATCCTCCTTATCCTATTATTGTGGTATGTCTAAACCTGCAGCAACACCATACACTGAGGGAAAGCCACCACCATATTATCCTCCTTTTCTGTGTAGGAAAACAATTCCTCATTTCGTTTAGGCTTATCCGGTTCACATAAAGCTTGAGGGAAAATATATTTTTATATTCTACATCAAACTTATTTCACTTTTTTAAGTCTTCTACATAAACACTAAATAATTTAAAATTATATAATTTTTTTACTAATTTTAATTATATTTATTTTTTTTTTACTTTTTTTTATAGTAAAATCAAACCTTAAAAATTATTTTTTTTAAAAATATTTTCCCCTAGTTAAAGTTATATGGAAAATAAGAAAGAAAGTGGTCGAGGATTCATCAATGGATGATATGGTGGTTGCATAGACTTTCCCCTAGTTTATGGTCTAGGTGGAGGTCTAGACATATGACTAGGTGGTGGCGCACCGGGATGACTAGGTGGTGGTGCACCCAAACCACTAGGTGGTGTGTTCTTGGTCATGTTGCTTTTGAGTTTATAGTCTACTCCCTTTTGTATTGTTGGAAAGTTAAAGGCAAATCTAGAGAATTATCTTGTTCAGGTATAAAAATTTCTTCACAATAATAACCTCTCAATAATAATAACAACCTTTCATTATTTTTTTTGAATAAAAATTGCACTTTTTATATTGTTGTAATTCCGAAAACAAATTCTTCATTGCAAATTTTTAATTTTGATACTTTGTACCATCTCTTGTAATTTAAAAGAATTTTTAATATATATATATATATATATATATATATATATATATATATATATATATTATGATAATAGTTTTTGATATTGTAGATATTGTTCATCTAAGTTTTAAATTTTCTATAATGTTTTTATTGAAATGGTATTTGAAGCTTAAGAGTAATTTTGAATTAATCCAATTAGGAAAATAGTATTTGAATTAATCATGCTAAAACACAAATTTACATTTTTCAAATGACCATTAGATAGAGTTTACCTTAATTATTAAACCATTTTTTTTCCTAATTAGGATAAGAGAAGAGAGAGCAACCTGGCCCTTGAATTTCAAATTTTTTGTATATTAGAAAGTATTTATTTCTTAGAAAAATTTATGAGAAGATATATTAGTTGTTCGGTCTCCCTTTATTTGATAATATCACTATGAAATCAAAAGGAATCAATTTCATGCTCACTTGTTTTTCTGTAATTCTTCTTCCATAATCACAAAAAGAAGAAATAAATCCTTAAATTTCACTAATGAAAAAAGAACAAAATTAAAGAAATAAAAAATTTATATTTTCACTTCCCCTTTAACAATCTTGAACAAGAAGGAATATAATTTCCTTGCATAAGAATGACTATGAAAAAAAAAACACCATTAATGAAGAAGGTATATGTTACAAAAAAAAAAGGAAAAAGGAAGAAACAAATACCTCACAACAACAGAAGCTTTCAACTATATTTCGAATAACATCTAATTTTTGTATTCATATTGCCAAATATACAAAATTTTAAACTTGGACGAGTAAAAAAATTAGAAAATATCTCAAAATATATAAGGTGCAAATAAAAAAATAAAAAATAAATAACACCAATCAAATTGATTGCTTTTAGAGACTTGAGAAATTTAAGATTTGTCTAATTAAATTTATTGGTTTCAATAAAATTTCACACATCAAATCCTTTTGGCATTAGGATTTCTAATTATTAATTTTTTTTTCAAAAATTTGCTCATTGGCTTAAAATTTTTTTGGATCAAATTAAATTTTTTATTTCAAATCCTTTTGGTATTAGGATTTTTAGTTGCCAATAAAAAAACAAATCAAACTAAATAAATAAATAAAGTAGTAAAAGCAAAGCTATTCAAATTCAAAATAAGAAAAATAAAAATAGTGAAAAAAAAAAAAGTTTGGAAAACTTGTTCCTTGGCTTAAAATTCTAGCCAAATAAAATTTATTATTTAAAATCTTTCAAATTTTTGAAGGGATTTGTAGAGGGACAAATTTTATGTTGACTCATTAATTGGCGCATAATAATTGGCTAATAATATATTAACATGTCATATAAGGTAATCTAATAAAAAATCAAATAAATATTATAATTATCATGATTAATTAATTATGATAATTATCATAATAAATAAGATTTATCTCTACAAAATTTAATTGTAATAATTATGGTAGATAATTAATTATGATAATTAAAATAAATAATAATTATCATCTGCTCGATCAGACCACAGCACGATTAAGTATGTGAAAAAAGATATGTTTGATTTCCGATTGACTTCTCAGAATCTGTAGAGTTACTCTAACCAAAAATCTATATATGAACCAAGAAGGTGTCGTCCCTCATCCTTGAAGCAATTCTCAGACAGCAGATGGAAAGAGGTTTGAGATTTTCTTCCACATCTTCAACCTTTCTCTGTACAAAGACATGAACGAACATCAAAAAACAAATAAGAATGTTACTGGGTATAGAAATTGTCATTAAACAAATTATCTTATTCTTGAAGAACCCCAAAATTGAGACCATACAGTATTCAATGATTTTGGTTCCTTCCCTTTCCTACATTTCTTCACCAAACAAACATAATGACCAGCCGGGTTTAAGCATTGACATGAAGCTATCATTGTAATTCATACCAAGAATCCAAGAAATGCGTGCATTCAGCGTAAGAAAGATTATGAAAAAAAGAAAAGAAAAGAAAAGAAAAGAAAAAACAAGGAATTGAAATTGTTCTTCTTATTGGCATACGCTTTACGATTGCATGGACGTGAAGAGGTTGAAGTCGGAAATTGCGAAACTCCAACTGGTTTTCATTGGCCATGCATTCATCTACTACCACGTCGAAGTGTTTGTGGAGATCTTCATCTTGCTCTTCCCGTGGCAGTGGTGATGGGTGCACAGGATGGAAATCCTTCTTCTTGGTGAACTTGGTGTGTTTGGTTCTCGATAAAAATTACAGTACAAAATCACTTTTGATTAGTGATTACAACACCATCTCTCTCTCTCTAACTAGTTATAATATGGTTGTTGGGGGTTTGGCGGTTATATATTTATGGGCATAGTCGGCAGGAAATTCAGACCCTGAGTTTGGCTTCTCTGTCGTGAGTCTTTTGTCGAAGATTGAAGTGACCAACAAATATTGCCACTTGCACAAATTTTTTAAATCAAAATTGTACATGACAAAGTGTGTTAAAAATATATAATATGCTTCTTAGGGGCAAAAAAGAAATTACATTCATACGGAGTAAAATGTGATCAAGTAATTTATCAATTGGTTTAGTGGTTTCTCATATGTGAAGTGATTTAGTGGTTTAGTTTCGTTAATGTTAATAACATAACATGTTATCAAAAATGTAAATTAAGAATGTTATAAAATGCTATAAGTGGTGTTATACTTAATTTTAGTGTGTTTGATAGTGATTTTTGAAAGCATTTATAGTATTTCTAATACTTTAAAGCAAGTCCGTTTCATAGTGATTTTATGATACTTTTCTAATATTTTTAACAGTTAAAAAATTTTATCATTCAAGTGTTAAAAATATTATAAATATTTTTTAATATTAGTACCAAATGCACTATTAATATGGTTCTTTTTCCTATTTTATATAGGTAGATAACTATTTGCTACTTTGTATTTAGCCCATACCTCAAGATAGGATGTTTCAATATTTTTTGTGAAAATTTCACATTTGATAAAATTTTAAAATTTTGGTTCTTACTCAAAGGAAAGATTTATCCTTTTCCACAGCCATTAAACTCCTTGATACTTCATATATGATACTCCAATAAAGATCATATCTTTATTGACATCATTAAGGAATTCTTTTCTTCTAGTCCTCCATAGATGATAAAAAACATAATTTTATAATATAAAATTAAATCATATGCCCCTATGATGGAGCTTATATCCCAAGCTATGGAAAAGATTAAAACTTTACAAGAAAAATTGAAAACCTATTTTCCTTTAATGGAGCTTACAACCAAATATATGAAGAATAAATAAAACAATTATCTCATTCAATCAACACATTCAATAATAAAAAAGAAACTTATATGTGTCCTTTAGCCATTGGATAATATCAAGGTTGTAAAAAGAGGTTAGCACACCCTAAATAGTGATCTCAATATGCCTATAAAATTTTGTTTTGATACCAATTGCTGGTATCTTAGATCTAAGCGATGGAAGTAATAACTTTTTTAAAAAAAAATGGATATTTAGGGTTAAAGTACTAACCTTTAGGTTCCCAAACCTTAGATTCTAAGTGTTAAAGAATCAAATTGATGTCCTCAAAAGTCTCATGGACCCGCGATCTTTGACTCGTTAGTTTTTTCTTAATCCTAACATAATTCTTATAGGAGGAAGAAAAGATGGAGGCCATGGCTCTTTTTCTCTCTAGAGGTTGAAGACAACTCTATGGAAAAGCTATGAAAACCCTAATCCCTAAAGGGGTATTTATAGAGTTCCCTATTAGGCTTAAGTGACTTGAGCCCACTAAGGGTCTGGGCTGCTTAATCTAGCCCAAAACATGTCCTTAATTGATTCTATAACCCAACATGGCCTAATAATTAATCAATTAGCCCAATCCAAAGACCTTGTTCACATACTCCTATGCAACATTGTGTAATTACCAAAATGCCCTTATGCACAAAAGTGAATCTATAGCCAATCCAACCCTCATAACCCATGCCAAAAAAGTATTTAAGCTTATGGAGGGGACCATTAAAACCCATAGAAGCACTGACTCCCTTAGAATTCAATTCTAAAATTGTAAATAACAACGACACACTATGTGCTTGAGTCATAAACATTTAGTAATGGTTCGATAGGGGGATAATATACCATAGATAATTAAAAACATCCTTGATGGTTCATCATTCATAGATGTAAAAACCCCATCACAAACTAATAAGAATAGATAAAGTGAAACTTGAATATCATTAGTAAAATTCCAAATCTAATTAGTGTTTAGATTATATGAATATCCCCAATGGTTCATCCTAGGTTCTATCTAAGTTTATTAACTCAAAGACTTAAAGTTCATTATAGTTGCTGGTAAAATTTCTTGATATTGTTGTGATCATTATTCATTAAATTAAGTCAACCTATTATTTTGTTTCTAACTACTTTCCCATCTCATTCTTGTGCTACATGAACAGTTTAATACAATTGTTGATGTAGAAGGTTGAGACCTTTTGTAATGACCAGGTATTTTAGGCCACATAAGAATTTCAAGTTTGAAAAGTCTTCTATTGGATGGTGGTTGAAAAGTGAAAAAATTTATTGGAGAACACATGTCAATTTTGGATTGGTGAAATTCGAAATATTTTGTTGGTCAATTAAGCGAGTTGAATTTTTTTGTGCCACGTCAGCTTTATGGTAGAAAATTTCTTAGGATCGTAGAAATTGAAAATTTTCGAAAACGAAAACGAAAAAAAAAAAAAATGAATTAATTAAAATTAATTAGAACTAATTAATTAAAAATTAAATTCAATTGCTTAATAATAAATTTGAGAAAATTAAAATATTTGGGATAGTATTTGATAATTTATTTTGTGTTTTGTTTAAAAAAATTGAAATGAAAAATGAATTGAATCAGAAAAATAAAATAGCATAAAAACTATATATATAAGTGGAGTGTCTGTGTTGTCGTCTTTTAAAAGAACAAAAGAAATCAAAATAATCATAAGGCTTCTTTGAATGGTGTTTAGGTCGTGGGCCACTTGATGGCTGGGGGGGTTAAAAACAAAAAGAAAAACAAATGAAAAAGAAAATAAAGAAATGAAAGAGGAAGAGAAAGTGGAGTGAGAGTGGCAATGGCTCTCGGTGTAGGGGAAAGTGGTAGCGTCGTCCACCTTTGGTCGGTCGTTTCCACAGCTAAACGTGCTCATTTTCATGTGAAAATTTGAGGAAAAGTTCTACTCGACATGAGGAACATTCCTACGGTGGCATATTTCATTTTCAATAGTTGGATTGTTTGATCTGTGGTAGGGAGGCTTAAACCTAAAAATTTTATTTAATGTTTTTTTCTTTAAATAGTTGGAAGGTAAATAGGTAATATTTATGAAGTGAGAAAGTTTATTGGGTGATTTAGAAATTTTCCTTGGGATTTTTGTGTGATAATGGAAGTGTTAAATTGTGGAAAATAATTGTGTTTGATTGTTGGAATTATTAGGATTGTTGAAAAATAATGGAATGCTGGTGGAAATTATCATCAATGAGAAATTTATATATTTTAAAATTATTTCATCTTTATATAATAAATTAAAATTAACATATAAAAATAAATTTAAAATTTTTTGGTACTTTCTTTTCTTTTATTTTCTTTCCTTTATATTTTTCATAAGATTTTCTTAAAATCAAACATATATAGTCTTAGGTGGTATTTGTTTTTTCTATTTAATGCTAAATAGAAATTAAAACTAAATAGTTTTTAAGTGTTAAGTATTAGGTTATTTATTTTTATAATATTTTATTTCTATTAAGTATTAAAAAGTAAAAACAAAAAAACATGTTACTTTTTCCATTTAGAAAAGCCAAATATTTTGATTTTCTCTATTCAGTTAAAAAATTATAATAAATTATAATAAATCATAAAAAATTATAACTAAAGTTTGAAAGCAAATCGCTTTCAACAAAAAGTTGAAAAAACAAACACCTTCTTAATCTTTTTACAACTACTAAATTGAATATATGAATATATGATAAAAAATATTTTATGTTTTAAGATTAATAACATCTTAAATCAATAGATTATAAAAGATAAAAGAATGAATGTAGATATTTTTTAAAAATAAATAACATTTGCATAAAAATAATAATATTATTTTCTTCCCTCACATGACTTGATTTGTGGCCTTCAATAAAAAGAATCACCTTTTTTTTTTCTTTTTTGTTGACTCTTTGATTAGACTCCTTTGATAGTACTGCTTTTTGAGGAAATATGGCACTAGTCAAAAGCCAAATACATACCATCATCATGTTTAGTTGAGATTCACTCCAACAAATATATATGGAGTTTTCCTAGATATTAATTTATAATGAAGATATATGCCCTCTCTCCATCCTCTTGCTTTAACGGTATCTACTTCAAATAGTTTATTACATTTGTTGGTATAGTTTCTGAAAAAGAAAAAAAAAAAAAAAAACTTGTTATGGGCCTGAATAACATAAAACAACAACCAAGGTGGTTCTTGAAAAGTGTGATTAACTAGTCCATAAACCTCTTAATGACTAACTAGGGTGATGGCTACTGTTCCTAATCTTTGGACGGAGTATTGCTAACCCTAAGTTTGGACAGCTTCTTGCATGCTTAGAGGAAGTTTAACTGACAACCCTTATTAGTCTTGCACACTAACTAAAGCTTAGAAGGTTTAATTTGCTACTTTGCCTATCGCCCTTTTGTTCCATGCTTCTTCAAGCCATGCCCTCACTAAACCAAAAGGAACAGAAAAAGGAAGAGCGGAGTCGTGAACAAGGATTACCTATTCTATTCCTGATCTTTGATTGCTTACTTCAGAGCTACTTTATTTTTTTTTATTTTTTTAGGGAAATACAAGCATCATAGAGTCATTTCTTCTCAAACTAAAAAGTAGCAAATTCATGATTATGTTTATACTTTTAATACATCTCTTTTGTTTCCCTCAACCATCTATCTCACTATACAATTTAAAATATACTATTACTAACCAATTCAATAGTAGCCTTTCAAGTGAAAAACTAGATAAAAACTTTTTCTTACTCAACTCAACAAAAAACTTTTCCTAACCAATTTAATGTGAATTATAATAATGTTATAAATCATCGTATAATTCAAACCAACTTATATCCTACCATCTATTGGAATGATGAATAGATTTCCTAATAGTATCCACCAACTTTTTGAACATAGAAGTTTCTATATAGGAACAAATATGGGTATATGAATTTATAACCAACCATTTCTCAAAAACATGAATTAAACTATGGTTTGGGCCATTTGTATGTGCATAATCAATTGTAAATCTTGAGAGAAAAAAAAACCTTATTCGAAATTAGCAAACCACCTCATGGAACCAACCATTGAAAACAATTTATATGTTTAAGATTATTTTTTGACGTAAAATAAAACCAAACACAATATTCCTAATTGATTCATTCCCAATTGGTGTCTCAGCTGATTCATGTTCTCTCAATGGTCCCTGATAGTGGTGCCATTTGATACGTGTCCAGCTGGTGTCCCTTGATTGTGGTCCTCAGAAGGGAGTAATCAACAAAACTTATAACCTATTACACCATGTACTAGGATAGCCTTAGCTAGCATAGCATAGTGGCTCTAAGGTCGTTCACTGGGATGGGTTTTCACTTCACAATTGATATTAATCCAAAGATGAATTGGTGTCTTTTCATTTCAAGGTTAGCATTAAAAGAAAACATAAAGATGTTTAAATGAAAAAGGTTGGGTTTTAAACTAACCAAAAATAGTAACTGATTTTACTTACAAAGAAAAGTGTTTCTTAGAGTTTAGATCACTAGGCTCAGGTTCCTCATACAAAAAGGAGAGTTCCGATCACTTGTTTCTTTTCCTCGCATTAGAGAATTAACATATAGTTAATTCTCTAACCGGTGTGGTACAGATGCTTCCCATTAATGGGTTCAAACACTAAATCCCTCTCACTGATGCACCTTGCAATGGCTCATGCCTCTCACCTAGCATTTACCATTCAAGGTGATCTTTAACCTTGGATTACCCGTCAAAAGCTCGCAAGAGATAACTAATGGATGTCTCCTTGGAGTCCAAAAGCTTACCAAGTGTTGGCTATTCTAGAAAATCCTACCTTCAAACCACCTCCCAAAGGCTTGCAAGAGATAAACTAGTGCATCTCCATGAACGGAGATCACTTGCCTTATCAAGTGTTGGCCCAGGTGATTTAAAGGCGTTTTAAGTTAACTAAAAAGCTAAAAACCATTAACGGGTCACACTTTCTCTTCATTAAAAACTAAAACAACAAAACTTCCAATTTATGCATGGGGAAACTTACCCGGCTTTCTTTACTCCAAGAGACAAAGAGCCTAGCCTCTCATCCTCTGAGGAAAAATCCTCAGAGTTTGATTGTCTAGAAATAAAAATAATGAGAAAACATAAATATATAGGAAAAACAGAGCAAGTGCTCTGTGAAATATATTTCTTACTATTACAAAAGGTTGTCTCTAAGAACAAGCTCCCGAGATCTCTATTCTATATTGTAAAGAAAATTACAACTATATATAAGAGGTTATTCATCCTTTGTTCTTACTTAAAGACTAAGGAATCCTATGATAGGTGGGTTACAAGGAGACTTTAGGGATTTAGACAACAAATATCTAAAGCAAAATATCTCAAGATGTCGGTCGGAAATATCAGGAAGCTTCAGGAGAACACCGCAGCACTGTATACTGAGAGAAAAACTCTCCGGGTAAGCGCTATCAGAAGATCCGGATATGTCTATCCAGAGAAGTTGAAACGTCCTCCTCTCCCATCCGGTTGTGAGACATCCGGATGTGAAATGTCAGCGGACGGAATTCCTCCCCGGGTGGAATAAGCTATGCTGCAAGGGGGACCGTCTGTGTGTGCAAGGTGTAGGGACCCCTCTCCCGGATGACACGGAGCGCGCAAGGCTATCCGGATCAACTCCATCCGGATTCCCCAAGAGGACATGTGGCGTGCTTCCCTATCCAGACTCCCTTAGGGAGAAGCACACGACACTCGTGAACATCACACCCGAACGATAGCATATCCTATCTGGATGTGTTGTCCGAATCATTGACTTAATGTGAGCAAGCCTTGCTACAGCCCACGTTCCGCCGCCATCCTGTCCGGACGCCCTGTCCGAACATCTTTTACTCCTTGCATTTCGGATTTGCTTATGGCAAAGGACTTCAAAGCTTCAGTTCTACATGTTTATGAGCTTTCCATTGCTTTACCATGGATTCCAAAGAACTCTCCTCAATCTCTGATTGCTTTGGTGATCAAAAAGCTATCAAAACACCAAAACTTAACACAATTTGATTAGAATTGATTGCAAGGGTCCTTAATATGTTAATTGGATTAAAAGGTGATAACTACTACTCAAAAGTGTTTAAAAGAGTTAATTACAAGCTATGAAATAGCACTTTTTGAGTAGTAATCACTAATGCATTCAAGTTGAAACAACATGTATAAACAATATATTTTTCCTTTCATGCATATCAATTCAAAATTCATCTTTGCAAATAACATCATCGTCTACAATATTTTAGAAGAATAAGAAAAAAAAGGGGTGAAAAGATAACCTAACAACAATCTTCAATCTCCCATGGAATCTTTTATGACTACATGGTGCATAACATATAGTTCAAGAATCCATAAAAAATAATTCAATATTCAAGTAGCTAGTTAGAGAAAAAGTTTATAATATAGTGAAATGTGCATTTATAGGCTAATAAAAAAAAAGTTCAAACATATATTATCTAAAACATTGACATAATCAAATGTATTATATAAGGAGGAAGTTAACACAATCATGTTATAATTATTAAAGACCATATTATCATAACTATTATAGTTTATACTTCTTAAATATATGGATTGTTCTTATTAGATGCTACTCCCTCCAACCCATGATTTGTCCCATATGTAAGTCTTTTAAAAGATCTTGCATGACATTAAGTTCATCCACCTCATTCTGTGTCACATTATAATCATCTTCCCTAGAATTCATCGATTCATTTCCATGCTCATCATGATTTACCTTTTCAGTATACCTATTATCAAACCTATAAAAAAAAAAAGATGCTCTTTCACATCATCCATGGGTTTAAACCAGACATTATAGTACCTATAGCATAAACATCTAGTTCCATTGAGTGAATTTGTGTGATTAAGTTTATTCACGATTTTTTTCACTCCTAGGGATGGCAATTTAGCCCTTTTTTTTAGGTCACCTACCTTGCCTCGCCCCTATTAGGACGGTATGGGAGCCTAGTAATCGAGGATGGGACATGTTTGGTTTTAGTTTTTTTAAAACCGAATCGAGTTTAAGGTAGGGTCAAGGCCTCACCTGCCCCAAATATGAAATTACAAGTTTACCCCCCACCTATAAATATTTTTTTTCCTTCCAGCTTTCTTATCTCATTTTAGGGTTCATGTTCTTCTCTATCATTACAGTCATCATTCCTTTCACTCAATGCAGAAATCCATATGATAATCCATGCCTATCGTATAATCAAATCTATTGGTAGTCTCATCAATTCACACTACTACCATTTTCTCCCTCCAAATCATATCTTCTTGCACCTATGAACTGGTATGACTCTTTGTTCATTTGTATTCATTTGTTTTGTTTTTTGTGTCTTGGACCTTAGGTGTTTTTCTCAAATGTCGATTTATTTGCTCTAGGTTTCTTTTGGAGATCCATGATGTTCTTCGATTCCAAATCTAGGTTTCTTTTTTGTTAATGATAGATGTATTTTCTTCTTCTACATGTCTAATGTTTTATTTCTTCGATTCCCAATCTCATTTCTTCAAAAACACATACCGAGGTCAAGACAGGGTGGGGATGGGATTTTAATTGTTGTTTCAAAATGGGAAAGTGCATACCCCGCCCTACCCTAGATTTAGGAAGGGATGAGAAATAACTATATATTTTGGGATGAGAATGGGATAGGGGTGCCCCATCCCATACTCGCCCCATTGTCATTCCTATTCAATCCTCATACATAATCACTCAAACACCTATTTGTGATACAAATCATACTTTTATCCATCTTTACTTTGCTATTATGCACAAGTATAAATTGTAATGATTTCATTGTTTTTTTTTTTTCATAAGTGAGTTGATCGTAGCTCAATTGGGAGTGCACAAATTCACATTGCGGTTCAAAAGTTTGATGTTTTTTTCCACTTCTAAGAAAATTTTTGTTGAAATCATCTTACCTTAGTTTTCCAAATACATGAGATAGACCAACAATATACAAATGATTTAATTATATTCAATTATATGTATATGCCACAATGTCTAAGTATTCATCCAAAGAGTACAATTTCCATGAAGTGAAATAAAGCACAAGTAGTAGATTGTAATTAAATTGATGCATTTTCAAACTGTCCACCCCTAAACAATTCAATAATTTTTTTAAGACATATTACTCATCGATAAGAGGATCATGTTTATAAAAAATGAATTATTCTTGACCAAAAAGCCTATAATTATAATCTAACAAGTTACCAAGGCACACATGTTGGTCATGTCTTAACTTTCACAAGGCTAAAAGTCTCATTTTTCCATTTTTTATTACCACTATAATGACCTCGATGTTATTAATAAGCAAAAATTAGGTCCAAGGGAAACCACTTAAACCATAAGAAAATGGTTGCCTTACTTGGAAATGAACTTTTTTTTTTCCTTTTTTAAACGTTTGTGTTGTTAGCAATTAAATTGGTGGAAATTGCTTCAATTTGATTATTCCTCATGAATCAAATGAAAAACATAGAATGAACATTAATTAGTCAACATACAAACAATGAATAAATAGAACTTGAAGCATGATTCCATAAGAAATCCTTACTAAAATAGAAAATAATTGCATTGACTGAAAATTTAGACTTGTAGAGAGCTCTCCATTTTCTGCTACAAAGAGGATAGTAAAAACATGAACAAGAAATTTAGGACGGTTTAGCCATATTTCTTGTACAAGTTTTTAAAGTTTTTTTGAACTTAAAAGAACAAAAAATAATTTTTTATTATTTTATAAAAATAAGAGTGTTTCTTAAGTTGTGTTTAAAAAGAGGTTTTTTTTTTTTTTTTTTTTTTAAAAAAAAACTTGTTTGGATAAGTTTTTTTTTTTTTTTTTTAAATGTAATTTTTCTATTTTGATTTTGTAAAAAATTATGAATTCAAATTACATATTATGAATAAAATTCAATTCAACTCTTATTAAAAATGAAAATAATTTTGTAGCTACAAATAAATTAAAAAACAAATAGTTTTTAGTAGAACAAAATAGTAATATTATAATAAAATAAAAATTATATATATATTTTTTTATAAAATACATATTATTTTAGTATATATTAGAGACATGAGGATATTGACATCCACTTACTTTTTTAGTTAAAATTAAATAATAATTATTATTAATGATATTTTATTTAAAATGAATAGCTAATAAAGTTTAATTTTTTTAATATGTAAACGAGTCGAGTTTTTTATTACATGCACACATTTAATATTCAATTATGAACATAATATTTTAAAATGTTTTAATTTAATCAATGATTAATTGGATCAGATTTTTTAAATTTAAAATATTCTTAAAAATTAAAAATTTCATTAAAGAATGTAACTTATTAATTATGACTTGTTTAATTTATAATCTATTTTTCTAGTGAGAAAATTCAAAAAATATAGTTGTATATATAAGAGAAGTTATGACTCATAATATATAAGAGAATTTATGACTCATAATATTTTTAGTTTGCTTATTCATACTTATATATATCCATTTATTTTATCTTAAGTTATTGCAAACAATGGGTTTGCAAAATCCTACTTTTAGAATTTGTATTTCATTCTCCCAATATCTCTTTAAAATTAGTGATTCCTAAGGAGGTTATAAAACATTTTGCTCTTCTACTTTTGATATTTTTTTCTATTTTTTCTTAGAATCTATCTCTCCACTAAGGAAAATAAAATCATTATTCTGACTTTTAGTAGCAAATACCAACCTATTTTGTCCATTCTTTTTAGCATATAACTTGACATATATACTCAGGTTTGCAATCTATGGTTGGCTTACAAAGCACTTGGCAGTTCCTTTCGTGAACTAGTGAATGACTTTCATACCTAGAGGTTTGAATTTTATATGTTGTATCTTTACTTTGAAATTAATACTTTACATAGATTATTATATGCGATTATTATTTTTCTTGACCTTTGCTTTCAAAGATCTTTATTTTCTTCATGATCTCTTCAGGTGCTTGGAGACAAAATTTTAATGGCATGAGCGGAGTTGGAAAAAAAAATGGTATAACTCTTACAATTTTATTTTATGCACCTCATTATTCCATAATAAATTGTCTAATTTTAATTTTAAATATGAGCTTGTTAATAGCAACTAGAATGAAAAATAAAATAAAATAATGATATTATATATCATATTCGTTGGCATATGCACCACAACTTTACTTTTTCTCTACTATTTGTTCATTGTTGCAACTTTTAAAATTTTACATTATGTTATTTCTTATAGGCATATTTCACACACTAATGGTTACCTTGTCCGAGGGCCTCTTACATATTCTATGAATATTTGATGAAATCAATTGTATAAGTTTTCATCAATTTATTTCCTCTATTGTGTTTATATGTGTGTCATATATTTATCAACAAGACACATGTCCTATTTGAAGTCTTATCATAGGGTCTTTTCTTTGAGGTGTCATAGTAATTAGATGATTATACAATTATATCAATTATTATTTTTTAAATAGATAGGGGACCACTTTAAAAATAGAGTAAATAAGATTTTTTAAAATTTTAATTTAATTTTTTAATGTTCTAAGGTGGTGTGAGACAAGATCTCTTTATTGAAAGAATAAAGGAAAAGCAAAGTTTAAAAATAAAATTAAAGCAATTTTCTTATTGTGATATCAAGAAAAGTCATTTTTCTTTTGTTTTTTGTTTATATTTTTGTTTTTTTTTGGTTTTTTTTTTTTTTTTTTTTTTGTTTTTTTGTTTTTGCATTTGTAATTGTAGTTGTCAATTTAATGAACAAATGGACATGGAAAATAATTTAAAATAAAAATTCTATAACAAGGACAATAAGCTCTTGTAAGCCTTCTCAAGTTTAATTGTTTTTTTTTTTTTTTTCTCAAAGAGGGGAGTAGTCTTGTAGTTGTCTTCTTAGGCAATGGAATTCCATTTTATTTTTCATTAAACTTGGAAAATCGTTTAATGATGACATTTTCATTACTCTTTGATTGTAGAAATTGTAACCTTATCCTTGAGTTATAACCTATGAAAATATATTTTCTAATATTGTATCTAATCCAATCTCTTTTGATTGGGCATATAAGCATACCTAATGCTTTCAAACCCTTCTCAAATGTAAAATATCTTACTTTTGTCCATTCAATGCTTATTATGGTGCTTGATTTTTTCTATACCCTTCTCAAAGATATTTTGTGTAATTTCCTATTTTCTCCTTGTAATCAACCTAGATATTTTCTTTTATATCTTTTTATATTTTTTTGGTAACATCTTTTGTAGACACAAAGAGACACACAGATGAGAAAGAAAAAACAATTGAACACTTGTAAATTCTAGTAGTAAGAAATATATAGAGATTTTGCTTTGCCTTTCCTTTTCATTTTGTTTTCACTTTTCTTTCTAGCCAACAACCTCTGAGGATCGATGATTTCTCAGGGGATGAGTGGCTAGGTTTTACATTTCTTGGAGTGAGGAAAGCTAGGTGAAGGACCCGAATCCAAAGGTGGGAGTTGTCCTTGCTTTAAATGAAAGTAGTTGTTAACCATTAATGGTTTTTATTTCAAGGTTTAGCTTTAAATCCCTTAAAATCACCTTGAATGGTCAATAATTGGTAAGCTTTTTGGATTCTATGGATGCTTATTGCTAAATCCATGGATGTCTATTAGTTATCATTTACAAGCCATTGGAAGGTGGTTCAAGGTGAGGGTCTTTAGTGTTTGAAGCCATTAATGGGAAGCAATTACCATTTTTCATGAACCCTTTGGATCAAATCTTAATTGCTAAATACAAAACAGGTTCGGGAAATAACCATCCTTTATGTTATTGTCCCCAACGCGAGGCGAAGATTCAGAATCTCCCCCTTTCCCTAAGGAACCCGATCCTAGTGACCTAAAGCTCCAATAGACCTTTTCTTTGTAGTTAACTTCACTAATTATTTTTGCTTAACTTAAAATCAATCTTTGCAACCACAGTTCCATTTTCTTTAAAAGCTAATTTTCATAAGGAAAAACACCATTTTATTTCCTTCACTAAAGTCAACTGTATGATGAAAACCCATCCCTGTGGACGATCCTAGAGCCACTATACTATGTTAGCTATGCTACCCTAGTGTAAGGTGATTTAGGTTTTATAAATTTTGTTGATAACACCCGTCTGGGCCAGAATCAAATGGCACGACTACAATGGGGACGAATCAACAAATATACCCAATAAACGGATCTCAAAAGGTGACATTAGTGCCCAATTGAGCAAGACACCATACACAAACATATGATTGCATTTTTTTTAATGTGTATGCACTAATCATTAATAAATCAAACTCCAATGGGAGAGATATCTCAAATCACTGATGAATACATGAACCCTATCCCATGAGACAACCTCTCAAACCAAAATCCCTGAATCAATGCCAAATGATGGGATGAATGGAGTGATATGACTGCCCTTTTTGCACCAAGATGTGAAGAATCGTCAACCCAAGGAAGAGAAGAGACAAGGTGAAGCAAATAATGATAAAAGCAAGAAAGAGAATGAAAATGTGATGATAGTAAAATAGAAAAAATGAGGTGATAAGGAGATGGTAACAAGAATGAGAAAATAGGTCTATAAGTCTAAAGCTCATGAGACTTTCCTAGCAAAGCATGCATACACATCAAAGGGCCTCAACCCAAGTGTAGAAATGGTAATCAAGGCTATAAGAAAGAAAAAAAAAGGCTTTAACGTACCACGTGAGGCTCAATGGGCTAGCAACGGTCTAATATATAGATAGAGGTGATAAAATATAAGGCTAATTGAAATTATGACCACCCATCCTGTGACCATGGTCTCAAATGTAATACTTCTTCAGCTGCTCCACATTGGTAGGGTTTGAGAACTGGTCTCTATCTAGATATGTCAATCATATTTCCTCTCTAGGTCAACTCTCTAATGTCATGTGGTGTACTCCAAGTAAGTCCCTAGGGTCTCTTGGAATAAATGAATCTCCATGATCATAATTGGGCTAACATCATCCTTAAACATATCATCTACATAAGGGGGATACCCCAACATAAATAAACTGAATCTCTTATGAACTTTCAACGATGAAGATCTCAAGCATATCAAGAGTGTGAAGTATCTCTGGCTAATTGATGCGACTCATGGTAGCTTAGCTTTAAAGGCGTATCAACAAAATTTATACCTTAAATACTATTACTAAAGTAGCCAAGCTACTATAGCATAGTGGTTCTAGGATCGTTCACAGGGAAGGGTTTTCGCAAACACTAGTGATATTCAAATTAGGAAAATAGGTGATTTCCTTATGGATGTTAGCTTTAAAAGAAGATGAAAATGTTTTAGAAAAATTTACACTAATCTAAGCTAACATTAAAGACTAAAATAAAAGGGTGTAAAAACAAGTTTCTCAAAGATAGGATAGCTATGCTCTGGCTCTTATGCAAATTGGAAATCTCAGGATAGGCTCCTCGCGTTGGGGTTGCAACTATGGTGATGCTTGCTTCCCGAACCGGTATGGATTTAGCAAATCAAGTTTTAATCCTTTAAAATGGCAAAACAGATGGTAGTGAATTTCATCAATGGTTATTCACCTTAGACTTCCTTTGAATGGCTCGTAAGAGATAACTAATGGTCTAAAGCCAAAAGCTTACCAAATATTGGCAACTCAAAGTCATTCCAGGTGATAAACTCACCTTTCAATGGCCATTGAAATTGGTTCTAATGGATTAATGCAAAACTTGGAATTGAAAACCTCGCCTTCCAATAGCTCGTAGGAGATAACTAATGGATAGAAATCCAAAAGCTTATCAAGTATTGGCCGTTGGAAGTTGTCCAAAGGAAATAAAAACTAAACTTTGCATTAATGAACCTTTAATGAAAAACGACTACCTTACCTTCCAGGTGCGAGAAATTTCCATGGGATTGCATCCAAGCCATCACATAACATCCATACTTTGAGAAACTAAAAGTTTTAGCCAATCATCCTTTGAGGAAAAGCCCTCAAAGGCTGTTTGGCTACTAAGAAAATAGAAATGGGAAAGAACAGGAGAAGAGATAAAAACAGAGCTTTATATATTCCTAAATTAATGTACAGAGGATCGATCCCCAATCATCCCATTTTTCATCCCCTCCTCTCTTTTGGAGGTGTTGTGCACCACTATATATAGCAAAATTACAAGATAAAGCTTTATGTCGGCTGAATACAAGGTTACAAAAGGAATTTACATGAGAAAATATCAAGCTAAAAATATTTGGGAAGTCGGTGGTGCGTGCGTGGAGAAACAGAGGATTCAAAGGAATTTCGCAATGTAAAAGGCACATTGCGAAATTTTCGCAATGTGTTTCTTCATGGTGCGAAGTGGCAAAATTTCGCACTATGAAGAAAATCTCCTTGCGAAATGGCAAAATTTCGCACCATGAAGAAAATCTCCTTGCGAAATTTTCGCAATGTGAAATTCACATTGCGAAATTGGTCATTTGACATGATGCAGTTGCCTTCCAAAGGCCATATCTTCCTCATTTCAGCTCCAAATCATACACGGTTTGAAGCGTTGGATTCTTGACTTCCTAAGCTTTCAAATGGTATATAGCATGCAAAAAATGGACTTCGGTAAGTACTCCAAAAGTTCAAAGGAAGACTGCAGCTGTTTTCTTCACTCTGTTTTCCTCTTCTCCATTGCTTGTGCTCGTGTTTCCACTTGAAATTCAAGCCTGTAATCATCCAAAATCCTTGCTTAACTCGCCCAAATAGCTCCTCCATCAATTGGCATGCTTGAATTGGTTCATAAGCTGATAAAAACATGTAAACTTGCCACAAAATGGTTAAAACCAATTACTAAGGACCTTAATGAATTAATTGGGTTAAATGAATATGATTACTACTCAAAGGTGCTTAAAACCATTATTATTAGGTCTACAAAATAGCACTTTTTGGTAGTAATCACTAATCTATGCTAACCATCCAACTATCATCCAATACATCTTTCTCAAGCTCATCACGAAGAAAACCATGTCAATCAAATCTTCCATCTTAGAGAAAAACTAACATCCTCCATGAGAACTCTCATATGATAAACTTTGACTCATAATCCACTAAACTCATCATATGTATGATGTCACCCTCAATAATGTCACTATTTAATTGGGTGGTGGGGGGTGGGAGACAATGAATCACACGACATCTCATCCTAAATCAGATGCTATCTATCTCACCGTCCATCAACCATCTGGCTTAAACTTGCTAATGCCTCCTGAATAAAGTCATGGTGACAGTAAGTCGATCAACTATAACATGTTGAGAATCTATACCTGACTTCTTTGAAACCTTGATCAAGCTATCTCCAACTGCAATCTAAGAAGTCAAATCCAAACTATGACGAATAACACTCTTATAAGGTACAAAGGCATAGAAAGAGAAATGACAAGAGGGAAGCTCAAAAATGGTGTAAACATACTAATCATAATGCAGAAAGATGGTCCAACTGAAACTCAAACATGTACCAATCTCTTAGCAAACCAAAAGGAGACCATGAAGAGGATAACTAAACCCAACTGTGACCAAAGTAGCTTTGAAGGTCCACAAATGCACCCATGGGTAGGAATGAAATCCTAATTGGGTCTAGGTTAGCCTACAAGGTTAAGGTGGCTCTATAAGATAAAATGGGTGGGTTATAAGATCCCTAGTAGAAGCAATCGTACCCTCCAGCAGTACGCAACCCTCTGCACTCCTCCAATGAGACGGGGTGCTTCCATGTAAGGTGGTCATCACCTCAACACATGCACTTCCTCGCTTTCCCAGGGGGTTTGCTAATGGTGAAAGCTCTCTCATATCTCAACACTCAAGGATAATCTAAAGTGCACAGTGAAGGATATGGGTACATCCAAAAAACCTAAGATATAAAGTGAGATAGTAAACGAAAACAAGCAATCATACATCAGGCAAGTGGAAGGGTTGTCATGCAATAAGTAGCCATGTGAAAAAAAATATATCAAACAATTAGAGTTCTATCTAACATATGTGAGAGTGAATCATGCTAAAGTAAACAAAGTAGTCAAGTGATCATGCAAGATAAACAAGTATAAAGACTTGTTAAGATAGCAAACCAATTAAGCAAGCAAACTAAATCACATTGCTTAAAAAAATGAGGTACCCTCTAATCGACCAATTAAATGCCACATTTTACTCAACTAGTGTTCAATCTTGATCCTCAAAATCCCCAACGGAGTCGCCAATTTGTGGACCAACATTTTTCACGTGCGTCCCTACTCAATTGGCAATACTCACTTTTATTGGTGAAAAATTAGTTTTGGAAATGTCGGAGTCGCCACTTATTTTATTTTTATTTTAAAAGGAAAAATAAAAAAGAAAGAAAACCCTAAAGAAGTGACTCCATAGTTTTTGGAAAAGCAAGTCTTTGAAAAAAATTGAGTCTAGGTCCGAGGATCAAGTTACCTATTGGGAAGGTTCCTCTAAAATGTAGCACCTCTTTAAGCCCTACAAAGGTCTCTACTAACTAAGTTGAGGGAAATGGAGCAATTAATTGGTTAGGTAGGCTAGGTGATTTAAAAAAAATAGCATTCCAAATAAGAAAACTAATCACAAATCATAAAGAAGATTTATGGTGTGTACTTGGATTGCTTCTCAAGTGTTGTCATAAACCATCAAATTTAATATTGAAATATAGCACACAACATGTGTTTCATCCAAGCAAATCAAGCATACATCCAAGCATCCAAGAATCACATCAAGTATGGATATAGTCATTAATAGCATACGTGTCCATAAAATCTCAAAAATAGGTGAGAAGGAGCGTACCTGGATAGCAAGCTAAAGCGCCTTTATGGGAAACAAGGTTGCTTAATAACAAGTGCAAAATAATCTCACATACCACAAAGAGGAAGCACAATCAATCAGATATCAAGCAAACAACATTGAAGAGAATATCGTGGATGTCAGGCCCCCACCAAAGCCCTAATTAATTTTGCATGAGTTGATTCTATGAATTCCATTGTTTGGAATCATGAAGTTTGTTCATGCTTATGTGAAATCAAGAAAATCAAGATGATTGAAAATTAAGAAAAAGGTGAAAATGCATACCGGAAGGAAAATGGCAGCAAATATTATTAAAAAAAATTGAATTTTATTACCTAAGGAAGCACTACTACAAAAATTATAAATAATAACGCTTAATTCCATGACGTTTTTTAAAAGTGTCAAGGAATTCAAGTAATAAAGGTGTTTGTTCAATAACAACGTTTTTTGAATATTTAAGTTGGCGCTTGAAAATTCTCCATCAATATTGGCGCTTTACACAATGACGTTTTAAAAAGATGGCGTTTTTTTTAAGTGTCATTGTTGGGTTGGATATGATGAACAACCCTAGTAGTGTTTTACATAAGGATGTTTTAAAAATATGGTGTTTTTTCTAAGCGTCATTGTTAGGCTGGATATTATGGTAGTTATAACAAGTGTCATTATCTCCTATATTATACATATAAACCCATGTTTCCCTATTTCTCAAACATCTCAAACACCCTAAATACCTCGCCTCATCTGAAAAACCTAGCTTGTATAGGAAAGCTAAACCCAAAACCATCCATAATCTGCTATCTTCAACCATCGAGAAACTCATTGGAGACCACCAACTATCAACAAACGACCTTCTTGGCTACTACCAACTGGCAGTCTTACCAACGATTGTTAGGAGTGCCTCACCAGAGACACCCAAAAACATTTCACTTGCATTTTGGGTCATTATATTGGGTAACTTTTGCATAAGGTAAAGAACAATAAATAAAAAGAAAAAGAATTTGGTTCATGTATTTTCAAATCTTGAATTTAGTTTTGTCTATTACAGTTTCTGATATGTTACTCTACTACTAGAATCTTTGTATTTCTATTGGAAAGATTGAGTTTTTGGTTTGTGTTCAAAGTGGTGAAAGAAAGCTTAATGGATGGAAATGGGAAAGAAGGGGAAATCTCGATTGTGAATATTGGATGTAGGAGTGTCTTTGTTTTGTATCAAAATATTGGGGTTTCATTGGTCTTTCCAAGATAAAAGTATTGTAGTGGTTTTGTATTTTTGTAGGCCTGTTTTTGGTTATGGGGAGTGGATGACCCAACTAGATCTGTAGAAATTTTGTTTTTCAAAATAAAATTTGAGGGTTTGAATAGCTTGGGATTTTATTTGAGTTTAATGTTTGTTTGGGTGTGTGCAGATTTGGCTTTGTTTTAGATTTTAAAACCCATTCAAGGCTTTGGTGAAATGGGATAATGAGGAGCATGATCCCTGTTCCTGATTCGAAGTGGAGTGCTTTGATGGAAAAGTGGTTGTTTTGTGAGTGACGCTTCTCTGCAGATTCATAGCATGATATTTAGTTTTCTCAGCTTTAAAATTTTTTGGGTCTTCCATTGTTTATTGATTTGGATGGTGAATGGTTAATTTATATTTGGATTTTAATAATAAAATCTAGCTATAATGGATGATAGAACAAACTAGTCATTATTTTTAAATTTATAACAAGATTAAAAAAATTCTGCTTTAATAAAGAATATGTAGTATTCTTATATTTAGAAAATTTAATAATATCTGTGTAAATGAGTTCTTAAAATTTTCATTATTAAATATCATAATTAATTTCAATAGTGAATCATTAAATTGATTCTCCTCAAATTTTTATAATTTATAAAGGAAAAAAGTATAATCTCTCTAATAAATTAATAATGAATTAAGTAACTATTTTTCATTATTTTGTTTAGGCATTTGAATATAGTCATTAAAATGTTATATTTTTATTAGTTATTAAAATGAGATAATGAAAAATAATTTTATTTTAGGTGTAATATTTTTTAAATATTTATCATTTTATTATATAGAAGACAATGGATCCTAATTATAAAAAAAAGTCAACTTTGTTTGAACAATAGAATATTCAATCTTGATCTAAGTGCCTTAACTCCATGACATTGCATAAAGTTGAAACATTCACATTATTGAAAACCTTAAATTTATGGTAAATTTTTTTGGTCCCAAAATATATATTTTAAGATATTAAAATTTTAATTTATGGTTTGATTTAATAATTTGAAAAGTAATGACTTTCCATTTATGCACATTTATTGAATTACTGTGAGTACATAATAAGATAAATAGTAAGTCAATTCTTTGAAGCAATGCTTTGACCCTGAGTAGGTTAAGTATTTTAGGATGCTCATAAATTCTTTCAATTTTTTTTAACCTTGCTTATTTGTATGCCATTTATTGATTCTTTGACCTTGCTTTTCCTGTAATATTAGACTTATCTTTACACTATTAAATTAGATATCATAGTACATTCAATAAGTATTTAATTATAGTAAAATTTTGGAGTACTAGTATTAAATTAAAGTTTTGTATGTGATCATATTTTAATTTTTTTTATACTTTATATATATATATATATATATATATCATATTCTTTATATCTTTATTATATTCTTCATATAATATTTATACCTAATCAATAAACATATTCAAATAAAATTGGACCCCCTATATTAAAAAAAATGAACCATTGTGAGTGTTTTGCATAGGAAAGAAAGAAATAAACATAAAAGTAGGGTGTAGTGGGTCTCTCTCTTATTTTATTTTATTTTATTTTAGAGTTGTAAAATAGTTAATGGAAGAGTATCATTGGTTTCTAGGTTTTAGCAAAAAAAAGTGGAAGGTTTTGGTAGGCAAAAAATAGGTGTTTGATTGATTATATTTATTTATTTATTTATTTTTATTTTTTTTGGAAGGATTATGATGAAGGCTTTGGAGATCTTTATATTATGATATTTAAACATGATTTTCTTAATTTTGTTGATACTAGATTCTTTGAAGTAACCACACAAATTCATTTATTTTATTCTTTCTTTCTTTCTTTCTTTTTTTTTTTTTTTTGGAAGCTATAGGAATAATCAATAATGGAAATGGCCTAAGTTTAATTTTTATTCATTCATTTTAGTTTTCTTATTTTTACATGTATTATTAGTATTTGCAATCTATCATGCTTTGTGAAATAAATTGTAGTAATAAAATTTTTTTATTGTTTTTTTTATATTCACTATGTTTTGAGATCTTGTTTCAATGTATTCATTAAATGTTCTAAAATAATTAAAGTACTCTAATAATAAATTGTAGTGTTGCTAGATTATATATTCACTCAAATAACTAATAAATATGATTAAGATATAGAGAACCTTGCCCAACTACACAAAATAAATTATAATTAAATTAAATCATTTTTTAACATATAATAAAACAAAAATGTAAGGTTATAGTTTATAAAAATAAAATAATTATACTAGATGTCTAGTATCCTGAATTAGTTTAGAACTTCTTGTACTTGATAATTTTTTTAATGTGTAAAGTTTTGTTTAGATAATATAATATACTCTTCCTTATCAATTAGCATATCTATATATGGTTATAGTTTTATACTTATTTTAAAACCACCAAAAAAAAAATGGAAAAAGAAACAAGTAGGAAATGCTTCAAAAGAAGAGGGAACAAAGGAAAATGACAAATCATCAAAAATACTTCTTACTTGCTCTTTAAGTGCCCTTTTGGCCTTCTTAAATTTAGGAAATATTATACATCTTTATTTGGTAAGTTGGAAGTTGACTTTTTATACTTGTAAGAACCTAAACTTATTAAAAACAGTTTTGAAATTTCCATTTTTTCTTCTAATTTTTATATCATTTTTATAAATTTGAAATTGAAGCTTAAAACCTTGAGAATGATTGGTTGATTCTAAGCCACAATAAAAATTTACAACATCTATTTGGTGTTTGGTTTATGGAATAGTAGAAATTTTATTTCTTGAGAAATTTATGCTAGGCAATAAATATGTTTCTTGTCAATTAACTAGGAACTCAATCTCTAGGGCATAAACCTAATTTCCCACTCTAAATAATTCAAGTATATGTTTTATCTTATCTTCATTTATTATTCCATGGTTAAATTACATTTGCACTGATGTCAATATTGGTATTACTTAAGGTAGAAGACAATGTATGCAAGAAGCTGATTTTCCTTATTGTTCGAGAACAAACCATTAAATAGGAAGTTTAGGGTGGTGAGCAAACTTGAATAGCCTAAATTAATTTTTATGAAGGTTATAGTTTCAATTATATTTATTGGTTGTTGCATATATGATTTAGAGGTTTTCTATTTTCTTATATGTGTTTACAGTTTGCAAAGGAAATTAGTTTGCCAATTAAAAGAAGAGAGAACATTACAATAAAGGAGATGATGTTGATAAAAAAAAACATGAAGATTACATTGCAATAAACACATTAGAGGGGTTGAACTAAGTTTTTGTATATTAAAGTTCATCTTAATAGTCTTTGCACTGATGTTTGTTCTTTTGTTGAAGGAATTAGAAATTCTTGTTGAAATATTTTGATATAATTAACAAATTTATATGTAATTATTGTATATAACTAGTTACATTAATTGTTCAAACTAGCTAGGTAATTTCATATTAATATTTGGAGATATTTTAATTAGTAAAATCCAATTAATTTTATGATTTATAATTAATTTTTTCTTTTATTTTATTATCTAAGGAATTCATTATTTTAATAACAAGAATGAAATATTATTTTCTATAGAATATGTTCAAAGATGACGCTTCTATAAGTGTCATTGTAAACAAGAATCAAAGATGACACTTTCATAAAGTTTCAAGTCTTTGCTCAGAAGTTCATCCGATTCATCTATTTTCTCACTGTTAACTTTTGGATTCTTCTGTAGCTTAGATTTTGTCTTTTTATTCATCTTGAACTTCATCTCTTACCCTTTCGGCTATCTTAATGAGTCTTTTGTAACCTGCATGAGAGAGCTTACTGACCGATCATATGGATCACTCCCATTATTTGAAGATACAGCCGTGGCAATAACATCAGTTCTAATCTGAGATACTGTTGTGCTTAAAGAGGGCTCTCAGCTCTGCCTATTGTTGTTGGTGTCACTATTAAAGCTGACTTGATGGCAGTAAGGCTTTACTAAAGATAACTTTCTTGACACCGGTAGCTCTGCGAGGTGTCTCAAATCGTAGCTCAAGAGACCTATATTCGGGGATCTTATTGCTAGTGGCTGTTACTTGGCTTGCTTCATTAAACTATATGCATAGGTAGAACCAAAACCTGGTGCAATTTTCCAATCCACAGGAAGCCGTTTCATCTTCAATCTCTCACTTGCTGACGCCAATACAATTGTGGTATCGTGACTTCAACCATTTCAAGTTCTACCAAAGACTTTATTTTGAAACCTTCAATCTGAGATTCTGAAGCACTCATGCTCCAGAACCCATGGCTGTCAAATACAGCTTCAACTTGAGTTGTCTCTTACTTGCCCTTTTTTCTCTGTTTTCTCAATACCTCCGCCTTTCTATTTTCTTCTCCACCTTATGAAACTGAAGGTGATACTTTTGCCTGCATCATCTCAAAAGGAACATCAATCCTAATAAATGCGATTTTAAGCTTCGACTCCTGTTTGGAGCTTTGCGATCTGCTGGTTGTCAAGAAAGTGTCTAGCGGACTGCTCTACTTCGTTCTCTAAATCCAGCTTGGACATCACCACCCGTTTCAATCTTTGAGGTTCAATTTCAGATCCGAAGGTAGAACTTTCTATTCTTATGGAAATTGCGAATGTAAATTCTGCAAGTTCTGGGGAGTCATCTCAGTTTGAACAAGTTGCAAATGTTCATTCTGTGCTTGAGTCTGAAGTTGCCCCAATCCCTCCTGTTTTTTGATAAACTTGATAGTGTTGAAGGAATTCTTGAAAATCTGAAGTCTATCTATGAGCAACCTTGGAAGCATTCGGATGATCTGTAGGTTCTTTTCCCACTCTCATCGCTAAGCTACCCCATTCCTTTAGATATCTGGACCTGTCACCTCTGGTTTGCTTGGAGATCATCAACGTAAGGACAATCAAGGTAACGTGAGTTATTTGATTCGTAATTACAATTCGAGAGGTTGGCTTTAGACTCCTTTGTGTCACCTGATGCTATAGATTGTGTAGGGCTATTATATTCTGTCCGCATGGGAAAATCATTATCGAATGTATCACTTGGTTTCATCACGATTTCCCTCCTCAAGATCGGTGCATCTATAGGAATATTCTGAACCATGTCTTCACCGTGAAGTAAATGGGATTATTTCTTAGCTTCGGCCAGAAAAACTGGAATTCTGGACCTTTATGATCTGGATAGCAAGTCGATTCACGAATCACACTTTCTGGATTTAAAGCTGCGTGTATGTGGTTTTTCTGCCTACTTTCTGGTTGCTCTTATAGCATTCTTATGAATCTCGCATTCAATCAAATTTAGAGAGCCACCTCAATAGTTTCAGAACCTCTCTTGGCAAAAGGTAATTTGAACTCTTGGAGAAGAGTGCCATTTGTTGAGAAAAAGTTGTTTGCTAGCTTTTGTCCTAGTCTTTTGGAAACTTGTTGTGTTCAACAAGTTAGTTTATTATTTTCCTAGTCTGTAGATGTTAGTTTTGGCACGATATGTAGTGCCTATTTTCTTGCTTTTATTTGTTATATATAAGCCTATATAAAGGCAGTTCTTTTTGGTTGAATAAGATAGACGATCGATATTTAGTCAGTTCTCCTTTTACTTGTTTCAGCAGAAACATTATTATTTCTTTTCTTTATCTGTAACACCATTTACTATTTCATCCTCTGTCTCACCAATCTTCTATTTCTTCAATTCAATAACAACACTTTTCAACTGATCTCCTTTTTCAATGCTCGAGCCAAACATTAATTCAATCCACTTAAACACTAATGCGGCCTCAGTTCCAGCATTCTGGTTAACATATTATATAGAATCCAAATGGCCAGTTAATTTTCCATAGCTACGAATTCCATCTTTTCCATCCTTCGAACACCTCGCTCATTAATGGCAGATACGATTAATATTAGTTGAAGTGTTCTTTGTCTTTCCACAAGTTGTTGGTCCATCTTATTCCAGAATCTGAGTACATGGAACTGTTGGTAACCATGAATGCCATGCATGCTATGCCGACAAGAAGATGGGAAACGTGGCAGAAAGTCCTATCAGCATAAAACCTAAATTAGGCTCAGTCTTTTTGGATTCCACGGATGACTTTGGAGAGGGTTCTATATCGATCTGTTTGAATTCTCTGGAAAGATTAAGGAAGCTCTGCATCAGTATATTTAGGTTCTTTGGATACTACCTCATCCTCACTTGCAGGTTTCACAAATGAGGAATCGAGTCTTGGGAGATGTCTTCTAGTTGTCCTTGGTTGTGGCATCTACACTAACATAAAACTGAGTAATAGATTGTAGCTTTCTAATCCTTTTCAGAAAAATGTGCACTTTCCATAAAAAGGGTAGGAATCTGCCTCAGACATAGTGCATCTATTAGTAAGTTTGTTTCTGGATACATGATAGGTTCACCAACAAGTGATAAAGCAAAATGTCTCAGTGACAGACTTTCTGATATCCCTTCTATTTTAACATCAGGAACACATTTCAATCATCTTCTTGTGGAGGTCAATGGCAGAATTCACAGCCTCTAAAGGATCATCCATCTTCCAGTGCAATCTATCTGTCATAAGAGGGACAAATTGTCTTGTCCACAATCCAATCAAATAATCTAAAATACGCAAATCTGGCCAAAACATCTCTATTGACAGTTGTAGAGTATGGACCAAGCCATTTCGAAAACCAGATATCTCTTGGTCACTGATTAAACCATGCCTCCTTCTACCTCGAATCAAGACCTTCCTCTCATATGGAGTAGGGAGTTATCATTATAAGACCACAGTAACTATCTTCAGCAGGGCCATTGCCAAAATTGAGGAAGCACCTTCTGATTCACCATCTGAAGAAGTGTCTGAGTCTGAATCACTTGATAAAGAGCCCGAAAGACCATTGGAGGTACAGGAATTACTGCATCTGTTTACTCTTGAATCTGAGACTGAAATAACTGCCTTGTAGGGTGCACGTATGAGTTGAAAGTAGATATTCCACAGCATCATTTCTCAGTCTAGAAAGTAATGTTAGGAATTCGACATCAGGAGCTTTAAAGGCCAGAATGATTGAATGAACATAAGGTTGGATCAAACAGATGGTCTGAGAGAACCATCTTATTCCAAGAATAATTGTCCCAACAACTCAACCAAAAAAAAAAAAAAAACCAGCAGATGTCACCACCAGATTTAAACCCATGGCAGCAGAGTAATTGCAGAATCTAAATGACTCTCTTAGATTTTGATAAGCAGGGCATAGTACTCCAAAAAATAAACAATTTTGTATCAATATTCTCTTTGTGGCATTCATTTCCTAGACTGCTTGGCAGTGATGTTCTCCCCAGATTCCTCAATAATATAGACCACCACCGAATCTGACTTAGCTAAATGCTTCAAACCTTCAATAAGTTCAGGAAGGTCAAAGGCAACCCTGACACTGCAGCATGAACAACAGGAGAGACAGAGAGCTTCATGCTATGACTGGATGGGCATCAACTTCCTTCTCATTGATATCTCCTTTTAACTTCTTCTGACATAGGGCCTCTCCATCTTTATCCTCCCAAAATTTCAACTCATTTGAAACGTTTGTAAAACAGTCACTAGAAAACTAGGAGGAAGGAGCAAAAACAATTATAGTGGAGAACAGAGAAAACAAGAAGAGAACAAACAGGCAGAATAGAAATCAAATGAAGCCACATGTCATGATCTCTCAATGGGCTCAGGCTAGTGGGAAAGATCACAAACAGATTCTGGGCAAACAAGTAAGCAACCAATCTCAACAAAACAATCTGTGGCCCTTTCCGTCCACACCAATCAACAAGATAGCACCAGGATTTTCAAAAAAACAATGTAGAATCATATAGAGATGAGAAGATGCAAATTTCATGTGATTTCACCTAGGAGAACCTGCCTTTGAGAAGTATTGCTCGGCTTCAAGTGAGACGTTCTCCTTCTCCAAAAAAAATCTTCCTTTTTTGCAGCCTCCTCTCTCCTAACCTTCCTAGCAGTGTGTATGGACTCTATCCTCCTTTCCCCGTGGTGCCGCTGCAGGCTTCTCTTTTTCCTGTTGCATAGAATATCACCACATATATGCAGCCGTGTACATCAAGGATCTTCTCCCATGTGTGCATTCTCATCTCATCTCAAAAATAAAATAAGAATTAAAATCAGTAGAGGCCATGAAATTGAAAATTAAAACTAATTAAAATTATGTAATTAAAAACATTATGTCTATCATAGGTACACAAAAAAATTAAGACATCAGTTTATGCAATTAATCACATCAATCTCATGCAATATTCTATAAAATAAATAAATAAAAACAAATAACTAACCAAATGATAATAAATAAATAAATAAGAAATCAAGTACATGCAACTTTAAAAATGCAAATCATGCAAATTATGTAAATCATATAGAAATTACCTAAAAGGTGACATAGGTGGGCTAGGATGCCTAAGTGGACCTAGTGACCCTAAGTGGATCAAGATGTGCTTAAATGAGCCTAGGTTAATCTAAGTGGGTCAAGGTGGACCTAAGTGGGCTAGGTGTCCCTCGATGGGCCTAGGTGAACCTAAACAGCCCCATGTGAATCTGAGTGGTCCTAACTGAACTAAGTGGGCCAAGGTGAACCTAAGTGGGCTAAGATGAACCTAGGTGAGCTTAGATGAGTCTGACAAGTGCATAAGTGACATAGGGTGATCTAAAAAGTGCTTAAGGTAGTACTTAATGGGCCAAGTGCATTTAAATGGGCCTAGGGTGCCTAAGTGGGCCTAAGGGAGTGCCTAATGGGCCAAGTGTATCTAAATGGGCCTAAGGTGCCTAACTAAGGTGGTGCCTAATGGGCCAAGTGCATCAAAATGGATCTAGGGTGCCTAAGTGGGCCTAAGGTGGTGCTTAATGGGCCAAGTGCATCTAAATGGGCCTAGAGTGCCTACAATCACAATGGGGTCAGATGAGTCCCTCAACCAAAGTCTCATGGGTGGTGTCTAATGGGCCACCAGGAAATTATTGTAAAGTACCAAATGAACACGTTATTGGACATGTGCTAGTAGGAAAAAATGGAGGGTCTACAACATCTTTTTCCTTTCCTAAATATCAATTCAAAATTCATCTTTTCAAATAACATCATCTTCTACAATATTTTAGAAGAGTAAGAAAAAAAAAAAAGAAAGAATAACCTAACAACAATCTTCAATCTCCCATGGAATCTTTTATCACTACATGGTGCATACCATATAGTTCAAGAATCTAGAAAAAATAATTCAATATTCAAGTAGCTAGTTAGAGAAAAAGTTTATAAGATAGTGAAATGTGCATTTACAAGCTAATAAAAAAAACGTTCAAACATATATTATCTAAAACATAGACATAATCAAATGTATTATATAAGGAGGAAGTTAACACAATCATGTTATAATTATTAAATATCAGACTATCATAACTAGTACATGTTTCAACTTCTTAAATATGTGGATTGTTCTTGTTAGATGCTACTCCCCCCAACCCACTATTTGTCTGACATGTAAGTCTTTTAAAAGATCTTGCATGACATTGAGTTCATCCCCCTCATTTTGAGTCACTTGATAATCATCTTCCCTAGAATTCATCTATTCATCTCCATGCTCATCATGATTCACCTCTTCGGTATACTTGTTATTGAACCCATAAAAAAAAATGCTCTTTCATATCATCCATGGGTTTAAACAAAATATTATAGTACCTATAGCATAGACATCTAGTTCGATTGAGTGAATTTGCATGATTACATTTATTCACGATTTTTTCACTCTTAGGGATGACAATTTCATGGGATTTTCAGGTCGGTCACCCTACCCTACCCTTATTAGGACGTGTATAGGAGCATAGTAATCTAGGATGGGACAGATTCAAGTTTATTTTTTTAAACCCGAACATCGGGTTTAGGACAAGGTCAGGTTTTGTAATAATTTGCCCCACATCACTGCCTCGAATATGAAATTACAAGTTTACCCCCACCTATAAATATTTGCTTCCCTTCCAACCTTCCTCTCTCATTTTAAGCTTCCCATTCCTCTCTATTGCTAGATTTTTTGTTCCTCCCACTCAACGCAAAAATCCATTTAATAATCCATGCCTATTGCATAATCAAATATATTGGTAGTCTCATTAGTTCTGCCATTTTCTCCCTCCAAATCATATCTTCTTGCATCCATGAACCAATATGATTCTTTGTTCATTTGTATTCATGTGTTTTGTTCTTTGTGTCTTGGACTTTAGTAGATTTCTCAAATGTCAATTTGTTTGTTCTAGGTTTCTTTGGGAGATCCATGATATTCTTCAATTCCCAATCTACGTTTCTTTTTTGTTAATGATAGATTTATTTTCTTTTTCTGCATGTCTAATATTTTATTTCCTTGATTCCCAATCTTGTTTATTCAAAAACACATAGCCAGGTCAAGACAAGGTGGGGATGGGATTTTAATTATAGTTTCAAAATGGGGATGGGAGTGCATCCCCCGCCCTATGCTAGGTTTGGGAAGGGATGGGAAATAACTATATATTTTGTGATGAGAATGGGATAGGAGTGGCCTATCCCAAACCCGTCCTATTGCCATTTCTATTCACTCTTTGTACATAATCACTCAAGCACCTATTTGTGATCCAAATCCTGCTCTGATCCATCTTTGATTTACTATTATGTACGTGTATAAATTGTAATGATTTCATTTATTTTTTTCATAAGTGAGTTGATCCTATCTCATTTGGGAGTTCACAAATTCACATTACAGTTCAAAAGCTTGATGTTTTTTCCACTTTTAAGAAAATTTGGTTGAAAGCATCTTACCTTAGTTTTCCAAATACATGGGACAGACCAACAATATACAAATGATTTAATTATGTTCAATTATATGTATATGCCATAATGTCTAAGCATGCATCCAAAGAGTACAATTTCCATGAAGTGAAATAAAACACAAGTAATAGATTGTAAGTAAATTGATGTATTTTCAAATTGTCCACCCCTAAACAATTCAATAATCATTTTAAGACTCACATTACTCATCGATAGGAGGATCATGTTTATAAAAAATGAATGATTCTTGACCAAAAAGCCTAAAATTATAATCTAACAAGTTACCAAGACACACATGTTAGTCATGTCTTAACTTTCACAAGGCTAAAAGTCTCATTGTCCATTTGTTATTACCACTCTATAATTACCTCAATGTTATTAATAATAAAAAGGCAAATACTTTTATGCATACCTCTTCCGGTTGATCTACATCATACTCTATTCTCATAAGATGATACACACTAGCTAACAATCTTCCAGGTGCTACATTATGGGCACATTGTGAGCGTAGATAATTATAACCATATACATATAAAATGACAACAATGGAATGCCAATCCTTGAGCTTTATTTGTAACGTCTCTATTCCTTGATAATCGAAGCCCAAAGATCTATGAACTAGCTTATGCTTGACTAGCCAAGCAGACAAATGACCCTACATCTTTTTCATCTCTCCTGCATTTTTATAAGTTTCATATAGCGTTTATATGTATGTCACATATTTATCAACAAGACATTTGTCCTCTTTGAAGTCTTTTTAGAGGGCCTTTTCTTTGATATTCATAGTAATTAGATGATTATACTATTATACCGATCTTGGCTTTAGTTCTTGAAATAGATAGGGGACTACTTAAAAAATAGAGTAAATAAGAATTTTTAAAATTGTAATTTAATTTATTAATTTTCTAAGGTGGTGTGAGACAAGATCTCTTTATTGAAAGAATAAAGGAAAATAAAAGTCTAAAAAATAAAATTAAAGCAAATTTCTTATTGTGATATCAAGAATTTTTTTTGTTTTTTTGTTTTCGTTTTTTTGTTTTTGTATTTATAATTATAGTTGTCAATTTAATGAACAAATGGTCATGGAAAATAAATAAAAATAAAAATTCTATAACAACAAGGACAATAAGCTTTTGCAAGACTTCTCAAGTTTAAATGTTTTTCTTTATCAAAGAGGGGAGTAGTCTCATAGTTGGAATTCCATTTTCTTTTTCATTAAACTTGGCAAATCCTTTAATGATGATATTTTAATTATTTTGATTGTAGAAATTGTAACCTTTATCCTTGAGTTATAACCTATGAATATATATTTTCTAATAATGTATTTAACCCAATCTCTTTTGATTGGGCATATAAGCATAGTTAATGCTTCCAAACCCTCTCAAATATAAAATATGTTGCTTTTGTCCATTCAATGTTTATTGTGGTGCTTAATTTATTCCATACACATGAATTAGGATAACAATTTAAAAAATTAACTAAGAAATCAATAGTTTTTTCATAAAATTCTTTAGACATTTCGTAAGGTCATAACAAGAAGAAATTTCAATTGCTATATTATGTTTTAGAGAGTATGGAACATTAAAGACTAATGAAATCCTATGATTTTATCAACATTTTTTAAATTATTTTCTTGTGAATTAGCATCCTTTATAGGATCTTATTATATTTATATTGTAACCACTTTATTTTTCAACAAGTTCTTTAAACTCTTAAAAGCATTAATTACTTAAAATTTTCTTCCAACAATGCACACAACTATGTAATTTGACTAAAATGATTAATAAAGAATACAAAAATATTTTTATTATTAGAAGAGTTTGGAAAAGTTTATCAACATATGCATCAATGACTTTTAGAGACTTCTTTCCTCTTATAGTAGCTTTCTTAAGAAAACTTTTTTAAGAATATTTTCCAAATAAGTTTTCTTCATATAATTTATCTTAGTGATGGACGGAGGACAATTCTTTTAACAAATTTTTTATTTCTCGATAATTTAAATTCTCTAAGTTAAGATGTCCAAATCTCTAGTGTCAATTGAAAAGAGATCATTAACATGTGCTTTTAGTCATTTTACAACATTTTAAATGTTCAATAAGAATATTTTATTTCTTATCATGGGCGCATTAGCAACCAAATTAGTATATTAATTTCTTAGTAAGAAACTTTGATCTCTTATGAGGATATCATATCATTTTTTTTAAAGAGTTGACCAAAAACTTAATATATTAATTTATTTTATTTTTTATGTTTTATGTTTAATATATATTAGAGATTGAAACAAAAATTGATGACTTTTATTTAAAAAAAGAAATAAATTATTATTGGACATACTAATCTTGCGAACCATTTGAAGCATAGGATTCTTGACTTCCTAAGCTTCAAAACCATATGTGGTTTGGCCCAAGAAACTCATGGGAGGCAACCTTGATTTTGAGTCAAAATGACAGTCGTTGTGTTGCCATGGGTCTAAAAAAAGTATTCTTTTCTTTTTGTTTTTGTTTTTTTTTTTTTTTTTTTTTTTTTTTTTATGCAAAGGAAAGATTCATCATTTTCCGCAATCATTAAACTCCTTGATACTTCATATATGATGCTCCAATAAAGATCATATCTTTATTGACATCATTGAGGAATTCTTTTCTTCTAATCCTCCATAGATGATTAAAAACATAACTTTACAACATAAAATTAAATCATATGCTCCTATAATGGAGCTTACATCCCAATCTATAGAAAAGATTAAAACTTTATAAGAAAAATTGAAAGCCTATTCTCCTTTAATGGAACCTACAATCAAATCTATGAAGAATAAAGAAAAAAATTATCTCATTCAATCAACACATGCAATAATAAAAAAGAAACATGCATGCATCATTTGGCCATTGGATAATAACAAGGTTGCCAAAAAAAGGTTAGCACACCCTAAATAATGATCTAGCATGCTTGTAACATTATGCTTTGATGGCATCCGAGATTTAAAAAATGGAAGTAATAGCAATTTGATAAAATAAAAAATAAATAAAAAAAGATATTTAGGGTTAAAGTACTTACCTTTAGGTTTTGACATTCGCAAACTTAAATTTCAAGTGTCAAAGAATCAAATTGGTATCTTTAGAAGTCTCCCATGATCTTCCACTCGTTAGTTTTTTCTTGATTCTAGTATAGTTCCAATGGGTGAAGAAAAAGTGGAGGCTATGGCTCTCTTTCTCTTTGGAGGTTGAAGACAACTCTAGGGAAAAACTATGAAAACCCTAACTCATAAGGGGGTATATATAGGGTTCCCTATTAGGCTTAAGTAACTTGAGCCCACTAAAGGCTTGGGTCACTTAATGTAGCCCAAAATGGGTTTTAATTGATTATATAACCCAATAGGGTCTAATAATTAATCAATTAGCCCAATACAAAGACATTGTTCACTTACTTCTATGCAATTTTGTGCAATTACTAAAACATCCTCATGCACAAAAGTGAACCTAGAGTCAATCCAATCCTCATAACTCGTGCCAACAAGGTATTTGAGCTTAGAGCAAGGACCATTGGGACCCATAGGAGTACTAGCTCCCTCAGAATCCAATTTTAAAATTGAGTCGACATCTCATTATAGAGAATCAACTAAACTCTAGCATCCTATGTAAATAACAACGACACACTATGTACTCAGGTCATAAGCACTTATTAATGGTTCAATAAGGGGATAATATACCATAGATAATTAAAACATCCTTGATGGTTAATTATTCATGGTGATAAACACTCCATCACAAATTAATAAGGATAGATAAAAGTGAAATTAAAATATCATTAGTAAAATTCCAAATCTAATTAGTCTTTGGATTATATGAATATCCCTGATGGTTCATCTTGGGTTCTATCTAAGTTTATTAATTCAAAGAATTAAAGTTAATTATAGTTGCTAGTAAAATTTCTTGATATTGTTGTGATCCTTCATTATATTAAGTCAACCTATTTTTAGTTTCTAATTGCTTTCCCATATCATTCTTATGTTACAAGAACAATTAATTTAGTCCAATTGCCGATGCAAAAGGATAAGACCTTTTACTTGACATGGTGTATGGTGAGCAATAGTATTCTATTTTTTATTATTTTCATTTATTAATGGCAAGAGAAATTAATTGTGTAGGAATATACTTAATACTTTTTTTTTTCAACACAAGCACGGGTGAACAAGAATTATGAGGCTTGTATTATGCCATATTTACAGTCTAGTGAGAATCTTTCTTGAATGTTTTGCTCAATTTGCATTTATTTTCCTATTTCCATTACAATACATGAGAATTCTTTTCCAAGCCCACTACCTTGGCTTCATTTTTCAACAATTGGAACCCTAGACCAATTTTTTTGCAAATGCAAGAACTAATAGTAGGCATCACTAGGCTCTAAACATTTTTTGTTTTTTATTTTTTAATTAATTTTACTTTTTATTTCTTTTCATTTAGTTATCTTATTTGCTAGTTAATAATTGCCCATTGTGCAACTACCTAGTTGTAAGAGCAACTACCTTTATAATACATGAGATTTTTTCTTTTTTCCCTTTATTTCCTCATTTTCCTTTATGATTCATGAGAATCCTTTTACAAGTCCAATGCCTAGGCACTACTAGGCTCTAACCCATTTTTTTTAACTATTAACTATTTTTTAATAGTTAATAATTGACCATGTGTAGCTCCTAAGTTGTAGGAAAAGCTACATTTTTAGTTGTATTCTCTATGATTGGTAAGTTGTTTAATAATAATTGCTTATTGTGTTGCTCTCAAGTTGTATCAGTAGTAACCTTTCGAGGAACTACCTTTGGTGGTAACACGGGATGATTGCTAAGGCCAGGTGACTATACTTTCATTTCAGAGCTTCCTTTTCATTGAGACATTTTTTTTCATTTCAAATTATTCTTTTCCTAACAAGCCAACACTTTGTTTCCACACAAAAAAATGCGATAGTGGGTGATATGACATCTATAAATAATCATTTTTGTAGGGTTACTTTCAGAGCCTTGTACACATGCATTGAAACTTTGTCTTCTCCAGGTGAAAAGCCTTGTGCTTCTTGCTATTGAAAGAGCTGAGTCTTTATGGAAAAACAAGTTCAAATTCCATAAAAATGGGACAAAAGGAGGTATATGTTTGATAACTAAACAAAGGATTACATCTTTCTTTTATTGGATATCACAAACATCCCTAATGACTAATACAAAAGTAATTAATCAAGTTGAACATAAGGTATGTATGACAATGGTTAAGCAATGACTCAACCAAGGTGACTTGATATTTTCTTAAACATCTGAAGACAACATTGTCTATCCCATGATGATGCCCTTGTTTTAACACTCTTAGTTGCTAGCTTTGAAATACAACAAATTTTGATAGATCTTAGGAGTTCTGCTAATGTTTTATTCTTTGCTACACTACATAGCTAGTCATAGCTAATGGAAAGTAGCAACTTTGTAGTAGGATTCAATAGGGATTTTATCTTTTCCAAGAGCTAATTATCTATTTGAGCAAAACCAACTATTGTAATGATAAAATCTCTAGTAGTCGACGTTGTCTACTTAGAATGCTATTCTTCGCATAACTTGGGTACATCATATGTATGTTGCACCATCTAAGTATCATCATAAGTTGTTTTTTCCTACTCCACAAAGGGTGATGAGAATCATAGGGGTTCAAGCTTTGGTTAGGAGATCCTATAAGGTGCTACCATGTAGGGGGATTTTGGGAAAATGATTATTGCATTATGTGAAAGATAGAAAGTAGAGATTGTGATGGCAATACAAATTGATACTCTCTTAGTCATTGAGAATACATAAAAAGTTAACTTAGTGAAGTATCTAAAAAGAAAGAAGGTTGACTTAAACACAACCTTAATTAAGCAAGAGAAATGAGCCTACGGTGCTATTGAAGTCTTTTTAATATATTTTAGTTTGAGATGTCAAGGATATGGTGGAGTCAACCTTACTATAGTTGTGCACCACTTGATTGTTGATCGTTGTGGCAAAAAGTCAAAGAAATTTTTATTTGAACAAAAAAATATAGTTTGTTAGGAAATTTATAGGATTTTAGAAGCTAGTTTAATCATGGAAGTGTAGTACCCCACTTGGTTCTCTAGTACAATAATTGTACCTAAGAAAAATGGGAAATTGAGAATTTGATTTACAATATGGACCTTAAAAAAGCATGCACTAAAGGTTGTGTTTGCCTTACCAAGCCTAACCAACTGGTAGATGTAATAATAGAAGGCTAGAGATTATCTATTTTGGATGTATATTGATGCTGAGGGCATGGAGACAACAACTTTTATAACCAATAAGGGAAGTTATTGATACATGGTAATGCCCCATGATTAAAATAAAAATAAAAATGTAGGAGACCCTATTAGAGGATGGTCACCTCTATGTTCTCATATCTTCTAGGAAAAAAATGGAGGTCAATATCAATGATATGCTGGTCAAAACTAGAGATGAACTTCACTAGCATCACTTACAAGAAAGCTTTGACGTAATGAAAAATTTTGGAATGAAACTCAACCTTGATAAATTTGTATTTATGGTTGAAAGTGAGAAAATTTTAAGCTATATAGTTAGCCAAAGGGGAATAGATGTGAACCTGGTCTAAAAAAATTCCAAATTACCAAAAATAGGGTTAGTGATAAAAGAAAACTCAGAAGGCTCAATTGCCACCAAAATGAGCCTAAAAAGAGAGGCCCAAAATTCAGCACAAACAACCAAAAGGAATTGGACCCGTATGAAATCACATGACAACATGCTCTTTGCGCAGAATTTCTTTGATCAGCCGTATCTCTCTTATTTCAACTCCGAATTGTGATCCGTTTGAAGCATTGGATTCTTGACTTCCTAATCTTTAAAATTGTAGGTGTTTTTCTTAAGGAAACTCAGTGTAAGCGTTCTCAATCTTAGTTCAACTTTGACATCACTATGCTACCATGCACTTTGCGCAGCCTTGCTTCAATTGACCATATCTCCCTCATTTCAAGTTTGAATTGCAATCCATTTTAACCATTGGATTCATGACTTCCTAAGCTTCAAATCCACATGTGGCTTGCCTCAAGAAAATACTAAGACATAGTCCCGATTTTGAGTTAAATTTGACATCATTGTGCAGCTAAGGATCTCAAAACAAGAACTTCCAAGAAACCTTCTTTCTTCTTTAAGCACCATAGAATGTCAAAAAGAACCTCCAAGATTCTTTCTTTTTTCTTGGGTCACCATAGATGGATACAAAAAACTGAATTGATAATAATAAAAATTCTATGCTTCTATTAGGAAGCTTACAACCCATTGATTACTACTCAAAAAGTGCTATTTGATAGCCTATAATTAATCCTTTTAAACACTTTTGAGTAGTAGTTTAGGCCTTTTAACTCAATTGGCATGTTAAGGACCCTTTAAAGCAATTTTGATCACTTTGTGTAAGTTTTGGTGTTTTTGTTAGTATTTTGATCACCAAAGCAAGTCAAGAATGAGGAGAGCTATGAGGAATCTTGGGCAAAGTTGAGAAGTCATTTTCCAAGAGTGAATGCGGATTGCAAGGAGAAAAAGCAAAGAGAATCTGCCATAAAGCCTATTCTTGATGACAGTCATAGCAGCCACTTTTGGAGCACTTTCTGAAGTCCAAATTATGTATACTATATACCATTTCAAAGCTCAGGAAGTCAACAATCCAATGCTTCAAACGGTGTGCAATTCGAAGTTGAAACGAAGAAGTTGCAGCCGTTACAAGCCAATCACTCCGAGCTAAAGGAAGCATTTTGCAAAGTGCTGCGAAATCACCCTTTTGTTGCGAAGTGATTTCGCAGCATTTTTGTACAGTAAGGTGTTTCTCCTTCTGACGATGCATGATTTATGCCGTGAGAAGGAAGCTTGGAACCTCAAGGTGGAAGCCAACTTCGCAACCCTGTGAAGATAGCTCGGTGTTGCGAAATAATTTCGCAGCCCTCTTGGGTGTTTGCGAAATCTCGTAGACACCATTTTTCTCCTGCGAAATGGTTCCTGAAGCCTCCCGAAGCTTGCTACCGACATTGGGAGATATTTTCCATTAGATTTTTGTTGTCTAAATCCCAAAATACTCCTTGTAAACCACCAATTACATGATTCCTTAGTTTTTAAGTTAGTAAAAAGACTAAATATCTTTGTAACAATTAGTTATATATTATGTTTATATATATACCTCTCGGGAGCCTGTTCTCAAAGAGGAGTTCCTTCTGTAACCGTTTGGGTAAGCAAGTAAAGTCTATTTTCTTTCTACTGCCTTACCTTCTCACTTTGTATTTTCATTTTATTTCTAAGTTATGAATTCTCTGAGGAGTTTTCCCCAGAGAATGAGTAACTAAACTTCTAATTCCTTGGAGCTAAGGTTGCCGGGGAAGGTTCCAAGTGCAAGAATGCAAAGCTTTGTGGTTTTAGCTAGTAATGAAGATGAAGTGAAATCCTTTAGTGATTTCAATGTTTTTAGTTAACTTAAAACACCTTGGAGTCACCTGGGCCAACACTTGGTAAGGCAAGTGATTTCCAACCATGGAAATGCACTAGTTTACCCCTTGCGAGCCTCTGGCAGGTGACTTTAGGGTAGGATTTTCTAGAATAGCCAACACTTGATAAGCTTTTGGACTCCTAGGAGACATCCATTAGTTATCTCTTGCGAGCTTTTGACGGGTAATCCAAGGTTAAAGATCACCTTGAATGGTTAAGGCTTAGTGAGAGGCTTAAACCATTGCAAGTTGCATCAGTGAGAGAATTAAAGTGAAATCTAATTGAAGGAGTCTCTGTACATCACCGGTTAGAGAATTAACTATATGTTGAATCTCTAATGCGAGGAAATGAACCATCTGACCAAAGCCGTGTCTTTTGCATGAGGAACCACCCCAGTGAACCTAAATGTCCAAGGAATGCTTTTCTTCCTAAATTATTCCAAACTTCTGTTATGTTATTTAGTTTAAGTCTCAACCTTTACCAATCAAAGTTTGTGTTTTACTTCTTAAGCTAACCATGAAATGAAACAAAACCAATTCATTTGGAATTGGTATCATTGATTGCTTGTTAATCATTCCCAGTGAACGACCCTACAACCACTATACTATAGTAGCTTTTTCTTTGCTACCCTAGTGTATGGTGTTATAGGTAATAAATTTTGTTGATTACTCCCTCAATCAAGGAGCACCAGCTGAACACAAATCAGCTGAGACACCAATTGGGCACGAATCACCCATCTATTCAAAAGAAAAGATTTATACAACCAAATAAAAATACTATATCCCTTATGGGTGTACAAACCAATCAAGAGAATCAAGGAATAGATGATATCACAATTATAATCAATCAATCCATATACATTGTTATATTTAATTGAAAGAATAAAAACATTTCATTCATCCATCCTTTAGGGCCATGGGATGTTTTCAAATTTAATACCATGCCTTGGTGTTCCAATTTTGAAAGGCATCCCAAGAAGGGAATATCTTCAATCATTAGTAGATAGAGCTAAATCTAAGCAGGTGGAAAGGTAAGCTTTTATGAATGGCTAGTAGGATTGAGTTGATCAATTTATCAGAATATTTTAATTCATAGTTTTTTTTATTTTTTTATTTTTTTTATAAGTGGCCCTTATCTCTCCTTGAACTTCTTCAAAGATGGGAAAAATAAAACAACCTTGCAAAATAGAGTTAGCACACACTAGAATAGATCTAACGAGTTAAAACCTACCCTAGGGCTCTAATACATGTTGGTAGGAACCTTGGATTACTTTGTTCCCATGCCTTAGATCATGTAAGGTGCATGCAAATCTATCATATGCTCTCTAAATCTTTTGCAATGGATAAATAGGTATTCAAGAACAATATGGATACCATAAAAAACATAGATCTAAAGAATAAAGCCACATATCTTTAATCAGGATGTTCCTGAATCAATTCCAATTGATGTAAATAACTCCAAAGTCATAATAGATCTTGTAAACACCATGATCTTCCGCCTAATGACTCTTCCTTGTGTTTAGGCACTGAGATGGTAAAGATATCAAGGATGGAGGCTAAGGTTCTCTCTCTAGACTGAAAGAGAGAATGGAAAGACATCTAAAGGAGAATTTACAGACTTCCTACTGGGCTTGGTTCACTTAGGTGGTGTTTGTTTTTTCACTTAATTCTAATTAGAACTTAAAACTAAATAATGTTTAATAGTGTTAAGTAATAGATTATTTGGTTTTGTAATATTTTATTTATATTAAGCATTAAAAAGTAAAGAAAAACCAATATATTACTTTCTCCATTTAGAAAAAGGCAAATACTTTAGCTTTTTCTATTCAGCAAAAAATTTATAAAAAGTCATGAAAAAGTAGAAAAACAAACAATCTAAAGTTTGAAAGCAAATTGCTTTTAGCAAAAAGCTAAAAAAACAAGCAGTCTCTTAATCTAGTCCAAATATGTTGTTGTTTGATTAATGAACTATACAAGACCCTAATTAATCAATTAACCCAATCTAGAGATACCACTCACTTATCCTAGTGCAATCTTGCGTGATTACCAAAACACCCTTATGCACAAAAGTGAACTAAAAACCCATCCAACCCTCATAAACCGCGCCATCAAGGAATATGAGCTCAAAGCAAGGACCATTAAGACCCATAGGAGTGTTGGCTCCCTCAAAATTAAAATTTAAAATTGACTCAACATCCCACTATATATAAAGAATCAACTACACTCCAGTAACCTATGTATATTATAATGAAATACTGAGTGCTCAAGTTCGTGACCTATTATCCACTACATGCAGACTCCCTATGAACTAATGTTCGTAATCTAACAAGGTAGTGTTATCACATATCAAGATTACTTCTCAAATCCTTGAGTTACTTATCCCACTTATTATCAAATGAAATACTCTATAGCTTAAAGGAACATATGTCAAATTTCACTAAAAGAATTACTATGGCCTCATATTTCATGATCACATGTCCTTTGGATCACCTAAGGGGACACATTGTCTCAATCTCATGAGATATCACGGTGCCTTTATTGAGAATACCCGTTGCCAGCAGCCTTTACTGAGAATATCCTCTCAAGTTTGAGAGTCCATGTAGTACAGTAGCTTATTGAATCATGTCAATTAATAGTCTTGCGTCATGATTCATCATAGGTCCTATCCAATGTGCATCACATACACTAGTGCTCTCATGATGGGAAACCCATCTGAATGGCTAAGATAAGTCATCCTTTCAATTAGGAGGTGGTGCACTATTGTAGTCTCTATTGGATTTCCCAAATCCATGAACTAACTATGGACAACTTATCTACTTACAAGGAATCCATGACTTGCATCTTTTGTGCAACTCGTAATGCACCCAAGTCATGTACAATTTAAGAGACATGGACTGAATGCGCAAATTAGTGTCAATACACCAAAATGATAGGAAGAGGATAGTTAAGTCTAACTTTGTTACATCATGTTTTGCTTTTAGAGGCTCAATCCCAATAGTAAACACTTAGTAATGGTTCGATAGAGGGATAATATACTATAGTTAATTAAAAACATCCTTGATGGTTCATCACTCATAGTGATAAACACCTCATCACAAACTAACAAAAATAGATAAAAGTGAAACTGGAATACCATTAGTAAAATTCTAGATCTAATTAGTCTTTGGATTATATGAATATCCTTGATGATTCATCCTAGTTTTTATCTAAATATATTAACTCAAAGAATTAAATATCATTATAGTTGCTTGTAAAATTTCTTGATATTGTTGTGATCATTCTTCATTAAATTAAGTCAACTTGTTATTTAGTTGCAAACCATTTTTCCATCTCATTCTTGTGCTACAGGAATAGTTTAATCCAATTGTTGATGCAAAAGGTCGAGACCTTTTACTCAACATGGTGATGCTTGCTTCCCGAACCGGTATGGATTTAGCAAATCAAGTTTTAATCCTTTAAAATGGCAAAACAGATGGTAGTGAATTTCATCAATGGTTATTCACCTTAAACTTCCTTTGAATGGCTCGTAAGAGATAACTAATGGTCTAAAGCTAAAAGCTTACCAAATATTGGCAACTCAAAGTCATTCCAAGTGATAAACTCACCTTTCAATGGCCATTGAAATTGGTTCTAACGGATTAATACAAAACTTGGAATTGAAAACCTCACCTTCCAATAGCTCGTAGGAGATAACTAATGGATAGAAATCCAAAAGCTTATCAAGTATTGGCCGTTGGAAGTTGTCCAAAGGAAATAAAAACCAAACTTTGCATTAATGAACCTTTAATGAAAAACGTCTACCTTACCTTCCGGGTGCGAGAAATTTCCATGGGATTGCATCCAAGCCATCACATAACATCCATACTTTGAGAAACTAAAAGTTTTAGCCAATCATCCTCTAAGGAAAAGCCCTCAGAGGCTGTTTGGCTACTAAGAAAATAGAAATGGGGAAGAACAGGAGAAACGAGAGAGCTCTGTGAAATATTCTAAGTGTTAAACGTAATATCTATTCTATATATTCTATATATTCCAAGAGGTGATTTCCACCCCTTATATAGTCTTTACAAAAGCAAAAGCTTGTGATTGGTTAGTTACAAGGATAAGAAAGGAAATTACATCACAAAATACAAAGGAAAATATCTAAAGTGGAGTCGGCAAAAACAGAGAAAAATTCGCAACACGCATGGGTTATGCGAATTTTGAAGGTGTTATGCGAATGTTATGCGAATTTCGCATAACACCTTGTGTCGTGAGAAATTTTCGCATAACCTGGAGCAGTTGGCTTCCGAAGGCCATATCTTCCTCATTTCAGCTCCAAATTGTACACGGTTTGAAGCGTTGGATTCTTGACTTCCAGAGCTTTGAAATGGTATATAGTGTGTAAAAAATAGACTTCGGGAAGTGCTCCAAAAGTGCGAAAGAAGACTAAAGCTGCTGTCCTCTTTGCTTCTCTTCACTTTGCTTGCTTTTCCTCTTTGCTTCTCTTTGCTTGTGCTCGTGTTTCCACTTGAAATTCAAGCCTGTAAATGTCCAAAATCCTTGCTTTAACTTGTCCAAGTAGCTCCTCCATCATTTGGCATGCTTGAATCGATTCATAAGCTGATAAAAACATGTAAACTTGCCACAAAATGGTTCAAACCAATTACTAAGGACCTTAATGAATTAATTGGGTTAAATGAATATGATTACTACTCAAAGGTGCTTAAAACCATTATAATTAGGTCTACAAAATAGCACTTTTTGGTAGTAATCAATTATTTGTGTAGGAATATATTTAATACTTTTTTTTTCAATAGAAGCATAGGGAAACAGGAATTAGGAGGCTTGTACTGTGCCATATCATCAATTTAGTGAGAATCTTTCTTGAATGTTTTTCTTATTTTGCATTTATTTCCCTATTTCCTTTACTATACATGAGAATCATTTTCCAAGCCCACTGCCTTGGCTTCCCTTTTCCACAATTGGAACCAGAGACAAACCTTTTTGTAAATAGAAGAGCTAACACTAGTCATTACTAGGCTTTGAAATATTTTCTTTCTATTTTGTAATTAATTATACTCTCTCGTGTCTCTCTTTCTTCATTTAGTTATCTTCTCTAATAGTTAATTATTGTTCATCGTTCAACTACCAACTTGCAAGAGCATCTACCTTTATGATACATCATAATTTTTTTTCCATTTATTTCATCATTTTCCTTTATGATACATGATAATCCTTTTTCAAGCCCACTACCTAGGCACTATTAGGCTTTGACCTTTTTTTTTTTTTTTAATTAGTTATACTCTCTCAATATTTAGTTGTCTTCTCGGATAGTTAATAATTTCCCACATGTCACTCCTAAGTTGTAATAAGAGCTACATTTTTTAGTTGTATTCTCTATTATTGGTAAGTTTGATAATAATTTCTTATTGTGTAGCTTTGAGGTTGTATCAGTAGTAACCTTTTGAGTTATAGGAAAAGAAGTTGTGGGACTACCTTTGGTGGTAACATGGGATGATTGCAAAGGCTAGGTGGCTATACTCTTCTTTCAAAGTTTCCTTTCCATGGAGATATTTTTTCATTTCAAATTATTCTTTATCCAACAAGCCAACAATTTGTTTCCCTGTAGTGAAATGTGACAGTGGGTGATATGACATCCTTAAATAACTGTTTTTGTAGGGTTACTTCCTTGCTTAATACACATGTATTGAAAGGCTACTTTGTCTTCCCCAAGTGAAAAACCTTGTGGTTCCTACTACTAAAGGAGTTGACTCCTTACGAACAAACAACTTCAAATTCCATAAAATAGAGCAAGAGGAGACATCTTTTTGATAACTAAATAAAGGATTAGATTTTTCTTTTATTATGGAACACAAACATCCGTAAGGACTAACACAAAATTAATTAATCAAGTTGAACTTAAGGTATGAATCACAATGGTTAAGCAACTCAAACAAGGTGACTTGATATTTTCTTGAACATTTGAAGACAACATTGTCCATCCTATGATGATGCCCTTGTTTTAACACTCTTGGTTGCTAGCTCTAAAATACAATAAATTTTGATAAATCTTAGGTGTTCTGCTAATGTTTTATTCTTCGCTACACTACATAGCAAGTTATAGTTGATGGCAAGTAGCAACTTTGTAGTAGGATTTAATAGGGATTTTATCTTTTCCAAAAGATGATTACCTGTTTGAGTAGAACCAACTATTATAATGATGAAATCTTTAGTAGTTGACATCGTCTACTTAGAATGCTATTCATCTCACAACTTGGATACATTATATGTAAGCTGCACCATCTAAGTATCGTCATAAGTTGTTTTTTCCTACTCCACAAAGGGTAACTAGAATCATAGGGGTTCAAGCTTTAGCTAGGAGATGATATAATGTGCTACCATGTAGGGGGCTTTCAAGAAAATGAATATTAGGTTATGTGAATTATGGAAAGTAGAGATTGTGGTGTAGAAACAAATTGATAATCTCATAGTCATTAAGAGTACATAAAAGGTTAACTTGGTGAAGTATCTAAAAAAAGAAGGTTGACTTAGGCACAACCTTAATTGAGTAAGAGAAATGAGCCTACAACACTATTGAAGTCTTTTTAATATATTTTTTTTTTAGATGTCAAGGATATGATGGAGTCAACCCTACTATAGTTGTAAACCACTTGATTGTTGATCGTTGTGGCAAAAATTCAACAAATTTTCATTTGAACAAAGAAATATAGTTTTTTAGGAAATTTATAGGCTTTTAGAAACTAGGTTTATCAAGGAACTCTAGTACCCCACTTGGTTCTCTAAAACAATAGTTGCACCTAAGAAATATAAGAAATTGAGGATTTGATTTACAATATGGACCTTAACAAAGCATGACCAAAAGATTGTGTTTGTCATACCAAGCCTTACTAACTAGTAGATGCAATAGCAGGAGGCTAGAGATTATCTATTTTGGATGTATATTGATGCTAAGGACATAAACACTACAACTTTTATAACCAATAAGGGAAGTTATTGATGCATGATTTAAAAAAATATATAAGAGAACCTATAAGAGGATGGTCACATCTATGTTCTCACATCTTCTAGGAAAACAATGGAAGTCAACATCAATGATATGTTGGTCAAAACTAGAGATGAACTTCACTAGCAGCACTTACAAGAAAGCTTTGAAGTAATGTAAAATTTTGGAATGAAACTTATCCTTGATAAACTTGTTTTTATGGTTGAAAGTGGAAATTTTTTAAGCTATATCATTAGCCAAAGGGGAATAGATGTGAACTTGGTCTAAACAAAGCAATATTCAAGATGCCCTCATTATAATCCATTAGAGATGTCTAATGCTTAACTTATCAAATTGTTTCCATGAGTTGTTTTATTTTCAAGTGTCCATATACATGTTTACATTTCTACAAGTTTCTTAGTAAAATAAAATGATGCTTGGAGTGGATGGAGGATTAGAAGAAGGCCTTTCTTAAGGCTTCCAATTATGCCTTTAGTTTAGTCTTAATCAAAGAAGATAAAACAATTGTATTTGCCCATTTGTTATGTGAATAATTGTTTCATGACTCCAAGATAAGGTTCTTGATCATAGAAAAGATTTATTTACTTCAATAATTGCCTCCAAGAAATTGCATATTTATTTCCATGCTTGATGAGTACTTTTATCAGAGCTATATTTTTTTTTTTCATTTCTTATACATTGTTTAATTTTTTATTTTTTATTTTTGATGGAGAGTGGGAAGGGAACTATAGTACTAGGTATTACATTACTGTTGATATTTGTATATTAATTACTATATCAATAAGTCTTTTCATTATTTATTTAGTTATAAATTCCTATCTAGTGTGGAATTCTTTTATGGTGCTCCTGGACATATAAAAAATATGGAAGATGATAGTATTATCTATGAATGCACGTATGATGATGATCCCAATGGTACATGTGGGAGAGAGATGGCTAAATGTGAGAACATAGTGCACATCTCAATATTGCCCATGAAGAGTGTCGAATGTCCATTGCATGAGTCACTATGTTTACATAAATTTTTCACTAAAATTTAATGAGGATGTCCAACAAATGTTCATTGTAGTGTAGAACCTAGTCTTTTTCCCTTACAAGTGATGAATTGCAATTTATAAAGTGAAAATAATAGATTCCACATCATGAAGGACCTAGGTTAGGGATGTGACTCATGCCCAATTGGTGTCTCAGCTGATTTGTGTTCAGCTGGTGTTCCTTGATTGAGGAAGTGATCAACAAAATTTATACCTATAACACCATACACTAGGGTAGCAAATACAAAGCTACTATAGTATAGTGGCTCTAAGGATCGTTCACTGGGAATGATTTGCAAGCAATCAAGGATACCAATTCCAAGTGAATTGGTTTTGTTTCATTTCACGGTTAGCTTAAGGAATAAAACACAAAGTTTGATTGGTAAAGGTTTAGACTTAAACTAACTAACTTAACAGAAGTTTGGAATAATTTAGGAAGAAAAGCATTCCTTGGAGATTTAGGTTCACTGGGGTGGTTCCTCATGCAAAAGACATAGCTCCGGTCAGATGGTTCATTTCCTCGCATTAGAGATTCAACTTATAGTCAATTCTCTAACCGGTGATGTACAGAGACTCCTTCAATTAGATTTCACTTTAATTCTCTCACTGATACAACTTGCAATGGTTCATGCCTCTCACGAGCACTTACCATTCAAGGTGATCTTTAACCTTGGATTCCCCTTCACAAACTCGCAAGAGATAACTAATGGATGTCTCCTAGGAGTCCAAAAGCTTACCAAGTGTTGGTAATTCCAGAAAATCCTACCTTGAAGTCACCTACCAGAGGCTCGCAAGGGGTAAACTAGTGCATTTCCATGGTTGGAAATCACTTGCCTTACCAAGTGTTGGCCCAGGTGACTCTAAGGTGTTTTAAGTTAACTAAAAACATTGAAATCACTAAAGGATTTCACTTCCTCTTCATTAAAAACTAAAACCACAAAGCTTTGCATTCTTGCACTTGGAACCTTCCCCGGCACCCTTAGCTCCAAGGAATTGGAGGTTTAGTTACTCATTCTCTGGGGAAAACTCCTCAGAGAATTCATAACTTAGAAATAAAATGAAAATACAAAGTGAGAAGGTAAGGCAGTAGAAAGAAAAGACTTTACTTGCTTACCAAATGGTTACAGAAAGAACTCCTCCCTGAGAACATGCTCCCGAGAGGTATTTATAGCAAACTAATATAAAACTAATTCTTACAAAGATATTTGGTCTTTTTACTAACTTAAAAACTAAGGAATCATGTAATTGGTGGTTTACAAGGAGTATTTTGGGATTTAGACAACAAAAATCTAATGGAAAATATCTCCCAATGTCGGTAGCAAGCTTCGGGAGGCTTCAGGAGCCATTTCGCAGGAGAAAAGTGAGGTCTGCGAAATTTCGCAGACACCCAAGAGGGCTGCGAAATTATTTCGCAAGACCGAGCTATCTTCACCAGGCTGCAAAGTTGGCTTCCACCTTGAAGTTTCCAGCTCCCTTCTCGCGGCATGGTTCGTGCATCGTCAGAAGGAGAAACACCTTACTGTACAAAAGTGTTGCGAAATTCTCGCAACAAAAGGCTGATTCCGCAACACTTTAGAGTGACTGGCTTGTAATGGCTGCAACTTCTTCGTTTCAACTCCAAATTGCACACCGTTTGAAGCATTGGATTTTTGACTTCCTGAGCTTTGAAATGGTATATAGCTTGCATCATTTGGACTTCAGAAAGTGCTCCAAAAGTGGCTGCTACGACTGTCATCAAGAATAGGCTTCATGACAGATTCTCTTTGCTTTTTCTCCTTGCAATCCGGATTCACTCTTGGCAATTGAATTCTAAGCTTTGCCCATGATTCCTCATAGTTCTCCTCATTCTTGACTTGCTTTGGTGATCAAAATACTAACAAAAACACCAAAACTTACACAAAGTGATCAAAATTGCTTTAAAGGATCCTTAACATGCCAATTGAGTTAAAAGGCCTAAACTACTACTCAAAAGTGTTAAAAAAGGATTAATTAAAGGCTATCAAATAGCACTTTTTGAGTAGTAATCAGGATGACTATCATGAAAATATTTTATTTTGGTTATGTCTGGTTGCTTAGTCATTTAGAGAATGCATAAGAGGCATAACTAGGCCTGAAAAGGTGTCATGGAAGAAAGAATGCATGGAGGCGAAGAATAATTTTAAAGTATGAATTTTATGCTTTCAAATTACAATGTGTATCTTAATGTTTAGAGACTTTGGAAGTGTGAGTATGTTAAAACTACATTGCTCCAGACTGAAGGTTGTGGTTGGGGCCTTCTCACTAATGATAACATTAATTAGGTAATAGTTAGAAACATATCATGAACATTTTTTACTCTAAAACAAGCCTACATGAGTTACTTGGTTCCTACTTTTTGTGTGATTCTAATACTCCCATTATTAGACTTACTAGACACATAATCACAAGTTGATCACTGTCCCTCTAATTATTCCATATTAAAGAACAAGTTATTTTAGTTTCTCTTTATTTACTTTATTTATGCTAATATTGTATTATGTAATGCATTTTCATATGAAAGTTTTTATTATGTCATATTTATTTTAAGAATAGAATTATTAGTTTTCAATATATAACCACTTCATACTTATTGTTTGAATCTATGAAGAGTCTTAAATTTTTTTGCTAATTTTGTAACCAAATTATAAAACGTAAAGGTTAAGATAAGCTTATACCTAATTTTACTATGATGATAATATCAACAACGATTTCTTAACCTTCACTTATGTGTAAGCATTTTTTGCCATTTTTTTTATTGATATAGGTAGGAGAATTGGTTATTGTGCACTACATGTGGAGAGGTTCTTTCATAGACCTAAGCAAGAGGAAGTTCCCGAGTTTTTGTCTCCTAAGGTGGAATATATATTTATTAGACAAATGATAAAAATCTAATTCACTTTCTCTAAAAATGTTATGCCTTGTTTTATGACTTGATGTAGGATGCATACATAATAGAAAATAATTTATGAAAAATAAGACACTTGGAAATTCAAAGCGGTTTTGCTCCTTGTTTAATTGTATGTCCTTAATGTATCCAATCATTTCTTATATCATACCAAACCATATTATGAGATAATGAAGTAGTGAATTCTATGCTTTTATGTTTATGAATTTTCAGTTCAAGGACTAAATGGTTTATCTTTCATTTATTATGTGACTTGCTATAGCTAAAATTTATTTATTTGTTTATTTATAGTTGGAAAAGATCGATGCGAAAAGATCGATGCTATAGAGAAGCTACGCTAGTGTTGTTTTCAAAGGGTCAAGGTATTCAAGCCATTAATGAACTTTCATGGAAAGTAAATTTTTGGTGAATAAAAACAACTCACCAAGATTTCTAAGCACCTTTTAGCTCAACAAACCTCATCATCGCAAAAATTGTTGGCCTTATGTTATCTAAATGACAAAGGAGCTAAAGGCATGAACAGTAGATGTAGATTCACTAGGAGCTCTATGATTTTCTTGTTTTGATGCTTGTAGGAGCATGGACATAATTTGAGAATAACAATAATATGGGGTGATAGAATTATTTAATGAAGGATTAACCAAATCTAGTGAATAATAAATGGCTTGCTTGTTATCTATTGATTACAAATCATTTGCCTCATTTTTATGAAATTGAAAATTCATAGTACCAGATTTTGAATTCTTGATGACTTCGATTTTCTTGACAACCCATTTAAACATTGATAGCGAAAGACCTTGGAACCAATAAGCACTGAAATTGGAACCAATAACCTTTTGTTTATGAGGTTATATCATTCCCTGATGATTTGATGTCTTATAAGATCCATCCATGTTGACAATAGTCTTTCTCGCTCTAATTTCTATTGATTACATTTGATTTATTACATTCTCAACAGAGGCATTAAATAGAACTACCATTAGCATATGTTAACATGAGGATAGAACTTGAAGCACTTCATTGTTAACATGGAGATCTACATTGAGGAAACTTTTTATCATCACTTCTTATATATGTGAATAGTTGAAAACATTCAAAATTGTTCATAGAGAGTAGAATTTATTGGAAAAATGAGAAAATTTTAGTTCTTACCATTGCTAGAGTGGCTTGAATTTTATGTGAGCTATTATTGGTATTAAAAGGATAAGGCTTACTTGTTTTGTGTACAGGTTCTATTGGGTGAGCCAGACTTAGGTTGAGTAAGAAAGCATGGAATACTAATCTATGTTTTTACAACGTCATTTTCAGCTTCATTTCCAAGTAGAAAGCAAGAAATATAGCGACTAGTTTATTACAATTTGGGCAACTATCGACAAGAGAAGATTATGTAGATAGTGAAATTTATCTCTTTCACTATTTGAACTGAGGGTGGGAAAATGACAGTTTGGATTCATAAAAGTATGTATATACTAATAAGGCACATCCATGTTAAAGTCTTTTAGTTACCTTTTTAAATATGTGAAGACAGGTGTAATCCCACATATTGTGGTTGTATGCCTCCACAATTGTATCCTTTCATTAAAGACTTTAGTAAGTAATTACCATACCTATATGACTGGGTTGTATATTTATACCTTCCCTTGATTATGAAAAACAAGTGCATAAAGAATTTCTTCAATTTGGTTGCTATCTCTATAACTAATGGTAAGACAATAGAGCAAAACAAAATGTTTATCATATCATTTCCAATAGTGATATTTTGTTCTTATGTTTCACATAGTAAAGATTTTTCTATTTCCATTCATTTAGAATATATTAGCATGCTTCATTTTTTAAGTTACTATTGCATCTTTTTTTTTTTAATAAAATAGATAAATTAGTTTAGTTGTTGATCTCTTAACATGTAGGTGAAATTTATAATATTTTAAATAACTTTAGCATCATCAACTTAAAAACTTCATATATCATGGGCATATATTTTAAACAATTTAGGCTACATCAAAATGCTTAATTCATTTTCCTTTGTCAAAAAGTGCATTATTTGAGCACAAAGCCTTATATATATATATATATTATAAAATTTTGTACTTTCCATTTGTTGATTATTGGATGATCATTCCTAGATCCTCTATAGAACTTTTGTTTAGGTAATTGGTTCAATGTATAGGCATAATTGGTTAATTCAAACGTAATACTATGATTCTAAGTATAGTGTGTGATATTAAATTTATTTTTGTTTTTATATAGACAAATTTAAAAATATTTAGTTTGGTGTCATAAAAATCAATAGTGCTTGTTGAAAGTACACAATATGCCCTATGGGGTGCCCAAATTCTACAAACTTAAGCTTTTAAGAAAATTTGTTGTCTAATATGGTCTCACCACCTTGTTTGGTGGGAGGTCAAATGTTACCTTGTCGACATATTTTTATCTCCTCAATTATTAAGTTCACCCTACTTGTGAGTGATCTTTTTGGGGAAATGTAAGAATCTTTTTGGTTGCTTATTTTAAAAGTGAGATTGAGACACCAATGATGCATGTTTTGTCAAGTAATACATTTGAGGAAAATAAAAGGACTTTTGTATTTTTTTTTATATAAAAAAATCATAATCTAAGGATCAACTACTCCCTCCAAGGAGTTTTTTCTTTTTTAGGACCATGTGTGTAAAAGAATAATAGTCGCCAATTCTAAATGAATCTCATTTGAAGAGATAAGCCAATAAGCATCACTATAATGAGTATAACATATGTTGGTGTAGCGATTCGTTGTTCCTTACGCCTAACTAACACTTAATGATGACTACTAATGGATTAGACTAAACATGACCCATGCTAGTTGGCCGGTTAAGTTGTTGGATTAGCCTAGTTCTTATACAATTTGCAAAGAAGTAAGGTGAGATATAAAAGCCAATTCAAGATTGCTATTAGCCCCTTGACACGAAGCATGTGACACCACGACCTCATGGGGAGGTACCTTGGCCTTATTAGTGAACTATGACAAAGGCAAGATGACATAAGGGCACAATGCCTTGTGCAACGAGGCAACTTAGTGAACCATGAGTTCAATTCCATGGCATGTTACAACACCAAGGTGGACTTGGACAAGGCATAGTGGTGCAACAATAATGAAGTCAACTTAGAGGGGATGCCTAAGAGCCCTGACATTAGTTTCACTTCATTATCAAGTTTGTCCAATTCTTATTTAGGTTTTAACTCACTAGTTGATTTCCCATTCACATCAAGTCTCAATGGGGGTCTCCATCCATATTCCACTGATATCCATACTCATTCACCTTATATTTTAAGAAAGTACTTCATTAAGGCTTTCTAGTGGGGATAGTTACTCACATCAAAGTAAGATGGACTCTTTAGAGGATCCCTAGTTCTTAGTTGTTCCATACTGGACTTGTAGGATTAATAAAAATATGATTTTTATCTTGCTTTGATACCAATTGAAAAACCTAGGTTCAGTAGGGTATCACCCAAAGCAGGGTGAATCTATTTAAAAATTATAATATAAGGATTGAAATTTATTAACCCAATTTTAAGCCTACAAGATATTTAGGTTAATCAATATAATCAAAATATTCAAATAAACCAATAAGTATGCATGAGACACAAGAATATTTACATGGAAAACCACTACACTAAATGTGAAGATAAAAAAACCGTGGGGTCTATGACTTCTAATCTAAATCCACTATATGAGACCATGTTATAAAAATTTACCTTTCCATTTTACCCTAAAGACTTACTTCAATGAATTCATTTCAACACTGTTAAAGGAACGCAAGTCTTCAAACAACCCTAGATTCAATGTTTTGAATCCATGATGAGAGATTGGTAATGGTGTCGTAAGGTAGACTTACTCTCATGAAAAGTGTCCTTCCTTAGAAGGGTTATAACAGGGTTTATATAGGCATAAAAGCCCTAAGGGATCGAAACCTTAAGCTTTTCAAACTCAATTTGTGTGAAATATCTTAAAAATATTCTACCATATTCTGACAAATTCTATACAAGCACTTGAGCACACCTCACCACCGCTCAAGCACCTTGAGAGCTTCATTTTAGCTTAAGTACTTCAATAATCCTAGCACTTGAGCATTGTTCCATCGCTTGAGTTGTCCAGTATTTTTCAAAATACTTTCATTTAATCTTTTTAATTTAATAAAATTAAATTGATCCACCTAACCCTTTGAATACCTAACTTGCCACAAGTCAAACCCTTTTAGACTTACCTACAACTTTCTAGTTGAGTAAACAACAGCCTTGAATCTTCAATGGAGAGTAAGTTACTCTTTAAAAAGATTCTTAAGCCAAAAAATAAAATGAAACAAAATTGTCAACATACAATGAAGACTCGTTGTCTTTACATATATAATATAATATACAACATTTAACAATAAGATGTAGATTTGAACACACATTTATATTAAAATAATGATTTATCTAATATGTGTGAGTGCGTTTTTAAAAATTCATAAGATTATTACTTGCTTACATTTTAACAATATATTAAATAAAATTTAAAGATAAAAAAACTAAAATATCCTAATATATATTTGTGTGTGTGTGTGTGTGTGTATATATATATATATATATATTGTATAGGAGTTTTAATATTTTGTAGATGAATTTCTATTTTTAATAATAAAAGCAAATAACCCTTCTTCAAAGCTTCTCCAAGTTCTCACATATCTTATGTGCTCCAAAAGTTTTGTTGATTGTATCCTATCAAAGCCTATCTTATATTACAAAACCTAGAATTGCACCCCTCCCACATTTCATCATCTGTGTAAAACTCTCTTCTTGAAGCTCCTAACTTTTCTTCAAAGCTTCTCGAAGTCCTAAAATCTCTTATGTGCTTCAAAATTTTTGTTGGTTGTTTATATTCAGGTCTGCAAGCTATGGTTGAGTTATAAAGCCCGTTCCTTTACTAAACTGACAAATGACTTCCACACCTAGAGGTTTGAATTTTATATGTCGTATATTTACTTGGAAATTAGTACTTTACATATATTATATGTGATTATTAGTCTTCTTGACATTTGTTTTCAAAGATATTTATTTTCTTAATGATCTATTTAGGTGCTTGGAGACAAAATTTTAAGGGCATGAGTGGAGTCAGAAAAAAAAAGGTATAAAACTTACAATTTTATTTTATGCACCTCATTATTCCATAATAAATTTTCAAATTTTTATTCAAATTTTGAGTTTGTTAATAGTAACTGGAATGAAAAATAAAAGAAAATAATGATAGAATATATCATATTCATTAGCGTATGCACTACAACTTTACTTTTTCTCCACTATTGTTCATGTTCACAATTTTCTTAATTTTGCATTATGTTATTTCTTATAGGCATATTTTATCAATATTTGAGGAAATCAATGTAGTTTTATTATCTTTTTTCTTTTCTTTTCCCTATATTGTGTTTATATGTAAGTCACATATTTATCAAGGGGACACCTACCATATCATGGAAATCACTCTCTAATGGCTACCTTGTTTGAGGGCCTCTTACGTATTCTGTGAATATTTGATGAAATCAACGTATAAGTTTTCATCAATTTATTTCCTATATTGTGTTTATATGTATGTCACATATTTATCAACAAGACACCTGCCCTCTTTGAAGTCTTATTAGAGGGCCTCTTCTTTGAGGTGTCATAGTAATTAGATGATCATACAATGATATTGATCTTAGCTTTAGTTTTTATAAATAGAGTAAATAAGAATTTTTAAAATTTTAATTTAATTTATTAATTTTCTAAGGTGTGGGACATGATCTCTTTATTGAAAGAATAAGAGAAAAGAAAAGTCTAAAAAATAAAATTAAAGTAATTTTCTTACTCTGATATAAAAAAAGTCATTTTTCTTTTGTTTTCTTTTTCCTTTTTGTTTTGTTTTTGCATTTGTAATTGTAATTGTCAATTTAATAAAGAAATAGACATGAAAAATAATTAAAAATAAAAATTCTATAGCAACAAGGATAATAAGCTTTTGCATGCCTTCTCAAGTTTAATTGTTCTTCTTTCTCAAAGAAGGGAGTAGTCTCATAGTTATCTTCTTAGGCAATAGCATTCCATTTTCTTTGTCATGAAACTTGGCAAATCCTTTAATGATGATATTTTCATTACTCTTTGATTGTAGAAATTGTAACCTTTATCCCTGAGTTATATAACCTATGAAAATATATTTTCTAATATTGTATCTAATCCAATCTCTTTTGATTGGGCATATAAGCATACCTAATGCTTCCAAACCCTCTCAAATGTAAAATATCTTATTTTTATCCATTCCATGCTTATTGTGGTGCTTAATTTATTCCATGCACATGAATTAGGATAAGAATTTCAAAAATTAACTAAAAAATCACTTGCTTCTTCACAAAATTCTTTAGACATTTCTTAAGGTCATATAACAAGAAGAAATTTCAGTTGCTATATTATGTTTTAAAGATTATGGAACATTAAAGACTAATGAAATCCTATGATTTTCACAACCTTTTTGAAATTATTTTGTTGTGAATTGACATTCTTTATAGGATCTTAATACATTTATATTGTAACAACTTTATTTTTCAACAAGTTCTTTAAACTCTTAACAACATTAAATACTTAAAATTTTCTTCAAACAACGTAGCCAAGTAATTTGACTAAAATGATTAATAAAGAATAAAAAATATTTATTGTTATTAGAAGAGTTCAGAAAAGTTTATCAACATATGCATCAATGACTTTTACAAACTTCTTTCCTCTTATAGTAGCTTTCTTAAGAAAACTTTTTTAAGAATGTTTTCCAAACAAGTTTTCTTGATATAGTTTATCTTAGTAATGGATAGAGAGCAATTCTTTTAACAAGTTTTTATTTTTTTAGTTTCTCAATTATTTAAATTCATTTAAGTTAAGATGTCCAAATCCCTAGTGTCAATCTAAGAGTGATCATTAACACATGCTTTTAGCCATTTTACAACATTTTAAATGTTCAATAAGAATATTTAATTTCTTATCATGGGCACATAAGCAACCAAATTAGTATATTAATTTCTTATTAAGAAACTTTGATCTCTTATGAGGATATCTTATCGTTTCTTCAAGAGTTAACCAAAACTTAATATATTATTTTTTTTTTTATGTTTTTTACTCAAAAGAAATATTCATCATTTTCCATTGCCATTAAACTCCTTGATACTTCATATATGATGCTACAATAAAGATCATATCTTTTTTTACATCATTGAGGAATTATTTTCTTCTAGCCCTCCATACATAAGAAAAAACATAACTTTACAATATAAAATTAAATCATATGCTCCTATAATGGAGCTTACATTCCAATCTATGGAAAAGATTAAAACTTTACAAGAAGAATTGAAAACTTGTGCTCTTTTAATGGAGCTTATAGTTGAATCTATGAAGAATAAAGAAAACAATTATCTCATTCAATCGACACATGCAATAATAAAAAAGAAACTTACATGAATCCTTTGGTCACTGGATAATATCAAGGCTGCAAAAAAGAGGTTTAGCACACCATAAATAATGATCTCAGTAACGTTATGCTCTGATACCAAATGGCATCTTAGATCTAAGCAACAGAATAAATGCCAATTATATATATATATATATATATATATATATGTATGTAAGGATATTTAGGGTTAAAGTAATAATCTTTAGGTTTTGATATTCCCAAACCTTAAATTTTAAGTGTTAAATAATCAAATTGATGTCCTCGAAAGTCTTGTGGACCCACGATCTTCCACCCATTAGTTTTTATTTTTATTTTTATTTTTATTTTTTTATCATAGCACACTTTCGGTGGGGGAAAGAGAACGTGGAGGCTATGGCTCTCTTTCGTTGAAGACAACTCTATGGAAAAGCTATGGAAACCCTAACCCTTATGGGGCTATTTATAAGGTACCCTATTGTGCTTAAGTGAGTTGAGCCCACTAAGGGTTTAGGTCACTTAATCTAGCCCAAAACGGGTCCTGATTGATTTATAACCCAATAAGGACTAATAATTAATCAATTAGCCTAATCCAGAGACCTTGTTAACCTGTTCCTATGGAACTTTATGTAATTACCAAAATGCTCTTATGTACAAAAGTGAACCTAGAGCCAATCCAACCCCAATAACCCATGCCAATAAGGTATGTAAGCTTACAGAGGGGACCATTGGGGCCCATAGGAGTACTGACTCCTTCATAATCCAATTTGAAGTTGATTCAACATCTTACTATAGAGAATCAACCAAACTCCAATATCCTTTGTAAATAATGACACACTATGTGCTCGAGTCGTAAACACTTAATAATCGTTCAATAAGGGGATAATATAGTATAGATAATTAAAAACATCCTTGATGGTTCATCATTCATAGTGGTAAACACCCTATCATAAACTAATAAGGATAGATAAAAGTGAAACTAAAACACCACTAGTAAAATTCCAAATCTAATCAGTCTTTGGATTATATGAATATCCCTAATGGTTCATCCTAGGTTCCATCTAAGTTTATTAACTCAAAGAATTAAAGATCATAGCAGTTGCTAGTAAAATTTCTTGATATTGTTGTGATCATTCTTTATTAATTTAAGCCAACATATTATTTAGTTTAAAACTATTTTCCAATCTAATTCTTGTGTTATAGGAATAGTTTAATCTAATTATTGTTGTAGAAAGTGAAGATTTTTTACTCAACATGGTGCATAGGTGAGCAATAGTATTCTATTTTCGATTATTTGCATTTATTAATGGCAAGAGAAATTAATTGTGTGCGAATATATTTAATACTTTTTTTTCAACAAAAACACAAGGGAGTAGGAATTTGAAGGCATGTACAATGCCAAATTAATAGTTTAGTGAGAATATTTCTTGAATTTTTTGCTTATTTTATATTTATTACCTTATTTCCTTTACGATACATGAGAATTTTTTTCCAAGCCCACATTCTTGGCTTCCTTTTTCAATAATTACAACCCTAGACTAACCTTTTTGCAAACACAAGAGTTAACACTAGGCATCGCTAGGCTCTGACCTGTTTTATTTTTATTTTTTAATTAGTTATACTCTCTCTTTCTCTATCTCTCTCTTCTCATTTAGTTGTCTTCTCTTATAGTTAATAATTGCCCATTGCGTAGCTACCAAGTTGTAAGAGCAACTACCTTTATGATACATGAGAATATTTTTCTGTTTATTTCCTTATTTTACTTTATGAGATATGATAATCCTTTTCCAACCCTATTGCCTATGACTTGTTTTTTTTTTTTTTCAATTAGTTATACTCTTTCTCTCATTGTCTTCTATGATAATTAATAATTGCCCACGTGTAGCTCTTAAGTTATAGGAAGAGCTACCATTTTTAGTTGTATTCTCTATGATTGGTAAGTTGTTTGGTAATAATTACTTACTATTCAGCTCCCAGGTTGTATCAGCAATAAATTCGAGTTATGGGAAAGGAAGTTTCAGAACTACCTTTGGTGGCAACACGAGGTGAGTTTTTACTGTCAAACAAGTTCAAATTCCATAAAATGGAATAAGAGGAGGTATCTATTTGATAATTAAACAAAGGATTAGATATTTGGTTTATTTTAGAACACAAACATCCCTAATGACTAACACAAAAGTAATTAATCAAGTTGAACTTAATGTATGAATCAAAATGGTTAAGCAACAAACAAGGTGACTTGATATTTTCTTAAACATTTGAAGACAACATTGTCCATCCCATGATGATGCCTTGTTTTAACACTCTTGGTTGCTAGCTTTGAAATACAATAAATTTGATAGATCGAAGGAGTTTTGCTAATGTTTTATTCTTCACTACACTATATAGCTTGTTGTAGTTGATGGCAAGTAACAACTTTGTAGTAGGATTCAATAGGGATTTTATCTTTGCCAAGAGCTCATTACCTGTTTGAGAATAACCAACTACTTTAATGATGAAATCTTTAATAGTCGACATTGTCTACTTGGAATGCTATTCTTCGCACAACTTGGATACATCATATGTAAGCTATACTATCTAAGTATCATCGTAAGTTTCTTTTTACTACTCCACAAAGGGTAATTAGAATCATAGGGGTTCGAGCTTTGGCTAGGAGATGTTATAAGGTGCTACCATGTAAGGGGTTTTTGAAAAAATGAATGTCAGGTTATGGGAATTATGGAAAGTAGAATATGGTGACAAAACAAATTGATACTCTCTTAGTCATTAAGAATACATAAAAGGTTAACTTAGTGAAGTATCTAGAAAGAAAGAAGATTAACTTAGGCACAACCTTAATTGAGGATGAGAAAAGAGAGTTTGTGACACTAGTGAAGTCTTTTTAATATATTTCATTTTGAGATGTCAAGGATATGACGGAGTCAACCCTACTATAGTTGGACACCACTTGATTGTTGAACATTGTGGCAAAAATTCAAGAAATTGACATTTGAACAAAGAAATATAGTTTGTTAATTAAAAATTTATAGGCTTTAGGAAGTTAGGTTTATCAAGGAACTTTTATACCCCACTTAGCTCTCTAATACAATAGTTGTACCTAACAAAAATAGGAAATTGAGAATTTGAATTATAATATGGACCTTAACAAAGCATGCCCATAAGATTGTGTTTATCTTACCAAGCATAACCAGCTAGTAGATGCAATAACAAAAGGTTGGAGATTATCTATTTTGGATGTATATTGATGCCAAGGACACAAAGACAACAACTTTTATAAAAAATATAAATAAGGGAACCTATTAGAGGATGGTCACCTCTATGTTCTCACATCTTCTTGGAAAACAATGGAGGTCAATATCAATGATATACTAGTCAAAACTAGAGATGAACTTCACTAGTAGCACTTACAAGAAAGCTTTGAAGTAATAAAAAAATTTGGAATGAAACTCAACCTTGATAAATTTGTTTCTATGGTTGAAATTGGGAAATTTTTAAGCTATATAGTAAGCAAAAGGGGAATAGATGTGAACCTAGTCTAAACAAAAGCAATACTCAAGATGTCCTCACTATAATCCATTAGAGATGTTGAATGCTTAATTTATCTAATCATTTCCATGAGTTGTTTGATTTTCAAGTGCTCATATAGATGTTTGCATTTGTACAAGTTTCTTAGTGAAAAAAAAAAGTGTTTGGAGTGGATGGAGGATTGGAAGGAGGCCTTCCTTAAGACTTCCAATTATGCCTTTAATGTAGTCTTAATCAAAGAAGATAAATAGTTGAATTTGCCCATTTATTATGTGAGTAACTGTTTCATGACTCCAAGATGAGGTACTTGATCATGGAAAAGATATTATTTACTTCAATAATTGCCTCAAAGAAATTGCAACTTTATTTCCATGCTTGATGAGTACTTTAATCATAACAATAGTTTTTTTTTCATTTTCTATACATTGTTTAATGTTTTTTGTGTTAGAGAGTAGGAAAAAAAGGAAGATGATATTATTATCTATGAACGTATGATGATGATCCTGGTGGTACATGTGGGAAAGAGATGGTTGAATGTGAGCATAGAGTGCTCATCTCAATATTCCCCATGAAGTGTGTCCAATGTCCATTGCAAGAATCATGTTTACATAAATTGTTCACTAAAATTTAATGGGGATGTCCAAAAAATATTCATTATAGTGTAGAACCTAGTCTTTTTCCCTTGCTTGTGATGAATTCCAATTTATAAAATGAAAATAATAGATTCCACATCTTAAAGGACCGAGGTTGGGGATGATTGCCATGAGAATATTTTATTCTGGTTATGTCATGTTTGTTAATCATTCAGAGAGAGCATGAAAGATATAAATAGGCCTAGAAGGGTGTCATGGAAGAAAGAATGCATGGAGGAGAAAAATAATTTTGAAAAATTTTATCCTTTTGAATTTCAATGCATATCTTAATGTTTTCAGAGACTTTTCAAGTTGATAGCCTTATGTTATCTAAATGATAGAGGAGCTAGAGGCATGAATAGAAAATGCAAATTCACTTGGAGCTCTATGTTTTCTTGTTTTGATGCTTATAGGAGCATGAACATAAGTTGAGAATAGAAATAATACAGGGTGACTAAATTCTTTAATGAAGAATTAACCAAATTTGGTGAATAATTAGTGGCTTGCTCGTTATTTGTTGATTTCAAATCATTAGCCTCATTTTTACAAGATTGAAAATTTAGTGTACCAGATCCTGAACTCTTTGGTGACTTCTATTTGCTTGAAAACCTTTTTTAACATTGATACTAAAAGACCCTAGAACCAATAAACACTTGAAATTAGAACCAATAACATTCCCTAATGATTTGATTCTTATGAGATCCATCCATGTTGCCAATAGTCTCCTTTGGCCCAATTTCTATTGATTACATTTGATTTATTACATACTCAATAGAGGCATTAAATAGAATTGCCATTAGCATATGTTAACATGAGGATAGAACTTGAAGCACTTCATCGTTAAAAGGGCGATCTACATTGTGGAAACTTTTTAGTGTCACTTCTTATATATGTGAAGAGTTAAGAACCTTCAAATATGCTCATAGAGACTAGAATTAATAGGCAAAATAAGAAAATTTTAGTTCTTACCATTGCCTGAGTGGCTTGAATTTTATGTGAGATATTATTGGCATTGAAAGGATAGGGCCTACTTGTTTTGTGTACATGTTCAATTGGGTGAGCAACACTTGGGTTAAGTAAGAAAGCTTAGAATACCAATCTATTTCTTAGTCATAACATCATTTTTCAGCTTCATGTTCAAGTGGGAAAGTAAGAAATATAGTGATTGGTCTATTACAATTTGGTCAACCATCGACTAGAGAAGATTATGTGAATAGTTAAATATATCTCTTTCACTATCCAAACTTAGGGTGGGAAAGAAACAATTTGGATTCATAAAAGTGTGAATATACTTATAAGCCACATCCATATTAAACTCTTTCACTTACCTTTTTAAACATGTAAAGACAGGTGTAATCCCACATCTTGTTGTTGTATGTCTTCACAATTGTATCCTTCCATTAACGACTTTAGTAAGTAATTACCATACCCATATGATTGGGTTGTATATTTGTACCTTTCCTTGATTATGATAAACAAGTGTGTAGAGAATTTCTTCAATTTGGTTGTTATCTCTATAGCTAATAGTAGGATAGTAAAGCAAAACAAAAAACCTATCATATTATTTCCAATAGTGATATTTTGTTCTTATGTTTCACATAGTAAAAATGTATATATTTCTATTCATTTAAAATAGATTAGCATGCTTCATTTTTTAGGTTGGTTTTGTATTTTTTTTTTAATAAAATAGATAAGTTGGTTTCAATGTTGATCTCTTAACAACATGTGAGTGAAATTTATATGATTTTAAATAACTTTAGCTTCATCAACTTAAAATACTTCATATATCATTGGCATATATTTTAAACAATTTAGGCTACATCATAACGCTGAATTCATTTTCCTCTGTTAAAAGGTGCATTATTGGAGCACAAAGCCTTAAATATATATTAGAAAATTATATACTTTCCTTTATTGATTATTGGATGATCAATCCTAGATCCTCTATAGAACTTTTGTTTAGGTAATTGGTTCAATATATAGGCATAATTGGTGAATTCAGATATAGTGCTAGGATTATAAGAATAGTTTGTAAAATCAAATTTATTTTTATTTTTATAGAGAAAATTTTTAAAATTTTTAGTTTGGTAGCATAAAAATCATTAGTGCTTGTCAAAAGTACACAATATGCATTATGAGGCACCCAAATTCTACAAGCTTAAGCTTTTAAGAAATTTTTTTGTTTAATATGGTATCACTACCTTCTTTAGTGGGAGATCAAATGTTACCTTATCAACATATGTTTATCTCCTCAATTTATTAAGTTCATCCTACATTTGAGGGATCTTGTTAGGGAAACATAATAATCCTTTTGGTTGCTTATTTAACAAATGAGATTGATACACCAATGATGCAATGTTCAGTTAAGTAATACATTTAAGGGAAATAAAAGGACTTTTGTGTGTGTGTGTATATATATATATATATATATATTAAAAAAAAACATAATCTAAGAATCAACAACTCCCCTAAAGGAGTATTTTCTCCTGTAGGACCATGAGTGTAAAAGGATAATTGTCACCAATTCTAGATAAAACTGATCATTTGAAGAGATAATGACCAATCAACATCACTATAATGAGTATAGCATATGTTGGTATAAAAATTCATTGTTTCTTAGATCTAACTAACACTTAATGATGATTGCTAATGGATTGGACTAAACATGACCTATGCTAGTCGATCGGTCAAGTTGCTGGATTTAGCTTAGTTCTCATACAATCTGTGAAAACGTAAGGTGACATATAAAAGCCAATTCAAGCCAGCTATTAACCCCTTGACATGAAGTATGCGACTCCATGACCTCATGGAGCGGCCTCTTGGCCCCACAAGTGACGTATGAAAAAGGCAAGATGGGGCATAATGCCTTGTGCAACAAGGCGACTCAGTGAGCCATGAGTGCAATGCCATGGCATGTTATAACACCAAGGTGGACTTGGACAAGGCATAATGATGCAATGAAAACGAGGTCCACTTAGAGAGGATGCCTAAGAGCCCAAGCATTGGCTTCACTTTCTTCATTATCAAGTTTGTGCCATTCTTGTTTAGGTTTAACTCAGTAGTTGATTTCTCATTCACACCAAGTCTCAATGGGGTCCTCATCCATATTCCACTAAATTCCATATTTGTTCACCTTGTATTTTAAGAAAGTACTTCATTCAGACTTTCTAATGGGGATAGTTACTCCCATCAAAGCATGGTTGACTATTCATAGGAGCCCTAGTTCTTGGTTGCTCCATACTGGACTTTGGAAGATCAATAAAAATATGATTTTTATCCTACTCTAATACCAATTGAAAAGTCTAAGTCTAGTAGGGTAACACCTAGAGGAGGTAAATACCCATATTTAAAAATTATAATATAAAGAATGGAATTTATTAACTAAAATTTAAGCCTACAAGATATTAGGGTCAATCAATATAATCAAAATACATACACAAACTAATAATATGTATGAGACACAAATTTTTATGTGGAAAACCCCCACACTAATTGTGGACATAAAAACCAATTATGTCTCAAACCTCTAATCTAAATCCACTATGTGAGAACATGTTACACAAATTTACCTTGCTATTTTACACTAAAGACTTACTCTCTAGTACCTACAACTTGATCCATGTTCACGATGCAACAATCTCCAAATGCTCCAGCGAATACGTTTCAACCCCGTTGAAGGGATGTAGGTCTTCATGAGAGATTGAGAATGGTGTGGCAAGGTATACTTACTCTCATGAAAAATTTTCCTTCTTAGAAGGGTTATAACAAGGTTTATATAGGAATAAAAGCACTAGGGGATCAAAACCTCAAACTTTCCAAACTTAATTTTCATGAAATATCCAAAACTATTCTACCATATTTTGATGGATTCTGTATGAGTGTTCAAGCACACTTAACCACCACTCAAGTGCCTAGGGAGCTTCAGCACAACTTAAGTGCTTGAGCATTGATGTATCACTTGGGTGTTGTTCCATAGCTCGAGTGGTCCATATTTTTTCAAAATACATTAATTTAATATTTTTAATTCAATAAAAGGAAACTGATCCACCTAACCCTTTGAATACCTAACTTGGTACAAGCCAAACCTTTTTAGACTTACCTATGACTTTCTGGTTGAGGGAAAAACAACCTTGAATCATTAATGGAGAACAAGTCACTATCTAAAAAGATTCCTAAGACAAAATAAAATGGAACAAAATTGTTAACATGTAATGAAGACTCATTGTCCTCACATATATAATGTAATATAAAACATTGAGTAGTAAGATATAGATTCGAACACACATTAATATTAGAATAATGATTTATCTAATATGTGTGAGTGTGTGCTTTTACCAATTTAAAATATTATTACTTGTTTATATTTTAACAATTTATTAAATAAATTTAAAGATAAGATTATTAAAATTAGTTTAGGAGGACAAATAGTATGCATAAACTTTATGCAAAATAAATCAAACGTTCAAGTAGCCTAAGTGGTTGCAATTGTTGCTGTCATGTTTGAGGCTTGACTTGATTCCTAACAAAAGCCTTTCACCATGAAAGTGTCACAAAAATTCCAATAAAATATAAAAAATAAAAAACTAAAATATCTTGATATATATATATATATATATATATTTGTGAGTGTGCGCATATATTTAAATGTATATATATAGGAGTTTTAATATTTTGCATATGAATTTCTATTTTTTATAATAAAAAATAGAAAGTGCATCATGTGTCACGTTAATATTTTCAATTTTGTGTCCTTGTATATTTGAATTAGATAGAGTATCAAAATTGCATCTAGATATGAAAGAAAGTCATTTTATGGTATAATGGATCTAATGTACATGTCTAATTTTCTAAACAAATGATTCAAACTTTAGTCATCTTATCTTTGGAATTATTATAGGAAAATTTCTTAAAATCTAGCTTCATTTGATATTTATGTCACATTCAATATGAATGGAAGTTGTGAGGTTATAATGAATTTTAATTACTTCTATGTTATTCTCATTCCAATCATAAGATAAATAGTATGATATTTAGCTATACATTACAACAAAACTTGAGTGAACTTTCAAATTGATACAAATTAGGAAAAATTAGGGTCAACATGGAATAGAAATTAAAGTTTAGAAGTTGAAACATTTTATGCAAGGTGGAACTTTTCATGCTTGCATGGCACACCAAGCAGATACAATATTTGTTACACATGACTAAAAACCACAAATTGATCAATATGAGGTTTTTCAAAACAAGGTAAAACTGCTCTTTTGCATTACTTTTTCTAATATTAAATTATATAAGGAAAATAGAAAGCCTAAAATAATATTTTTGATATAAAATATATAACTCTAAGCTAAAAGAAAGAAGGTTATATGTCATACATATAACATATAAGTTTAAAATGCAAATTTTAATATACTAATAAAATATAATTGTAAAATAAAATTCTTCTATATACCCCAAAATTATCAAATTCAAATTTCACGTTGAGTTTTCTTTTTAATATTTGATTCAAATCTCATTTAAATTTTCAATTTTAAATCAAGTAAAGTGAGAAGAAAAGAAAAAAAAAATTGATTGGTCATTAATGTTGACTCAAAGTGTATTAAACCGTCATTTTAAAAAAATAAAAAAAATTCTAGCCAACCCTATACTTATTACTCATTTGTATTCATTTGGAAGAAAATGTAAAATTATCCTATAAAAGCCTATCTTACATCACAAAACCATAGATTTGCATCTTGCTCATTTCATCCTCTATGTGAAGCTCTCTTCGAGAAGCTCCTAACCCTTCTTCAAAGCTTCTCCAAGTTCTCACATCTTTTATACGCTCTAAAAATTTTGTTGATCGTATCCTATCAAAGCTTATCTTATATCACAAAACCTTGGAATTGCATCGATTCCTCATTTCATCCTCTATGTGAAGCTCTCTTCGTGAAGCTCCTAATTTTTCTTCAAAGCTTCTCTAAGTCCTCAAATATCTTATGTGCTTAAAAAATTTTGTTGGTCATATCCTATAAAATCTTATCTTATATCACAAAACCCTAGAGTTTCACCCCACTCATTTCATCCACAGCTTGATGCTCTCTTTGTGAAGCTCCTAACTCTTCTTCAAAGCTTCTCCAGGTTCTCAGATCTCTTATGTGTTCCAAAAATTTTGTTAATTGGTAACTTCACTGCCATCTTCTCAATCTTATGGTTTATTTTCAATTTTCTTTTCATAATAGAATTGCTTGTTTAGTTAGAAAAAAGAAATAGAAAAGTTAACATGTATGATTTTGACAATAAGAACTAAGTAAAAATTTCAATTTCTTAAAAAATAAATTCATTGTAACATTTCCCTAATTTCTTATAGGTCCTTGGGTTTTTAGTTTTAATCCTTTGTGAAATTATTTTGAGAAAGATTTGATGAAAAAATACTTTAAATTTCTAATTCATACTAATATTTTTAGTTTGTTCATTCATACTAATATATATCCATTTATTTTTTTCCTATGTTCAACAATAGGTTTGCAAAATCCGACTTTTAGAATTTGTATTTCATTATCCTAATATCTCTGTAAAATTAGAAATTCCTAGGGAGATTATAAAAAAAATTGCTCTTCTAGTTTTGATATTTTTTCTATTTTTTAGCATGTTTAATTATGAAGATATCACCATATCTATGTACTTTTTTCTTATGTATATATATGATTATAAATAGGTTTGAAAATTATATATATATGTTTTAGAATCTATCTCTCTACCAAGGAAAATAAAATCATTATTATGACTTTTAGTAGCAAATACCAGCCTATTTTTTCCATTTTGTTTGGCATATAACTCGACATATATACTCAGGTTTGCAATATGTGTTTGGCTTACAAAGCACTTGGCAATTCCTTTGGTGAACTGACGAATGACTCCTACACCTAGAGATTTGAATTTTATATGTCATATGTTTTCTTGGAAATTAATACTTTCCATATATTATATGTGATTATTAGTTTTCTTGACTTTTGTTTTTAAAGATCTTTATTTTCTTCATGATTTATTCAAGTGCTTGGAGACAAAATTTTAATGGCATGAGTGGAGTCGAAAAAAAAAAAAGGTATAAAACTTATAATTTTATTTTATGCACCTCATTATTCCATAATAAATTTTCAAATTTTTATTTTAAATTATAAGTTTGTTAATAGTAACTGGAATGAAAAATAAAATAAAATATTGATATAATATATCATATTCGTTGTCATATGCACTACAACTTTACTTTTTTTCTCTACTATTGTTCATTTTTTGCAATTTTCTTAATTTTGCATTATGTTATTTCTTACAAACATATTTTACCAATTTTTTATGAAACCAATGTAGTTTTCTTATCTTTTTTTCCCCTATATTGTGTTTATATGTAAGTCACATATTTATCAAGGGGACACCTACCATCATGGAAATCACACTCTAATGGCTACCTTGTCTGAGGGCCTCATACATATTCTATGAATATTTGATGAAATCAACATATAAGTTTTCATCAAGTTATTTCTCGTATTGTGTTTATATGTATATTACATATTCTATGAATATTTGATGAAATCAACATATAAGTTTTCATCAAGTTATTTCTCGTATTGTGTTTATATGTATATTACATATTTATAAACAAGACATCTACCCTTTTTGAAGTCTTATAAGAGGGTCTCTTCTTTGAGGTGTTATAGTAATTAGATGATCATGCAATTATATCGATCTTGGCTTTAGTTTTTAAAATAGATAAGGGACTACTTAAAAAATAGAGTAAATACGAATTTTTAAAATTTTAATTTAATTTATTAATTTTGTAAGAAGGTGTGAGACAAGATCTCTTTATTGAAAGAATAAAGGAAGGGGAAAGTCTAAAAAATAAAATTAAAGCAATTTTCTTATTGCGATATCAAGAAAAGTCGTTTTTCTTTTGTTTTTGTTTTTTGATTTATTTTTTTTCTTTTCTTTTCTTTTCTTTTTTAATTGTAATTATCAATTTAAAGAACAAATAGTCATGAAAAATCACAAAAAATAAAAATTCTATAACAACAAGGACAATAAGCTTTTGTAAACCTTCTCAAGTTAAATTGTTCTTCTTTCTCAAAGAGAGGAGTAGTCTTGTAGTTGTCTTCTTAGGCAATGGAATTCCATTTTCTTTTTTATTAAACTGGGCAAATCCTTTAATGATACCATTTTCATTACTTTGATTGTAGAAATTGTAGCCTTTGACCTTGAGTTATTACCTATGAAAATATATTTTCTAATATTGTATCTAACCCAATCTATTTTTACTATAAGCATACCTAATGCTTCCAAACCCTCTTAAATGTAAAATAACTTACTTTTGTCCATTCAATGCTTATTGTGGTGCTTAATTTATTCCATATACATGAATTAGGATAACAATTTGAAAAATTAACTAAACAATCAATTGCTTCTTCACAAAATTATTTAGACATTTCTTAAGGTCATAACAAGAAAATATTTCAATTGCTATACTATGGTTTAGAGAGTATGGAACATTAAAGAATAATGAAATCCTATGATTTTCACAACATTTTTTAAATTATTTGGTTGTGAATTGACATCCTTTATAGGATCTTATTACATTTATAACGGAACCACTTTATTTTTCAACAAGTTCTTTAAACTCTTAGAAGCATTATATACCTAAACATTTTCTTCAAACAATGAAGCTAAGTAATTTGAGTAAAATTATTAATAAAGAATTAAAAATATTTATTATTATTAGAAGAGTTCGGAAAAGTTTATCAACATATGCATCAATGACTTTTAGAGACTTCTTTCCTCTTAAAGTAGCTTTCTTAAGAAAAAAAATTTAAGAATGCTTTCCAAATTTCATATAATTTATTTTAGTAATGGATAAAGGGCAATTCTTTTAACATTTTTTTTTATTTCTCAATAACTTAAATTCATCTAACTTAAGATGTCCAAATCTCTAGTGTCAACCTAAGAGAGATCATTAATAAGTGCTTTTAGCCATTTTACACCATTTTAAATGTTCGATAAGAATATCTTATTTCTTATCACGGGCACAATAGCAACCAAATTAGTATATCAATCTTTTATTAAGAAACTTTGATCTCTTATGAGGATATCGTATCCTTTTTTTTTTAAGAGTTGACCAAAACTTAATATATTAATTTTTTTAACATATATTAGAGATTTGAAACAAAAATCGATGCCTTCTGTTTAAAAAAGAACTAAATTATTATTAGACATACTAATTTTGTAAACCATTTGAAGCATTGGATTCTTGACTTCCTAAGCTTCAAAGCCATATGTAGCTTGCCCCAAGAAACTGAAGAGAGACAGTCTTGATTTTGAGTCAAAGTGAAAGGTGTTGTACTTCCATGGATCTAAAAATAGAAAAAGAAACTTTCAAAAATCTTTTTCTCTTATCATCTCCTCCCCTTTGTACTTTTGCCCTAGTTCCGCTCGGCACTGAAGTCGACCCTCCTACCATGTCATATTTGGTTGCTTGAGGAAAGAAAAGAAAGAGAAGAAAGAAAAGAAAACTTGGGAGTAATTTGTTTTTGGGTTGCAACCAAATCCAAAATAACCACTTTCCCATTTTTAATGATACGTGTATACAATAGATCCAAATTATACGGAGTGTATCCACAAAGTAGTGGTTGACTAGGATTTGTTAGTTGACTTTCCATTCTTCTTCACCCTCTACTCATTCAGCTCCCAAGTTGCGAGGAAATGGATCCATGTGTACAACGCCTCGCCATGAATAAATCACGTAAAAAATTTTCTGTTCTAAATATTAATTTAAATATTTTTTTTTTAAAAAAAAAAACCTTATCATTTTATCTTAATAAGTAACATAAACATGTGTAAGAATCTGTGTTGAATTGATAGCAACATATTATCCCTATCCATATATATATATTAAAAAAAGTTATGCAATATGCAAATGTTTTTAGGTCTAAAAATATCAATTTAAATATTCAAAAAACTATTTTTATTAACGAATAATTTAACCTATGTGTACACAAAAAACAAAATTAGGGTAAGCTTGGGTTAAATGTCCAACAACCCTTCGAAACCTGAACTTGTGCATTATTATTATTATTATTATTTTCTAATTTTATTATATAGAAAAAAAAAATCTATTAAGATGTATGATACAAACCAAATGAAGATTAATATGAACATAATTCACTATAAGAAAGATGTTATCTCAATATAAATCTTACTAAGGTTTTGAGAATTTGAAATTATCATTCAACAAATTAATAATATGACTTACTAAGGTTATATTTGAAATTAATTACACAGGAAGTGAGAATATTAGCATATTCTAATAATATGACTTACTAAGGTTATATTTGAAATTAATACACTCTACTTTGCGTGTGTGTTATTTTTTTATTTTTTATTTTTTTATTTTTTTTATTTTTAAAGTATGTGTGGACCCCGCATTTTCGGCTCAATGCGTTTCCCACTCGATGGCGAGCTCGATTTTGATTTCGAAAAATTGATTTTTTATTGATTATTTGAAAATGACTTGGAGTCGCCACTTATTTTTGTTTTATTTTTAAAGGGTAAACAAAATAAGAAAGAAAGACCCTAAGTGCGACTCCTTATTTTGGAAAAGGTGGTCTGTGAAAAACCGGATCGGGTTCGGGGGTCAGGTTACTCATCGGGAAGGTACGGTAAAGACCGTAGCACCCCTCTAAGCCCCTAAAGTCGGGTCTCTACTAATAAAATGAAGCAATCATGGCAATTGATGAGGAAAACAATGAATACCCGGAACTATCATGCACATAAGAGAATCAAAACATGTATATGGAAATACCGGAATGGGAATAGATACGTACCTGGGTGACGAGCCACAATGCGCTTAGCAAAAAGTGAGGTTAGTGCACAATTAAAGAATAATTTCAAGCATATCATAGGGTAGAATAAAACCAAGCACGCATGACAATTAAATCAATCAAACAATCAATCAATCAATCATGAGGAAAACACATATGTTGGGCCCCCACCAAAGCCCATTCATTTTTGCATGAATTAATATCACAGATTCCATTATTCTGGAATTATGAAAAATTCATTCATGCCTACTAAAATCAAGAGGAGCAGTAGATTGTTTTGAAAATCAGAGTAGAATTAAAACTATTTGAGAGAAGATTGGGTTTTTGAAATTTATTTGAAAATTGGATGTGGATTATTTGAAAATTGGAGTTTTAGAGATTAAATATAAGAATGAGAATTTTAGAAATTAGATTCGAAAGGAATTGGAATTTCAAAGAGCTAAATTTGGGAATCTGAATTTTGAAAAATTATTTAAAGACGGAATTTTAATAAACAAAATAAGTGGATAAATAAAGGAATGGAATAATAATAATAATGATGAAATAATAAAGATTAAATAAATAATTGCGAAAATAGAAATTGAATTTATGAATTTGGCAATTATGGAAATTAATTAAGGATTGAATTTTGAGTAAATGAGTGAACAAGTAAATAAATTGGATAAAAAATAATAATGATTAAGTAAATAAATGTGGAAATTTAGAAATTGAAAATTGAGAATTGAATTTGGAAATTGAGAATTTGAAGAATTATGTAAATGAATGTAGAAATTTAGAAATTGGAAATTGAATTTAGAAATTGGGAATTTGAATAATTAATTAAGAATGAAATTTTAAATAAATGAATAAGTGAATAAATAAATAAATTGGATAAAGAAATAATAATGATTAAGTAAATAAATGAAAATATCGAAATTTTTGAAATTGAAAATTAAATTCGAAAGTCGGAAAATTGGAATTGTTGGAAGAAGGAATTTTTGAAATAGAATAATAATACTGACAAAAATGATGATTAAATAAATTGATGTGAGAATTAAAATTTCGGAAATTGGAATTTGATTTAGAAAATGGAATTTTGAAAGATTATTTAAAGATTGAATTTTTTTTTAAAAATGAACGAATAAATAAATAAATAAATTAATAATGATTAACTAAATTGGTATGAGAATTAAAATTTCAAAAATTGGAATTAAAATTTATTGAGGAATTAATGTTTTTAAGAAGATAAGCCATGCAAATTGAAAACAAAAGGGCTAACTTGAGGTGGGTATGGGCTTGGAATGGGCATAGGCTAACTTAAGGTGGGTGAACAAATCAACTTGAAGTGAGCATGGGCTTGGAATGGGCATGGGCCAACTTAAAATGAGAGAACAAAACAAGGGGCCTTTCACCAACACATACGGGCCTGGGCTCCAACTTAAACCCAAGTGCAAGGCCAACATGGGCAAGCCCAAGGCATTTCTATCACAAACCTGGGCTTGGGCTCAAACTCAAGCACATATCCACTAGCATAATCACATGAGGCTTTTCATCATCTTGTTTGGACTTGGGCTTCAACTTAAGCCCACATCTCCAACTAAAACAAACAAATGGGCATGGGCCAACTTAAAATGGGAAAACAAAACAAGGGGCCTTTCATCAATACAAACGGGTTTGGGCTCCAACTTAAGCCCACATTCATGAGCATAATGACCCCAAACCTAAACGGGCCCAAAGGACTCACAACACACAACCTGCTTTAAAGTAATCAACTCAAACCATGCCCAATTGCACCAAGGCCCAAGGGCTCAAAGCCAATATGCAAGACCCACAAACATAAAAAAACGTCCACTGTAGAGATTAAAATGAGCAAACTCACCAAACCTTTCCCTCAAGGATAAAGGATAAGGAAGTGGGGTGGTGTAGAGAGAGAAGGGAGGTAAGAAAGGATGGGTAAGGTGGGCATAGAAGGGTGGTGGCATGCATGGTTCCATGCATGGCTTCATGGATGTGGATAGGAAGTGGGCATGAAGAACGTGGTGTAGAGAGAGAAAGGTGGTAAGAAAGGATGGGTAAGGTGGGCATAGAAGGGTGGTGGCATGCATGGTTCCATGCATGGCTTCATGCATGTGGATAGGAAGTGGGCATGAAGAGCGTGGTGTAGAGAGAGAAAGGTGGCAAGAAAGGATGGGTAAGGTGGGCATAGAAGGGTGATGGCATGCATGAGAGAGCATGGAGAGTGGAATGGATGCATGGCGTGGTGTAGAGAGAGAAAAGGTGGTGAGGGGATTGTGGTGTGGTGTAGAGAGAGAAAAGGTGGTGAGGGGCATGTGGTGTGGTGTAGAGAGAGAAAATGTGGTGAGGGGATTGTGTTGTGGTGTAGAGAGAGAAAAGGTGATGAGGAAGAAAATGAGGGAGTTGGGTATTGAAGGTGAGAGATGGACGGGTGAGGAATAGGTGGTGAGTGAAAGTGTCCATGGGGGGTGGCCATGCATGTTGGATAGGGTATGTGAGCATGGAAGGTTTGCATGGACATGAGGGCTAGGGTATACAAACGTGGAGAGTTTGCATGGGTACGAGGGTGGTGATGTGCATGGGTAAGTATAGAGGTTTGAAAGGATGGGTATGTGTTGATGAATGGCAACCATGGGGGGTAGCCATGCATGCATGATTCCCATGCATGTAGGTGGGTGGCTTTGGGATTCCTATGGAGATGAGCATGGCATGGGTATGGTGGGCAGCCGGGTATGAAAATGGATGGTAAGATTAGCTTCTATAAGTGGGTGTGATGAATGGATGGGGAAGAGTAATGGGGAGTGGGTTTAATGGGCTTGGAATTAATGGACTGGGTGGCCGGATTTAGTGAGAGAAATGAGGCAACCGTCTGGGTACAGAGAGGTGATGGTGTGGGGTTTATAAAGGTGGTGGACTTGGGAAAACCTCCACCAGCTCGTCTCATGTGTCGGGAAGGGGTCCCCCCATTTGCCTAGGGTGCTGCCAGCTGCTGGTGATGAGAAGGCCTCCTCCCAATGTTATAAAATCCTTAAAAAAAAAAACTTAAAAGTCCCCGGCTCTTGAAAGGGGGTCTACAGTATGTAATAGAAGTAGAAGTAAGTAGTTTCCATTTGAGAAAAAATTTATAGTTATAAATATCATATCAAAATTTTACATTATGATAACTTTATTTGTATTATGATTAATCTTCTAATTTTGAGAATTTTTGTAGATTTATGTCGAGATAAGTAAATTATGTTTATATTATTAATCTTTATTTAGTTTATATATATTGAAAATTAATCTCCATGTTTGTATCATACTTCTTAATAGATTTTTTTTCTACATAATATAATTAGAAAAAAAATTAAATTAGAGGATGAATTCTACTAATTTTAATAACTAATATATTTTGTCATAAAATTAATTAAAAATATAAGTGGTGATCCTCCATTAGTATTTTCCCTTATTTTATTACGAAATGAATTTTGTAGAAGTTAATTTTTTTCTTAGTATTTTAATAACTTTTCTATTGTGATGAATCAACTCATGATTTGGGATGTTTGCCAACTTTCTCATTAAGAAAGAGTCTAGTAATATTTTCGACACTTTCCCGTAGGTTGATGTAATATCTTCAATACTTTTCCTCGAGTAAATGCAAAGATATTTATCAATGGTAGCTTTATTAATTTTTAGACTAATGAATTGTTCAATTTTTTTTTCCAATTATTATAGTATCTTTGATAATTCAATTTTGCGTTTATGAATAGTTATTTATGCTAAAATAGTAAATGGTAATTTTCCTTTATGATTTTGTGGCATTTAGCTTTTAGAGTCTATTTGACATCGATTAAAAAAATGAGGCGCTTGGGAAAATTTAGGAAAAATTTATAATTAGAAATTTATGGATAAAAATTGGATTACAATAACTTTATTATTTCTTTTTTTATACATAATTATATTTTTATAGATTCTCACTAAAGAAATGAACTTCATATCAAACAACACTTTGGATTCAATTTATGAATACGTTTAACAATTTTTAAAAATAATTTGGAACTCAAAAATGAGATTTAATAACTAAAAAAAAAGCAATAAATTAGAATTGATATATCATGAGTCATAACTTTAACTTTATTGTTTCTCATATAAATACAATGATATTTTTAAAATTTTATCACTAGACAAGTAGATTATAAATTCTTTAAAGTCAAGAATGTAATTTAAATATATTTAAAATTTTCAAGAATGATTTGAAATTCAAAAAAATGACCCAAATAATTATAAATTAAATAAAAACATTTTAGAATATTTTGTTAGTAATTGATTATTAAATGTGTGAAACTTTGGCTTATTTGCATCTCAAAAAAGTCTAACTTCATTCATTATTCATTTTAAATAAAATATTATTAATTATTATTATATTTAAATTATTATTATTTATTTTTAACAAAAAAAATTAAAGATATGTTAATATTCATATATTTCTAACATATACTAAAATAGTATATTTTTTTATAAAAAAAATATAATTTATGATTTTATTATAATATTATTATTCATATTTTATTAAAAGCTATTTACTTTTTAATTTATTTTTAATTATAAAACTATTTTTATTTTTAATAATATTTGAATTAAATTTAATTAATATTATACAAATTTACAATGTTTTTATAAAATCAAAATAGAAAAAATATTTTAAAAACATTTTTTTTTCAAACAAATTTTCTATTTTTTATTTTTAAAAAGAACTTGTGAAATAATTATATTTTTATAAAACATTAAAAAGATTTTTTTTTTCAACTTAAAAACAGTTTTTTAAAAAATGAGAACAAAACACAGTGAAACGGCCCAAAGTTTTTCGTTTTGTAATTATGGAATAACTAATTTTGCTTATGTGGCAGTATTTGGTTGGTCAGTGCAATCTGCCGCAAAATCTCGCCACAGACTCAGGTGAATTTCCCGCCGACATGGCTGTTTATATATTGATCCTCCAAAACCAACTAATAATTAACCAGTTAGAGAGAGAACTCTAAGTTTTCTCGAGAACCAAACACCAAGATTACCGAGAAGATGGACTTGCACCGATCAACACTGCTGCAGACAGATCAAGCTGTCGACAAGCATTTCAACCGGGAGAATTGCAAGTTCCATGCTGATGATCTTCACGTCCATGGAATCATAAAGGTTACGCCAATAAGAAGAACAATCTTCACTTTTCTGTTTTTTCTTTCCTTCTTTATTAATCTTTTTAATTCTGAGTGCATGCATTTCTTGGTTTCTTGGTATACTGCTTTATTCATCCATCCCTCAAATTGCGAGAAAATCAGTCCATTCGTACGGTGTCTTGCCATGAATAACTATGACAGCTTCACGTGGACGGTTGACACTCCACCCAGTATGTTACAAGGCTAGAGGGTCTTGTTTGGTTGGGGAGAAAATGTAGGGAAATGGAAGGAACCAAAATCTTTTAACACTGCATGGTCTCAAATTTTGGGTTTCTTCAAGAATAAGAGAATTTGTCTGGTTCTGTTTTTCGTTTGTTTTCTCTGGAACAAAATAGGGGAGGATAAAAATTGCTTTTCTCAGTAACATCCTTGTTTGATTTTTGATGTTCTTTCACTTCTTTGTACAGAGAAAGCTGGACGATATTGTGAATAAAAATCTCAAACCTTTCGCTATCTGCTGTCTGAAAAATATTGCGTCAAGGATGAGGAACACCACCTCCTTGGTGAGATTAATTCTACAAAGTCTGTCAAGTTACTCCGAAATTGAACAAATCATTTTTCACAAACTTCTTGTTGTGATCTGATTGAGAGCAGATGGAACCCAAAGTCGGAACTTGCATAAGACAGAAATGGCCAGTTCAAGATAATTTAAGCGGTAATTAGTCTCTTTATTCATCTATGGCTTTTCTTCTGACTCTTTCCCCCCCGTTTTCTATGAACTTGCAGAGAAAATGAAGGGGAAAAAAAAGAGTGGGGTTTTATTTAGATTTTAAGCAATGAAGAGTTTGATTACAGTGGCAGATATGAAGTTAATTATGTTCAAGCCAGCACTACTTCTTGGTGCCCAAACCAATATTTCACAGCTGCTGCAACTTCCTCAATTCATTGGAGGAATTTCTCCTCCTGGATCTTTTCACCAGGTAATCAATAAAGAAATAACCTTTCTTTGTTGAAAAATGAAGGAAATTAACATGGATATATTTAAAAATTGTTTTTATTTTCAGCAATAAGATGAATCACTATGCTAAACAACTTGCAAATCATCAATGTATATATCCTTTCATTCATTATCAGTTTCTTTTCTTTTCTTTTTGTTCTTTTTTTTTTTTCAATTTCAAAGAAAAAAAAAATCTGGTAACAGAAATGTTTTCTATTGTTTCGTTTCCAGACACTGAAGCTACGAAAGTAGTTGTGTCAAATACCTCCCTTGACTTCTTTTGCTTTCTGGGTTGCAAACCAAGAAAATATACTCTTCTGCTTTGTTTTATTTTCTTTTCTTTTCTCAGCAACCAAATGGACATCAATGCCTGATGAGCTCCGATGCACCAAGGCCAGGCGCATCACCTGGTAGTCCTGGTCGCACACCGCAAACTAGTCCTCCTGGCAGCGCACCATCACCTGGTCATCCTGGAAGCGCACCACCACCAACTGATCCTCCTGGCAGCTGCGCAGCACCACCTAGTTCCCTTGGAAGCGCACCACCACTCGGTAGTCCTGATGCGCCACCACCAAGTGGTCCTCCTGGCAGTGAGCCATCACCAAGTCCTCCTGGAAGTGCACCACCAACTGATCCTCCTGGCAGCGCAGTACCACCACCTGGCAGTACCGGTGCGCCACCACCAACCGGTCCTCCTGGCAGTGAGCCATCACCAAGTCCTCCTGGAAGTGCACCACCAACTGATCCTCCTGGCAGCGCAGCACCACCACCTGGCAGTCCCGGTGCGCCACCACCAACCGGTCCTCCTGGCAGTGAACCACCACCTAGTTCCCCTGGCAGCGCACCACCACCTGGTCTTCCTCCTAGCCCACCTCGTACTCCTGGTGCACCATCATCTGGCCCTCTGCCTAGATCACCTCCTCGTCGTAGTGCAGCAACACCTGCTAGTTTACTACTTAGACCACATGGTCGTCCACTTCGTTTTCCACTTAGACGAGGTCGTCCTGGTCCCTCACCACTTGGTCTTCCGCCTAGACAATCCGATACTCCTGATGCACCACCACCATGTTCTCCACCAAAATCAACTGCACCAAACAGGGGGGAAGCATCAAGCTCAGGGACAAAGGGAGGGAGAACCAGTGAATCAGAAAATAGAAAAAATCCCACTCAAAGGAATTGGGAGCTTAACCCGTATCCTGCGGGTGCTTTGTCAGCGCCGCCGACAACTTCAGTTATTCATCCTCGTCGTCCGCCTACATCTCCACCTTATCGTATTATTGGTACGTCTAAACCTGTACCTACACCATACACTGGTATAAAGCCAGCACCATATCATCCACCAAATTATCCACCAAAACCAACTGCGCCTGTACCTACACCATACACTGGTAGGGGAAAGCCACCACCATATTATCCACCCAAATCAACTACACCAAACAGGATGGAAGAATCAAGCTTAAGGACATGGAGAGAGAGTCCAGGAGCATCAGGCACAAGGACAAAGGGAGGGAGTCAAGAACCATCAAGCTCAGTCACACACAGTTCATCAAGCGCGGGAGGTATAACCAATGAACCAGAAAATAGGCAAAATCCCATTCAAAGGAATTGGGAGCTCAGGCCTTATCCTGCGAGTGCTTTACCGGCGGACCCCCCCAAAAAAAACAAGTGCAATTGCTGCACGCAATAGACTGCTTGCTACTCACCAAAATCAACTGAAAACCACTTAAGCTCATAATGACTTCTTAGTTCATTTCATTTTTTTGTTTCTCTGTCCTACTTTCTTCCCAGTTTTCTATGCACCCAAACAAATAAGTGGCCTAATGTTCATATTTTAGATTCAAAATACTATGAAAATTTTGTCACCTAAGGAAAGTAATTTTCAACACATATAGCACATTCTAGTCCCGGTTGATTTTGAAACCTAGATACTGCCTCAATGAAGTTATAAAAAAAAATTTCAACTTTGACTAGATACTAAAATAAATAGAGTAAGAATCTATTAGTATAGAAAGGATTTGTATGATATCTAATCTAGGGAAATATATATATTATACTGTGTCATCCAGAAAATCAAGTGATTTCTTCTTTCTTCTAACTTTGAAAGGATCGATAGATACTATTGAGGAGCAGTTGTTCTGAATCAATCATTCAATGTCCTTTTTCAAAAACATCATCAGAAAAAAAATTAAATGGAGTTTTTTTAAACATCGTAAAAGGAGATCCGTTTTGTCTGGCATTTATCCGAATAAAATCTTATGATTATTATGAACTCAACGGGGAACTTCCCTCTCGAATTAGACAAACTTGGCCAAAGAGGGGGTGGATCAACTGGTAGCAAGAGAAGGGATCACTTGTTCTTTGAACAGTTCTTTCAAAAAATGAATCTATCTGATTGATGAGTCATAAGACAATTCACGGTTCAAGTGCTTATTAAGAATAAGAATAATCCAATTGAGTTCATGGATTTACCTAGACACCAACCAGGACACTGGTTGTCAACATCTATGCAATATTTGGTCCCACTATACAATATACTCTTTCAATTGATAAACCTACAAAAAATTGGTCAAATCTGGAGTCAGACAGAAACAAGTTACAGGTACAAAAATTTTCATGAATAGCATTCCGGCTCTTTTTAAGTTGTTATTCCCACGAGGTAATTAAAAAAGAATTCAGAAATTGTCATAAGCCAAAGAAAAACATGACTGTATATTTCCAGAGCACCGCATTTGGAGAAACTCACAACTACTGCAAAGCAAAGGGGAAAAAGTTTTATCACACCACCCGGCCAGTGCTGTCTTCAGTCATTCTACAAGCAACAACCATCAGCAAGTACCACTGAGATTCCAGAAATTCACAGCATCTTGAAAATGTCGAATATTTCATGTCATTCAACTGTTGAGTCTCTCAAAGTAATGTAAATATCCCATATCCTTGGGTGCTTAATAGAAGACCCAACCTTGTCAAGGAAATCCGAATAGATAGAAGCTACATGCAGCTGCATTATCATGTAGTGGTAATCATCAAAAGAATGTAAATGTATAAAACAAAACAATAACAGAAGGGTATATAAGAAACTAACTTCCTCCATCAGGCGATCCAGCATCGGCAGTAGGAGTACTACTTGTTGTAGCATCCATATCTGATGAACTAGCAGCAGCGGGATTGCTAAATATCCAATCAGTTGCTTTCTCAATATCGCCACCCTGCCAATCCCAAGAAGTAAGAGAAATCCCATGACCATATCTGTATATGTTTTGCACTGTTTAGGCCTTGGCATAGTTTGTACTTTGGGCTCAAGTCCATGGACCTGTCTCTCAAGTAGAGATGGCAACGGGGCGGGTTCAAGACGGGTCACCCCCATCCCAACCCCGCCCCATTTATTCAAAACAAATCCCATCCCCGTCCCATTTAAAAAATTAAACGGGGCGGGGCCGGTATAATAAATTCTCGTACTCGCCCCGCTTCGCCCCGCCCTGTTTAACTTTTTTTAATTTTTTTTTAAAAATTATTTTAAAACTTTTTAATTACATTAAAATAAATATATTTTATAAATAATTAAATTATTATATTTTTATAACTTATTTTATAAAAAAAATTATTATTTTTCTATATATTAAAAATAGTAAAATAAAAATTAAATTAAATTAATTTTATATATAATCGGGGGAGGGCCCGTCTCGGGTTTTTAAAAAAATTTCTATACCTAGTAACATTCTTATTTGTTTTTTGATGTTCGTTCATGTCTTTGTATAGAGAAAGGTTGAAGGTGTGGAAGAAAATCTCAAACCTCTTTCCATTTGCTGTCTGAGAATTGCTTCAAGGATGAGGGACGGTACCTTCTTGGTTCATATATAGATTTTTGGTAGGAGTAACTCTATAGATTCTGAGAAGTCAATCGGAAATCAAACATATCATTTTTCACATACTTAATCGTGTTGTGGTCTGATCGAGCAGATGATAATTATTATTTATTTTAATTATCATAATTAATTATCTACCATAATTATCACAATTAAATTTTCTAGAGATAAATCTTATTTATTTTGATAATTATCATAATTAATTAATCATGATAATTATAATATTTATTTGATTTTTTATTAGATTACCTTATATGACATATTAATATATTATTAGCCAATTATTATGCGGCAATTAATGAGTCAACATAAAATTTGTCCCTCTACAAATCCCTTCAAAAATTTGAAAGATTTGAAATAATAAATTTTATTTGGCTAGAATTTTAAGCCAAGGAACAAGTTTTCCAAACTTTTATTTTTTTTCACTATTTTTATTTTTCTTATTTTGAATTTTGATTCAAATTTTTTTTTTTTTTTTTTTAAGCTTTGCTTTTACTACTATATTTATTTATTTAGTTTGATTTGTTTTTTTATTGGCAACTACAAATCCTAATACCAAAAGGATTTGAAATAAAAAATTTAATTTGACCCAAAAAATTTTTAAGCCAATGAGCAAATTTAAAAAAAAAAAAATTAATAATTAGAAATCCTAATGCCAAAAGGATTTGATGTGTGAAATTTTATTGAAACCAATAAATTTAATTAGACATAAATCTTAAATTTCCCGGTCTCTAAAAGCAATCAATTTGATTGGTGTTATTTATTTTTATTTTTTTATTTGCACCTTATATATTTTAAGATATTTTCTAATTTTTTTACTCGTCCAAGTTAAAATTTTTGTATATTTGGCAATATGAATAAAAAAAATTAGATGTTATTTGAAATATACTATGAGAAAGCTTAGTTGAAAGCTTCTGTTGTTGTGAGGTATTTGTTTCTTCCTTTCTCCTTTTTTTTTTTTTTTTTTGTAACATATACCTTCTTCATTAATGGTGTTTTTTTTTTTCATAGTCATTCTTATGCAAGGAAATTATATTCCTTCTTGTTCAAGATCGTTAAAGAGGAAGTGAAAATATAAATTTTTTATTTCTTTAATTTAGTTCTTTTTTCATTAGTGAAATTTAAGGTTTTATTTCTTCTTTTTGTGATTATGGAAGAAGAATTACAGAAAAGCAAGTGAGCATGAAATTGATTCCTTTTGATTTCATAGTGATATTGTCCTTACAGCCTATAAATAAGGATTTATGTATTAATAAAGGGAGACCGAACAACTAAGATATCTTTTCATAAATTTTTCTAAGAACTAAATACTTTCTAATGTACAAAAAATTTGAAATTCAAGGGCCAAGGTTGCTCTCTCTTCTCTTATCCTAATTAGGAAAAAAAATGGTTTAATATATAATTAAGGTAAACTCTATCTAATGATCATTTGAAAAATGTAAATTTGTGTTTTAGCATGATTAATTCAAATACTATTTTCCTATTTGGATTGATTCAAAATTACTCTTAAGCTTCAAATACCATTTCAATAAAAACATTATAGAAAATTTAAAACTTAGATGAACAATATCTACAATATCAAAAACTATTATCTAATATATATATATATATATAGAGTAAAAATTCTTTTAAATTAGAAGAGATGGTACAAAGTATCAAAATTAAAAATTTGCAATGAAGAATTTGTTTTCGGAATTACAACAATATAAAAAGTGCAATTTTTATTCAAAAAAAATAATGAAAGGTTGTTATTATTATTGAGAGGTTATTATTGCGAAGAAATTTTTATAACTGAACAAGATAATTCTCTATATTTGCCTTTAACTTTCCAACAATACAAATGGGAGTAGACTATGAACTCAAAAGCAACATGACCAAGAACACACCAACTAGTGGTTTGGGTGCACCACCACCTAGTCATATGTCTAGACCTCCACCTAGACCATAAACTAGGGGAAAGTCTATGCCACCACCATATCATCCATTGATGAATCCTAGACCACTTTCTTTCTTATTTTCCATATAACTTTAAGTTATATTTGGCTCCCGAAAATTAAGAAATAAGAAAAAAAATATTTTTTAAGGTTTGATTTTACTATAAAAAAAAGTAAAAAAAAAATAAATAAATATAATTAAAATTAGTAAAAAAATTATATAATTTTAAATTATTTAGTGTTTATGTAGAAGACTTAAAAAAGTGAAATAAGTTTGATGTAAAACATAAAAATATATTTTCCCTCAAGCTTTATGTGAACCGGATAAGCCTAAACGAAATGAGGAATTGTTTTCCTACACAGAAAAGGAGGATAATATGGTGGTGGCTTTCCCCCAGTGTATGGTGTTGCTGCAGGTTTAGACATACCAATAATAGGAGAAGGAGGATGAATAGATGGAGGTGCTGGTGGAAGACCTGGTACAGTGGCGTTGCTCCAGGACTTGTACTACCGGATTGGCTATGTTTGGCTATGTTGTTTTTGAGCTCATGGCCACCTCCCCTTCGTACTTTGCCGCTAGCTCCTTCATGCATTGAAGTCGACCCTCCTGCGATGTCCATTTGGTTGCTGAGAAACGAAAAATAAATAAAAGAAAATTACAGGGTATATTTTCTTGGTTTGCAATCAAGCTGTCAACGAACATTGCAACACGGTTTCAGATTAATATATGGCCATTGAAAACCGGGTGAATCGCAAATTTCCAACTTGATGATCTTCACGTCCATTAACCTATAAGAAGAACAATCTTTACTCTTCTTGTTTTTTCTTTCCTTTTTTAATAATCTTTTTAATTCTGATCACATGCATTTACGTTTCAAACCATCTAGCTTTCCCTGTACAAAGAAGTGGAAGAACATCAAAATCAAATAAGAACATTACTGAGAACAGCAATTTTCTCACTCCTCTATTTGGTTCCATACAAAACCAAGAAAAAACAGAACCAGACAAGTTATCTTATTCTTGAAGAACCCCAAAATTTGAGACCATGCAGTGTTCAAAGATTTTGGTTCCTTCCATTTCCCTACACTTTCTCCCCAACCAAACAAGATCCTTTAGCCTTGTAACATACTGGGTGGAGTGTCAGCCGTCCACATGAAGCTATCATAGTTATTCATGGCAAGATACCGCACAAATGGGCTGTTTTTCTCGTAATTTGAGGGTTGGATGAATAAAGCAGTATGCAAAGAAACCAAGAAACCAAAAGATGCATGTCAGAATCTTTGTGATTATTAAGAACGAAAAGAAAAAACACAAAAGTGAAGCCTTTATGATTGCATGGACGTGAAGGGAATCAAGCTGGAAATTCCGATTCTCCCAGTGCTTTCAATCGCCATGCATTCACCAGGTTGAAGCACTCGTCGAGAGCTTGATCTTTTTGTGGTAGTGACTGGTGCAAGTCCAGTTGGGTATGCGGGAGCATTCGTGGTCAACATGTATTTCCAATAGGAGGACGACCTAAACCTTGAGGTCCTGCTCTATCGCTGAATATTAGGTTATAGTTAGTTGAAGATAAGATAGGATAAAGAAGAATATTCGGTTATAGTTAGTTGAAGATAAGATAGGATAGGATATATATCCATACATATCCTATTAATATAATATTTTAAAGTAGCATAGATAATGAGATATTTTATGTTATATTATACTTATATGTAATTTAAAAAATAAACAAAAAATAATATGAAATATATATTATTTTAAATGTTTGAAATAAAATTTTCTATCACATTATGATATTTTCTATTTTTAAAAACTACAAATTTTGTTATATTTAATAATATTCATGATTAAAATATTTAAATTTTATAAATAAATTGTTTATATTATGCTATTCAATATGTAAAAATAATTTATATATCATATATTAATATCATTTTATAAATATTTTTTTTTAGTTTTTTTGTTTTAACCATAAATTTAATTTATAATAAAAAAATTATTTTACAAAATGAGTATATAAAAAAATAAATTTATACTACAAGGATATGCATATACTATATCCTAGTATAAGATTAAAATATCTCATGTAGAACAGTAGAATGGATAAAAAAAATGAGTGGAAAATTATAAATATTTTCTAATATTTAAATACAAGGTTTTACCAAATTCTAAACGTCAATCATCTATCGAACCGTTTGTCTAGTACCTTTTGAACTTTAGTTTTACATGATCATTGTCATATTCATCCACATTTGGAAGAGAATGACTTAAATATTGAGATAAACCATATGTGATGATCATTTAATAATGTTTTTAAAATTTTATCAAATGTGAACTTTTCACAAAAAATATTGAAACATCCTATCTTGAGGTATGGGTTAAATATATATAAAGTATCAAATAGTTATCTTCCTATATAAAATAGGAAAAAAAAACCATATTAATGGTGCATTTGATAGTAATATTAGAAAACATTTATAACCTTTCAAAATGCTCATTATTAGTTGTTGAATTTAGAGATTGAATCTTCACTCTTCAGTACAAAAAAAAAACCCATTTTTACTTTTTTCACATACTTAATCTTGTTGTGGTCTGATCAAGCAGATGGAAAAAATGAAGGAAAAGAAAAAAGAAAAAAAAAAAAGATTGGGTTTTATTTAGATTTTAAGGTTTGGGATTTTGATCACTGAAGAGTTTGATTCTAGTGGCAGAATAAAATCAAGAAGGAGCCGTCCCTCATCCTTGAAGCAATTTTTAGACAGCAGATAACAAAAGGTTTGAGATTTTCTTTCACATCTTCTACCTTTCTCTGAAGAAAGAAGCGAAAAAATAAAATCAAAAAAGCAAAAAATAAAAAATCAAACAACAAGGTTCATGAGAACTGCAATTTACACCCTCCCCCATTTGCTAGCTGAGAAACAAAGAAAATAGAACCAAACAGTTTATCTTTTTCATGAACCCCAAAATTTGAGACCATGCATTATTCAAACATTTGGTTCCCTCCAATTCCCTACACTTTCTCACCAACCAAACACAACCCTTTAACCTAGTAACATACTGACCGTGGTTTCAACCACTGACATTAAGCTATCATTGTCATTCAAGGTGAGATACCTTACAAATGGATGGATCTTCTCCCAACTTGAAGAAAGAAAATAAAATAAAAAACAAGAAATAATTAAAGATTGTTCTTCTTATTGGCGTAACTCTTATGATTGCAAAAACGTGAAGAGATTGAAGTTGGAAATTGCAACAGTCCAAGTTGCCTTTAATAGCCATGCATTTAGCTGCTAACACGTTGACGCGTTTGTGGGGAGCTAGCTTCATCTTCGTGTAGCAGTGGTGATCGGTGCAAAGGGTGGACACCCATGCATGTATAGAGAATAAGGGTTAACTTCCCTCCCACCTCAAGGTTCGTTGGTTTCAAATTTTTGGTTTAGCACATATTAAAAGTGCATTTGATAGTGATTCTAAAAAGTATTTTTGACATTTCTAATACTTAAACAATAAAATTTTTCAAATATAAAAAAAATACTAAAAGTACTTTTTAAAATCACTACTAAATGCACTCCAAGTACTTATAATCTTTTTATCTAAAATCTATCTCAAAAATAAATTCTATAAATAAAATAAATTTATAGGGGTGTTCACTAACCAAATTTTAAAACCAATAGTAATTAGATGGCATACAACTATTTTTATAGCATACAACTAAGAAATTGCCTATCTACTATTAATGCATCATCTAGTAATTTGTGGGTAAGTTTTAATATAGAGCTACATAATAAACACGAACTAGATACATAAGATATTTGTCAACTTTCTCATAGGAATCAAGCCATGATTTGAAATGTTTGCCAACATCTTCAACCTTTAATTTCCCTCAAGTTAATTCAAAGATATTTATTAACGGTCTAATGATATTGAGATGATCATATATAAGGAGTGTAAACTTGCCTTATCTCTACTTTCTTTTTTATGAAATGCCTATCAACTTTGACATGTTTGGTTCGTGATGTATTAGATTATGTCCTATATTTATAGCCTATTTGTTATCCTAGTATATATATATATATATATATATATATACACTATCATTGGTTCTTTAATTGACAATTTTAAACTTTGGAAAATATTATTTTTAGCCAAAGCAATTGGCAAATCCCTAAATTCCCTAGATGCACTACAACAAGAAACTACCAATTAATTACTTTTTTTATGTAACAAAATTCCTTACTATGAAGTTACAATAACTAGTAGTTGACCCCCTATCAACCATATTTAGTTTGATCATGATGCTTATACTCATAGCCACTTTATTGTCCTAGCATATATGATGCTTACACTTATAGCCGCTTTATTGTCCTAGTATATATGCTATCATCGATTCCTTCACTATCAATTTAATTCAAACCTAGAAAATATTATTTTTAGCCAAAACAATTGGCATATCCCTTGAGCCATAGTCCTAAATTTCCTTAATACACTACACCAAGCAACTACCAATTATTACTTTTCTATACAACAGAATTCCTTACTAAGAAGTTAAAATAAGTAGTAGTTAACTACCCATCTATTGTACATCCAACCCAATCAACATCCATGTAAGCCCTAACTTTTATTATTAGAATAAGAGATATATATCTAATGTTTCTTTCAAGTATCTAATAATTTTCTAAATAGCATGAAGATGTGTGATTTATATGGAGCATGCACGAACAAACTTACAACACTTATTACATTGGCTATGTTTGGTCAACAAACCATCTTCTCTTCCTCATTTTCTCCTAACTTGTGGTTTGGTTCTATCAAAGTGATTACCACTCAAAAAGTGATATTTGATAGCTTGTAATTAACTCTTATAAACACTTTTGAGTAGTAGTTATCACATTTTAACCCAATTAACATATTAAGGACCCTTGCAATCAATTCTAATCAAAATTGTGTTAAGTTTTGGTGTTTGGATAGCTTTTTTATCACCAAAGCAATCAGAGATTAAGGAGAGTTCTTTGGAATCCATGGCAAAGATGTCCGGATAGGGAGTCTAGACACACCATCGGATTACGGCGGAACATGGTCTGTGGCAGGCTGTCCAAATGACGAAGCAAGGCTTGCTCACATTAAGTCAATGATCCGGACAACATATCCGGACATGATATGCTATCGTCCGGGTGTGATGTTCACAAGTGTCGTGTGCTTTTCCCTGAGAGAGTCCGGATAGGGAAGCGCACCACATGTCCTCTTGGGAAATCCAGATGAAGTTGATTCAGATAGCCTTGCGCACTCCGTGTCATCCGGGAGAGGGGTCCCTACACCTTGCACACACAGACGGTCCCCCTTGCGCAGCATAGCTCAGTCCACCCGGGGAGGAATTCCATGCGCCGACATTTCACATTCGAAATTCCGTGCGCCGACATTTTACATCCGGATATCTCACAACTAGATGGGAGAGGAGGACGTTTCAACTTCTCCGGTCAGACATATCCAGATCCTTTGATAGCGCTTACCAGGAGAGTTTTTCTCTCAGTATACAATGCCATGGTGTTCTCCTAAAGCTTCCTAATATTTCCAACCGACATCCTGAGATATTTTGCTTTAGATATTTGTTGTCTAATTCCCCAAAGTCTCCTTGTAACCCACCTATCATAGGATTCCTTAGTCTTTAAGTAAGTACAAAGGGTGAATAACCTCATATATATAGTTTGTAACTTTCTTTACAAAAATCTCTAGTATGTTATCGACGGAAAAAAGAAATATATTTCATAGAGCACTTGCTCTGTTTTTCCTTCATATAATTGTTTTCTTGTTAGTTTTCTTACTAGCCAAACAAGCTCTGAGGAAGTTTCCTCAGAGAATGAGTAGCTAGACTTTTAGTTCCTTGGAGTTAAGGTTGTCGGGAAAGGTTCCAAATGCAAAATTTATAGCTTTGTGGTCTCAACCATTAATGAAAAGAAAGTGTGATCCTTTAATGATTTCTATGTTTTTAGTTAACTTAAAACACCTTCAAGTCACTTGAGCCAACACTTGGTAAGGCATGTGATCTCCGTCCATGGAGATGCACTTGTTTATCTCTTGCGAGCTTTTGGGAAGTGACTTGGAGGTAGGATTTTCTAGAATTGCCAACACTTGGTAAGCTTTTGAACTCCAAGGAGACATCCATTAGTTATCTCTTGCGAGCTTGAGAAGGGAAGTCGAAAGTTAAAGATCACCTTGGATGGCAAATGCTAGGTGAGAGGCACGAGCCATTGCAAGTTGCATCAGTGAGATGGAATTAGAGCTGAAATCCATTTAAAGGTTACATCTGTACAACACCGGTTAGAGAATTGACTATATGTTAATTCTCTAATGTGAGGAAATGAACCAAATGACCAGAGCTCTGTTTTTGCATAAGGAACCTCCCCTGTGAACCTAAACCTCCAAGGAATGTTTTTCTTCATAAGTAATTTCCATTACTTTCTTTTTAGTTAGCATTAAACAAAACCTCATTTAAACAAGTTTGTGTTTTATTTCTTAAGATAACCTTGAAATGAAAAAGCACCAATTTAACTTTGAATTGGTATCAGTTGTGAGTTGAAAACCCTTCCCAGTGAACGATCCTAGAGCCACTATGCTATATTAGCAAAGCTATCCTAATGCATGGTGATATAGGTTATAAATTTTGTTGATTACTCTCTCAATCAAAGAGCACCAGCTGGACATGAATTAGCTGAGATACCAATTGGGAACGAATCACAAAGTATCAATGGACTTTTTGTCAAGCTACTTGCCTCTTAGAGAAGATATTGGGTATATTTTCATTGAGAAATAAAGATCCCATGTTTAGACCAAACAACCTCTATTCCAAGAAAGAAAACAAAAGAAAAAGGTGGCAATGGAAGCCTAATAAAGAATTAGCACAATATCTTCAACGACTTGCATTCCGCAAATCAAATGCAAGAAGGTGACAGTTAATCCTTTGCTTCTTTCTTGGATATATTCAGCAATATCAAGTATAACTATGCACCATTCAACACGCATTAAAAAGAGTTAGATCAATAGAGTGGGACCTCAAGGTCTAGGTCATCGTCCTATTGGAAATGCCTGTTGGTTTGCTTAAGTGTTATTCTTTTAACACTATTTTAATTGATTATAGAGCAGAGGAGCTGAAGATACAGAAATCTCTTTGGGAATAAAGGTTTTTGTAGTAGGTTGAGGTCAAAGTGAAAGAGGTGTTCCCAATTTTTTATTCTTGCCCTTGCATGAAGGGGTTGGGGAGCCTTTATACGTTTTCTTCTTCATGAATCTTTTAGAGTCTTGCAACATGTAATTTTTAAAACTTTCAACAACTTTTAGATGAGCTTGTGACTTATGTTTGAGATATGGTGTGCACACACAAATTTTTTCAAATAAAAAAATTGTGGTCAAAATTGTAAAATTGATAATGTAAGGGACAATCTCAAACATGTCCTCTAATTCTTCTTACGGAAGGGGTTTCATCCACAAACAATAGATTATGAGCACTTAAAAAAAACAAAAAAACTCCAAATTTTTCTTCGATCTTCCACTGAGTGTCTTTTGGATGGGAATTTTATTTTGATCTTATCTATTGATTTTCTAGACATATGATAATTATTATTTATTTTAATCATCATAATTAATTATCTACCATAATTATCACAATTAAATTTTCTAGAGATAAATCTTATTTATTATGATAATTAATCATGATAATTATAATATTTATTTGATTTTTTTTATTAGATTATGTTAATATATTATTAGCCAATTATTACGTGGCAATTAATGAGTCAACATAAAATTTGTCCCTCTACAAATCCCTTCAAAAATTTGAAAGATTTGAAAGATTTGAAATAATAAATTTTATTTGGCTAGAATTTTAAGCCAAGGAACAAGTTTTCCAAACTTTTATTTTTTGTCACTATTTTTATTTTTCTTATTTTGAATTTTGATTCAAATTTCTTATTTTTTTTTCTTTTTAAGCTTTGCTTTTACTACTATATTTATTTATTTAGTTTGATTTTTTTTTTTTTTTGGTAACAAGAAATCCTAATACCAAAAGGACTTGAAATAAAAAAATTTAATTTGACCCAAAATTTTTTTAAGCTAATGAGCAAATTTTGGAATAAATAAATAAATAATTAGAAATCCTAATGCCAAAAGGATTTGATGTATGAAATTTTATTGGTAGAAAATTTAAACCAATAAATTTAATTAGACATAAATGTTAAATTTCTCAAGTCTCTAAAAGCAATCAATATGATTGGTGTTATTTATTTTTTATTTTTATTATTATTATTATTATTTTGCACCTTATATATTTTAAGATATTTTTCTAATTTTTTTACTTGTCTAAGTTAAATTTTTTGTATATTTGGAAATATGAATAAAAAATTAGATCCTATTCGAAATATACTCGAGAAAGTTTAGTTGAAAGCTTCTCTTGTTGTGAGGTATTTGTTTCTTCCTTTCTTTCTTTTTTTTTTTTTTTTTTTTTTTTGTAACATATATCTTCTTCATCAATGGTGTTTTTTGTTTTTCATATTCATTCTTATGCAAGGAAATTATATTCCTTCTTGTGCAAGGAAATTATATTCCTTCATGTTCAAGATCATTAAAAGGGAAGTGAAAATATAAATTTTTTATTTTTTTTTATTTTTGTTCATTTTTCATTAGTGAAACTTAAGGATTTATTTCTTTTTTTTTTTTGTGATTATGGAAGAGGAATTACAGAAAAGCAAGTAGATAACTTATTTTCATTCTATCCATCAAAATGATCAAAGAAAGTGAGCGATGGAATTGATTCCTTTTGATTTCATAATGGTATCATCCTTCAGACTATAAATAAGGATTTATGTATTAATAAAGAGAGACCGAACAACTAAGATATCTTCTCATCTCAATTTCTTTTCTTCCTCCCCTTTTTTATGTTTATTTTAGAACACCATAAATTTTTCTAAGTAAATACTTTCTGTTAGGAATTTGAGGCTAATCCAACTTATGGTAATCACCCTAGAGGGGGAGGGGGGGGGGGGGATGAATAGGGTGATGGTTTCTTTTTCACAAATTTAAACTATGCAAAAATAAGAGACAATTATATGCAAGTATATAATAAACAAAATAAAGACAATTGCATATAATTTAAAAGAGTTAGGGAATAGAGAGTGAAAACACGAGAGTTTACAGTGGTTCGACACTTCCTTGCCTACGTCCACTCTCTTCAACCTAAGGGTTCCACTATCTTGAAGCTTCAACCAAGCTTCCAATCTCTTTACAATTGGATTATGGTTCCAATTCACCCTTTTGGTCTTTTGGCTCCAAGCACCCTTTACACTTCTCAAGAGTTATCCCACTCTTAAACAACCTCTCAAGTGATACCCCTTACTTGAGAAAATTCCTCTCAAAGATATACAAAGATTGATCTCACAAAAATCATAGTAATAGAACTTTAGGCTCAAAGATACAAGAAAAACTAGGATTGAATGGTGCACTAAAGATATGCAAGTTATGAAACAATAATGCACTCAAAAACACTCTTCCAAGGCTCAAATATATTCAAGAATGATTTGGGAAGGTTAAGCTCATGAAACAATGAAGATTGGAGCCTTTTTATAGAAGAAAAAAAGCCAAACTAGCCATTGGGGGTTCGACCGGTCGAGCTAGGGGTCGACTGGTTGACTAGTCGTTAGGAAAAGTGACCGTTGGGCCTTGACCGGACCTCAAACGGTTGAGGTTCAACCTTGACCGGGAAGAGAAGGCCACTGGGAGAGAGAGAAACTTTTTGGCCTCCTTCAACCAGTCCTCGACCGAACGAGCACAACCGGTCGACCGGTTGAACCGGTTGAGCCATATTTTTGGCTCAACACTCAACCTTTTTTAACTTTAAACCTTTTAACACAAGTTTGAAAATCATTTAACACAAGGTTTTAGTTGAAAACATGAAATCATCCAATTCTTAAGATATTTAAAACAATATTACTCTTGGATAATTTTGGTGCATAAATAAATAATGAAATGCATGAAAGTCCTAGTGCACCATCAACCTTACAAAGAGATCTTAAGAAGCTTTGGTCTTGAAAAACTCTTCTCTTTGAGGTGGTCTTCTTCTTCATGATTTCTCCTTGGCTTGATTTGTCTTTGGATTGCCACTTTGGAAGTTGTCTTGCCTAATCACACTTGAAATATGATCATTCGTTCTAAACCTTGTTTTATTATCATCAAAATCAAGATTAACCAAACCTTGGTTTCACACTTTCTAATGTACAAAAAATTTGAAATTCATGGGCCAAGGTTGCTCTCTCTTCTCTTATCCTAATTAGGAAAAAAATGGTTTAATAATTAAGGTAAACTCTATCTAATGATCATTTGAAAAATGTAAATTTGTGTTTTAGAATGAAAGTTGATTAATTCAAATGCTATTTTCCTAATTGGATTCATTCAAAATTACTCTTAAGCTTCAAATACCATTTCAATAAAAACATTATAGAAAATTTAAAACATAGATGATCAATATCTACAATATAAAAAACTCTTATCATAATATATATATTTAAAGGTAAAAATTCTTTTAAATTACAAGAGATGGTACAAAGTATCAAAATTAAAAATTTGCAATGAAGAATTTGTTTTTAGAATTACAACAATATAAAAAGTGCAACTTTTATTCAAAAAAAAAAAAAAAGGTCTATTTCAACAAATATCATAGTAAAATAAAACTTCATTTTTCAAACCTTAAATTTACGTTAATCTTTATATAAAAATATTAAAATAAGTTAAATGAGTTTAAAGTGGTATATAAAAATAATTTAAAAAATCAATCTTTAATTTTTCTTTACTTTTTTGCCATTTCTATTTTTTTGTTTTCTTTTTTCTTCTTTTACTGTGCTTTCTCTCACATTTTTTTGGAACTCAACATAGCCTAGCAAAATTGTTTTCACAAATATTGAAAAATCCTATTTTGAGCTATGGGCTTATATAAAATAGCAAATAGTCATCTTCCAATATAAAATAGAAAAAAGAAATATACTAAGAATGCGTTTGGTAGTGATTTTAGAAAAGGTTTTACTATTTCTAACACTTAAATGATATAAATTTTTAAGAGTTAAAAATGTTAGAAACACTTCCTAAAATCACTGCCAAATAGGCTCTAAGAGCTCGTTGGGTAATGATTATACGAAATACCTTTAATATTTTTAATACTTGAAAATTTTTATCATTTAAATATTAAAAATGCTAAAAACACTTTCTAAAATCACTACCAAACACACTCTAAATTACATATAATCACTAATCAAAAGTGATTTTCTACTGTAATTCTTCTCGAGAACCAAACACACCAAGTTCATTGAGAAAATGGATTTCCGTCCCATGCACCCATCACCAATGCAACAGGAAGATGAAGCTCCCCACGAACGCTTCAACGTGTTAGCAGTTGAATGCATGGCCATTAAAGGTAACTTGGACTGTCGCAATTTCCAACTTCAACCTCTTCTCGCCCATGCAATCGTAAGGGTTATGCCAATAAGAAGAACAATCTTTAATTATTTCTTGTTTTTTATTTTATTTTCTTTCTTCAAGTTGGGAGAAAATCCATCCATTTGTAGGGTATCTCGCCATGAATAACAATGATAGCTTAATGTCGATGGTTGAAACCCTAGTTATTATGTTACAAGGCTATAGGGTTGCGTTTGGTTAGTGAGAAAGTGTAGGCAATTGGAGGGAACCAAATGTTTGAATAATGCATGGTCTCAAAATTTGGGGTTTAAGAAAAAGATAACTTGTTTGGTTCAATTTTCTTTGTTTCTCGGCAACCAAATTGGGGAGGGTGAAAATTGCTTTTCTCATGAACCTTGTTTTTTTATTTTTCAGTATATATATACAGGGATAACCAAACAGTTTTCCACTATATATATACTAGGATAACAAAGAGGCTATAAATATAAGACATAATCTAATACATCTTGCCCGAACCAAACATATAGCAGTTGATAGGCATTTCATAAAAAAGAAAGTAGGCATAGGGCAAGTTTACACTCCTTATGTATCATCATCTAAACATTATTAGACCATTGATAAATATATTTGCATCAACTTGAGGGAAAGTATTGGAGATATTACATCAACTCGAGGGAAAGTGTTGAAGATGTTAGCTGAATCTTTCTTAATGGAAAAGTTGGCAAACATCCCAAATCATGGGTTGATTCATCATAATGGGAAAGTTAATTGACAAATATCCCATGTATCTGGTTTATGTATATTATGTAATTCTGTATTAAAACTTGCCTTGTGAAATTTTTTATATAAAATGATTATGGGTAAGTGTATTTAAGAAAGATTTTGGGTAAGTGTATTTAATAATTTTCTAAAAACTAATTTTTATATGTAAAATACATCTATAGAGGTCAAGGCTTAGTGTATTTCCATTAAATCTTAAGGTGTGAAAGAAGTACATAACCCTTATTTTCTATACATGGTTGTCCATAGTTATTCAAAAGAAATAAGAAGGAATTGTTTTCCTAAGTAAGTCCCACCAAGCTATTCAATCATTTCAATTCCTTTTTTTTTCCTTTTTTTTTTTCATAATCTTTCTTATGTTGAATGCATGCATTTCTAACAATGATAGGTGGTGGTGCATTTGGCTTTGGTGTCTCTCCGCGCATCCTTGTTGGATAGTATTTTAGCTTAATTATTTCATATTATCAATAAGGGTATAACAATCTTGTAGTTTTTCTTGTTAGCTTATATAAAGCTTTTTATGTATTCTCTTTTTCAAGTCTTTCGCTAATGAAATCTTAATTTTCTGTTTTCTCTTTTCCTTCTTCTTTGTCTTTGCAAATCTTACATGGTATCAATGATCAACATAGGGCCTTTGATAGAAGATTTCATGGAAGAACTATGCATTCCATCCATGTTCTTTGAAAAAAAAAATTAGGGGTTTTTCACAAAGAGCTTCTATCAGTTTGAATTTGTTTTGAAAAGGATTTTCGGCAACTTTGAAGTAGTGTTTTTTTTCTTTGGGTTTTCGCAAGCAGATTTTAAGACATTGTTTTTGCAACAGTTTTGAAGATTCGATTATTTGATATTCTTACCTGTTTTGATTATATTGTGGTTAGATTATTAGTTGATAATGATTGGTGAAAGAGATGACTCTCTTCAATCCATTTGTGTGTTTGTTTGTTTTTTTCATGCTTTTAGTAGGAGTAGAAGTTAATGGTTTTTAGTTGAGAAAAATTTTATAGTATCAAATGTGATACCAAAATTTTGTATCATGGTAACATGATTAAGCTTTTAATTTGAGAATTTTGAAATTAAAAGCTTTTAATTTTGAAATTAACATAGATTCAATCTCTAAATTCAACAACTAATAATGAGCATTTTGAACGGTTATAAATGTTTTCTAATATTACTATCAAATGCACTAGTAATATGGTTTTTTTTCCCTATTTTATATAGGAAGATAACTATTTGATACTTTATATATATTTAACCCATACCTCAAGATAGGATGTTTCAATATTTTTTGTGAAAATTTCACATTTGATAAAATTTTAAAAACATTATTAAATGATCATCACATATGGTTTATCTTAATATTTAAGTCATTCTCTTCCAAATGTGGATGAATATGACAATGATCATGTAAAACTAAAGTTCAAAAGGTACTAGACAAACGGTTCGATAGATGATTGACGTTCTAGAATATGGTAAAACCTTGTATTTAAATATTAGAAAATATTTATAATTTTCCACTCTTTTTTTTTTATCCATTCTACTGTTCTACATGGGATATTTTAATCTTATACTAAGATATAGTATATGCATATCCTTGTAGTATAAATTTATTTTTTTATATACTCATTTTGTAAAATAATTTTTTTATTATAAATTAAATTTATGGTTAAAACAAAAAAACTAAAAAAAATATTTATAAAATGATATTAATATATGATATATAAATTATTTTTACATATTGAATAGCATAATATAAAAAAATTTATTTATAAAATCTAAATATTTTAATCATGAATATTATTAAATACAACAAAATTTGTAGTTTTTAAAAATAGAAAATATCATAATGTGATAGAAAATTTTATTTTAAACATTTAAAATAATATATATTTCATATCATTTTTTGTTTATTTTATAAATTACATATAAGTATAATATAACATAAAATATCTCATTATCTATGCTACTTTAAAATATTATATTAATAGGATATGTATGGATATATATCCTATCCTATCTTATCTTCAACTAACTATAACCTAATATTCTTCTTTATCCTATCTTATCTTCAACTAACTATAAACCAATATTCTTCTTTATCCTATCTTATCTTCAACTAACTATAACCTAATTTTCTTCTTTATTGCATATATTCAGCGATAAGTCATGCTAAATAAACGGGCTTTGGTGGGGGCCCAACATGGGTGACTTTATGATTGATTGATCGCTTGCTTTGATTATCATACGTGATTGATTTACCCTACTCTCTGACATACATGCGATTATTCCTAAATTGTGCACTAACCCTCTCTATTGATAGCGCATGGCGGCTCGTTGCCCAGGTATGTACCCATTTTCCCTCTAATCGTTGTCTATGCATGTCTCGATTCTTATGTGTGCATGATCATTCAGGATATTCATTGATTTACTCGTAAATTGCCACGTCAGCTTCATTTTATTAGTAGAGACCCGACTTTAGGGACTTAGAGGGGTGTTATGGTCTTTTACCATACCTTCCCGATAAGTAACCTGACCCCCGAGCCCGATCCGGTTTTTCGTAGATCACCTTTTCCAAAATAAGGAGTCGCACTTAGGGTTTTCTTTCTTATTTTGTTTACCCTTTTAAAAATAAAACAAAAATAAGTGGCGACTCCAAGTCATTTTCTTAATCAATAAAAATCATTTTTCAAATTAAAAGCGAGTTTCGCCATCGAGTGGGAAACGCATGAGCCGAAGTGCGGGGTCCACACTAGGTCATCGTCCTATTGGAAATGCCTGTTGGTTTGCGTAAGGGTTATTCTTTTAACACTATTTTAATTGATTATAGAGCAGAGGAGCTGAAGATACAGATATCTCTTTGGGAATAAAGGTTTTTGTAGTAGGTTGAGGTCAAAGTGAAAGGGGTGTTCCCAATTTTTTATTCTTGCCCTTGCATGAAGGGGTTGGGGAGCCTTTATACGTTTTCTTCTTCACGAATCTTTTAGAGTCTTGCAACATGTAATTTTTAAAACTTTCAACAACTTTTAGATGAGCTTGTGACTTATGTATGAGATAAGGTGTGCACACATAAATTTTTTCAAATAAAGAAATTGTGGTCAAGATTGTAAATTTGATCATTTAAGGGACAATCTCAACCATGTCCTCTAATTCTTCTTACGGAAGGGGTTTCATCCACAAACAATAGATTATGAGCACTTAAAAAAAAACAAAAAAACTCCAAAATTTTCTTCGACCTTCCACTAAGTGTCTTTTGGATGGGAATTTTATTTTGATCTTATCTATTGATTTTCTAGACTTATGATAATTATTATTTATTTTAATCATCATAATTAATTATCTACCATAATTATCACAATTAAATTTTCTAGAGATAAATCTTATTTATTATGATAATTATAATATTTATTTGATTTTTTTATTAGATTATGTTAATATATTATTAGCCAATTATTACGTGGCAATTAATGAGTCAACATAAAATTTGTCCCTCTACAAATCCCTTCAAAAATTTGAAAGATTTGAAAGATTTGAAAGATTTGAAATAATAAATTTTATTTGGCTAGAATTTTAAGCCAAGGAACAAGTTTTCCAAACTTTTATTTTTTGTCACTATTTTTATTTTTCTTATTTTGAATTTTGATTCAAATTTCTTATTTTTTTCTTTTTAAGCTTTGCTTTTACTACTATATTTATTTATTTAGTTTGATTTGTTTTTTTTTTTTTGGCAACAAGAAATCCTAATACCAAAAGGATTTGAAATAAAAAAAATTTAATTTGACCCAAAAATTTTTTAAGCTAATGAGCAAATTTTGGAATAAATAATTAATTAGAAATCCTAATGCCAAAAGGATTTGATGTATGAAATTTTATTGGTAGAAAATTTAAACCAATAAATTTAATTAGACATAAATGTTAAATTTCTCAAGTCTCTAAAAGCAATCAATATGATTGGTGTTATTTATTTTTATTTTTTTTGCACCTTATATATTTTAAGATATTTTTCTAATTTTTTTACTCGTCCAAGTTAAATTTTTTGTATATTTGGCAATATGAATAAAAAATTAGATCCTATTCGAAATATACTCGAGAAAGCTTAGTTGAAAGCTTCTCTTGTTGTGACGTATTTGTTTCTTCCTTTCTTTTTTTTTTTTTTGTAACATATATTTTCTTCATCAATGGTGTTTTTTGTTTTTCATATTCATTCTTATGCAAGGAAATTATATTCCTTCCTGTTCAAGATCATTAAAGGGGAAGTGAAAATATAAATTTTTTATTTTTTATATTTTTGTTCATTTTTCATTAGTGAAACTTAAGGATTTATTTCTTCTTTTTTTTGTGATTATGGAAGAGGAATTATAGAAAAGCAAGTAGATGACTTATTTTCATTCTATCCATCAAAATGATCAAAGAAAGTGAGCGATGGAATTGATTCCTTTTGATTTCATAATGGTATTATCCTTCAGACTATAAATAAGGATTTATGTATTAATAAAGAGAGACCGAACAACTAAGATATCTTCTCATCTCAATTTCTTTTCTTCCTCCCCTTTTTTATGTTTATTTTAGAACACCATAAAATTTTCTAAGTAAATACTTTCTGTTAGGAATTTGAGGCTAATCCAACTTATGGTAATCACCCTAGAGGGGGGGTGAATAGGGTGATGGTCTCTTTTTCACAAATTTAAACTATGCAAAAATAAGAGACAATTATATGCAAGTATATAATAAACAAAATAAAGACAATTGCATATAATTTAAAAGAGTTAGGGAATAGAGAGTGCAAACACGAGAGTTTATAGTGGTTCGGCACTTCCTTGCCTACGTCCACTCTCCTCAACCTCCTACCCGAGTGAGGGTTCCACTATCTTGAAGCTTCAACCAAGCTTCCAATCTCTTTACAATTGGATTATGGTTCCAATTCACCCTCTTGGACTTTTGGCTCCAAGCACCCTTTACACTTCTCAAGAGTTATCCCACTCTTAAACAACCTCTCAAGTGATACCTCTCACTTGAGAAAATTCCTCTCAACGATATACAAAGATTGATCTCACAAAAATCCTAGTAATACAACTTTAGGCTCAAAGATACAAGAAAAACTAGGATTGAATGGTGCACTAAAGATATGTAAGTTATGAAACAATGGTGCACTCAAAAACACTCTTCCAAGGCTCAAATATATTCAAGAATGATTTGGGAAGGTTAAGCTCATGAAATAAGGAAGATTGGAGCCTTTTTATAGAAGAAAAAAGCCAAACTAGTCGTTGGGGGTTCGACCGGTCGAGCTAGGGGTCGACCGGTTGACTAGCCGTTAGGAAAAGTGACCGTTGGGCCTCGACCGGACCTCAACCGGTTGAGGTTCAACCTTGACGGGGAAGAGAAGGCCACTGGGAGAGAGAGAAACTTTTTGGCCTCCTTCAACCAGTCCTCGACTGGACGAGCACAACCGGTCGACTGGTTGAACCGGTTGAGCCATATTTTTGGCTCAACACTCAACTTTTTCAACTTAAAACCTTTTAACACAAGTTTGAAAATCATTTAACACAAGGTTTTAGTAAAAAACATGAAATCATCCAATTCTTAAGATATTTAAAACAATATTACTCTTGGATAATTTTGGTGCATAAATAAATAATGAAATGCATGAAAGTCCTAGTGCACCAACAACCTTACAAAGAGATCTTAAGAAGCTTTGGTCTTGAAAAACTCTTCTCTTTGAGGTGGTCTTCTTCTTCATGATTTCTCCTTGGCTTGATTTGTCTTTGGATTGCCACTTTGGAAGTCGTCTTGCCTAATCACACTTGAAATATGATCATTCGTTCTAAACCTTGTTTTATTATCATCAAAATCAAGATTAACCAAACCTTGGTTTCACACTTTCTAATGTACAAAAAATTTGAAATTCATGGGCCAAGGTTGCTCTCTCTTCTCTTATCCTAATTAGGAAAAAAATGGTTTAAAAATTAAGGTAAACTCTATCTAATGATCATTTGAAAAATGTAAATTTGTGTTTTAGAATGAAAGTTGATTAATTCAAATGCTATTTTCCTAATTGGATTCATTCAAAATTACTCTTAAGCTTCAAATACCATTTCAATAAAAACATTATAGAAAATTTAAAACTTAGATGATCAATATCTACAATATCAAAAACTCTTATCATAATATATATATTTAAAGGTAAAAATTCTTTTAAATTACAAGAGATGGTACAAAGTATCAAAATTAAAAATTTGCAATGAATAATTAGTATTCGGAATTACAACAATATAAAAAGTGCAACTTTTATTCAAAAAAAAAAAAAGGTCTATTTCAACAAATATCCTAGTAAAATAGAACTTCATTTTTCAAACCTTAAATTTACGTTAATCTTTATATAAAAATATTAAAATAAGTTAAATGAGTTTAAAGTGGTATATAAAAATAATTTAAAAAATCAATCTTTAATTTTTCTTTACTTTTTTGCCATTTCTATTTTTTTGTTTTCTTTTTTCTTCTTTTACTGTGCTTTCTCTCACATTTTTTTGGAACTCAACATAGCCTAGAAAAATTGTTTTCACAAATATTGAAACATCCTATTTTGAGCTATGGGCTTATATAAAATAGCAAATAGTCATCTTCCAATATAAAATAGAAAAAAGAAATATACTAAGAATGCGTTCGGTAGTGATTTTAGAAAACGTTTCTAGTATTTCTAACACTTAAATGATATAAATTTTTAAGAGTTAAAAATGTTAGAAACACTTCCTAAAATCACTGCCAAATAGGCTCTAAGAGCTCGTTGGGTAATGATTATACGAAGTATTTTTAATACTTGAAAATTTTTATCATTTAAGTATTAAAAATGCTAAAAACACTTTCTAAAATCACTACCAAACACACTCTAAATTACATATAATCACTAATCAAAAGTGATTTTCTACTGTAATTCTTCTCGAGAACCAAACACACCAAGATCACTGAGAAAATGGATTTCCGTCCTATGCACCCATCACCAATGCAACAGGAAGATGAAGCTCCCCACAAACGCTTCAACGTGTTAGCAGTTGAATGCATGGCCATTAAAGGCAACTTGGACTGTCGCAATTTCCAACTTCAACCTCTTCTCGCCCATGCAATCGTAAGGGTTATGCCAATAAGAAGATCAATCTTTAATTACTTCTTGTTTTTTTCTTTCTTTTTATCTTATTTTCTTTCTTCAAGTTGGGAGAAAATCCATCCATCTGTAGGGTATCTCGCCATGAATAACAATGATAGCTTAATGTCGATGGTTGAAACCCTAGTTAGTATGTTACAAGGCTATAGGGTCGCGTTTGGTTAGTGAGAAAGTGTAGGCAATTGGAGGGAACCAAATGTTTGAATAATGCATGGTCTCAAAATTTGGGGTTTAAGAAAAAGATAACTTGTTTGGTTCTATTTTCTTTCTTTCTCGGCAACCAAATTAGGGAGGGTGAAAATTGCTTTTCTCATGAACCTTGTTTTTTTATTTTTCAGTATATATATACGGGGATAACCAAACAGTTTTCCACTATATATATATACTAGGATAACAAAGAGGCTATAAATATAAGACATAATCTAATACATCCTGCCCGAACCAAACATATAGCAGTTGATAGGCATTTCATAAAAAAGAAAGTAGGCATAGGGCAAGTTTACACTCCTTATGTATCATCATCTAAACATTATTAGACTATTGATAAATATATTTGCATCAACTTGAGGGAAAGATTGGAGATATTACATCAACTCGAGGGAAAGTGTTGAAGATGTTAGTTGAATCTTTCTTAATGGAAAAGTTGGCAAACATCCCAAATCATGGGTTGATTCGTCACAATGGGAAAGTTAATTGACAAATATCCCATGTATCTGGTTTATGTATATTATGTAATTCTGTATTAAAACTTACCTTGTGAAATTTTTTTATATAAAATGATTATGGGTAAGTGTATTTAAGAAAGATTTTGGGTAAGTGTATTTAATAATTTTCTAAAAACTAATTTTTATATGTAAAATACATCTATAGAGGTCAAGGCTTAGTGTATTTCCATTAAATCTTAAGGTGTGAAAGAAGTACATAACCCTTATTTTCTATACATGGTTGTCCATAGTTATTCAAAAGAAATAAGAAGGAATTGTTTTCCTAAGTAAGTCCCACCAAGCTATTCAATCATTTCAATTCCTTTTTTTTTTCCTTTCTTTTTTTCATAATCTTTCTTATGTTGAACGCATGCATTTCTAACAATGATAGGTGGTGGTGCATTTGCAAATCTTTTCCTTCTTCTTTGTCTTTGCAAATCTTACATGGTATCAATGATCAACATAGGGCCTTTGATAGAAGAATTCATGGAAGAACTATGCATTCCATCCATGTTCTTTGAAAAAAAAAAATTAGGGGTTTTTCACGAAGAGCTTCTATCAGTTTGAATTTGTTTTGAAAAGGATTTTCGGCAACTTTGAAGTAGTGTTTTTTTTCTTTGGGTTTTCGCAAGCAGATTTTAAGACATTGTTTTTGCAACAGTTGTGAAGATTCGATTATTTGATATTCTTACTTGTTTCGATTATATTGTGGTTAGATTATTAGTTGATAATGATTGGTGAAAGAGATGACTCTCTTCAATCCATTTGTGTGTTTGTTTGTTTTTTTCATGCTTTTAGTAGGAGTAGAAGTTAATGGTTTTTAGTTGAGAAAAATTTTATAGTATCGAATGTTATACGAAAATTTTGTATCATGGTAACATGATTAAGCTTTTAATTTGAGAATTTTAGAAGATTTGTATTGTGGTAACATTCTTCTTATAATAATTTATATTTATATTAATCTCCATATAGTAATTTATTGGTTCACGAATTTTTTTCTTTTAAAACTATTTTTCATTGTAAATATATAAGTTTTTTTTCCTTATTCCTTATTACTTATTATACCAAAAAAGTAAAAATGGGTTTTTTTTTTTTTTTTTTTTGACTAAAGAGTGAAGATTCAATCTCTAAATTCAACAACTAATAATGAGCATTTTGAAAGGTTATAAATGTTTTCTAATATTACTATCAAATGCACCTTAAATATGGTTTTTTTTCCCTATTTTATATAGGAGGAAACTATTTGATACTTTATATATATTTAACCCATACCTCAAGATAGGATGTTTCAATATTTTTTGTGAAAATTTCACATTTGATAAAATTTTAAAAACATTATTAAATGATCATCACATATGGTTTATCTTAATATTTAAGTCATTCTCTTCCAAATGTGGATGAATATGACAATGATCATGTAAAACTAAAGTTCAAAAGGTACTAGACAAAACGGTTCGATGGACGATTGACGTTCTAGAATTTGGTAAAACCTTGTATTTAAATATTAGAAAATATTTATAATTTTCCACTCATTTTTTTTATCCATTCTACTGTTCTACATGGGATATTTTAATCTTATGCTAAGATATAGTATATGCATATCCTTGTAGTATAAATTTATTTTTTTATATACTCATTTTGTAAAATAATTTTTTTTATTATAAATTAAATTTATGGTTATAACAAAAAAACTAAAACAAATATTTATAAAATGATATTAATATATGATATATAAATTATTTTTACATATTGAATAGCATAATATAAAAAAACTTATTTATAAAATTTAAATATTTTAATCATGAGTATTATTAAATATAACAAAATTTGTAGTTTTTAAAAATAGAAAATATCAGAATGTGATAGAAAATTTTATTTTAAACATTTAAAATAATATATATTTCATATTATTTTTTGTTTATTTTATAAATTACATATAAGTATAATATAACAGAAAATATCTCATTATCTATGCTACTTTAAAATATTATATTAATAGGATATGTATGGATATATATCCTATCCTATCTTATCTTCAACTAACTATAAACCAATATTCTTCTTTATCCTATCTTATCTTCAACTAACTATAACCTAATTTTCTTCTTTATTGCATATATTCAGCGATAGAGCAGGACCTCAAGGTTTAGGTCGTCCTCCTATTGGAAATACATGTTGACCACGAATGCTCCCGCATACCCAACTGGACTTGCACCAGTCACTGCCACAAAAAGATCAAGCTCTCGACGAGTGCTTCAACCTGGTGAATGCATGGCGATTGAAAGCACTGGGAGAATCGGAATTTCCAGCTTGATTCCCTTCACGTCCATGCAATCATAAAGGCTTCACTTTTGTGTTTTTTCTTTTCGTTCTTAATAATCACAAAGATTCTGACATGCATCTTTTGGTTTCTTGGTTTCTTTGCATACTGCTTTATTCATCCAACCCTCAAATTACTAGAAAAACAGCCCATTTGTGCGGTATCTTGCCATGAATAACTATGATAGCTTCATGTGGACGGTTGACACTCCACCCAGTATGTTACAAGGCTAAAGGATCTTGTTTGGTTGGGGAGAAAGTGTAGGGAAAAGGAAGGAACCAAAATCTTTGAACACTGCATGGTCTCAAATTTTGGGGTTCTTCAAGAATAAGATAACTTGTCTGGTTCTGTTTTTTCTTGGTTTTGTATGGAACCAAATAGAGGAGTGAAAAAATTGCTGTTCTCAGTAATGTTCTTGTTTGATTTTTGATGTTCTTCCACTTCTTTGTACAGGGAAAGCTAGATGGTTTGAAACGTAAATGCATGTGATCAGAATTAAAAAGATTATTAAAAAAGAAAAGAAAAAACAAGAAGAGTAAAGATTGTTCTTCTTATAGGTTAATGGACATGAAGATCATCAAGTCGGAAATTTGCGATTCACCCGGTTTTCAATGGCCATATATTCATCTGAAACCGTGTTGCAATGTTCGTTGACAGCTTGATCTTTCTGTGTCAGTGACGATTGCAAACCAAGAAAATATACCCTGTAATTTTCTTTTATTTATTTTTCGTTTCTCAGCAACCAAATGGACATCGCAGGAGGGTCGACTTCAATGCATGAAGGAGCTAGCGGCAAAGTACGAAGGGGAGGTGGCCATAAGCTCAAAAACAACGTAGCCAAACATAGCCAATCCGGTAGTACAAGTCCTGGAGCAACGCCACTGTACCAGGTCTTCCACCAGCACCTCCATCTATTCATCCTCCTTATCCTATTATTGTGGTATGTCTAAACCTGCAGCAACACCATACACTGAGGGAAAGCCACCACCATATTATCCTCCTTTTCTGTGTAGGAAAACAATTCCTCATTTCGTTTAGGCTTATCCGGTTCACATAAAGCTTGAGGGAAAATATATTTTTATATTCTACATCAAACTTATTTCACTTTTTTAAGTCTTCTACATAAACACTAAATAATTTAAAATTATATAATTTTTTTACTAATTTTAATTATATTTATTTATTTTTACTTTTTTTTATAGTAAAATCAAACCTTAAAAATTATTTTTTTTTTAAATATTTTTTTTCTTATTTCTTAATTTTCGGGAGCCAAATATAACTTAAAGTTATATGGAAAATAAGAAAGAAAGTGGTCGAGGATTCGTCAATGGATGATATGGTGGTGGCATAGACTTTCCCCTAGTTTATGGTCTAGGTGGAGGATTCGTCAATAGGTAATATTTATGATGTGAGAAAGTTTATTGGGTGATTTAGAAATTTTCCTTGGGATTTTTGTGTGATAATGGAAGTGTTAAATTGTGGAAAATAATTGTGTTTGATTGTTGGAATTATTAGGATTGTTGAAAAATAATGGAATGTTGGTGGAAATTATCATCAATGAGAAATTTATATATTTTAAAATTATTTCATCTTTATATAATAAATTAAAATTAACATATAAAAATAAATTTAAAATTTTTTGGTACTTTCTTTTCTTTTATTTTCTTTCCTTTATATTTTTCATAAGATTTTCTTAAAATCAAACATATATAGTCTTAGGTGGTATTTGTTTTTTCTATTTAATGCTAAATAGAAATTAAAACTAAATAGTTTTTAAGTGTTAAGTATTAGGTTATTTATTTTTATAATATTTTATTTCTATTAAGTATTAAAAAGTAAAAACAAAAAAACATGTTACTTTTTCCATTTAGAAAAACCAAATATTTTGATTTTCTCTATTCAGTTAAAAAATTATAATAAATTATAATAAATCATAAAAAATTATAACTAAAGTTTGAAAGCAAATCGCTTTCAACAAAAAGTTGAAAAAACAAACACCTTCTTAATCTTTTTACAACTACTAAATTGAATATATGAATATATGATAAAAAATATTTTATGTTTTAAGATTAATAACATCTTAAATCAATATATTATAAAAGATAAAAGAATGAATGTAGATATTTTTTAAAAATAAATAACATTTGCATAAAAATAATAATATTATTTTCTTCCCTCACATGACTTGATTTGTGGCCTTCAATAAAAAGAATCACCTTTTTTTTTTCTTTTTTGTTGACTCTTTGATTAGACTCCTTTGATAGTACTGCTTTTTGAGGAAATATGGCACTAGTCAAAAGCCAAATACATACCATCATCATGTTTAGTTGAGATTCACTCCAACAAATATATATGGAGTTTTCCTAGATATTAATTTATAATGAAGATATATGCCCTCTCTCCATCCTCTTGCTTTAACGGTATCTACTTCAAATAGTTTATTACATTTGTTGGTATAGTTTCTGAAAAAGAAAAAAAAAAAAAAAAAAACTTGTTATGGGCCTGAATAACATAAAACAACAACCAAGGTGGTTCTTGAAAAGTGTGATTAACTAGTCCATAAACCTCTTAATGACTAACTAGGGTGATGGCTACTGTTCCTAATCTTTGGACGGAGTATTGCTAACCCTAAGTTTGGACAGCTTCTTGCATGCTTAGAGGAAGTTTAACTGACAACCCTTATTAGTCTTGCACACTAACTAAAGCTTAGAAGGTTTAATTTGCTACTTTGCCTATCGCCCTTTTGTTCCATGCTTCTTCAAGCCATGCCCTCACTAAACCAAAAGGAACAGAAAAAGGAAGAGCGGAGTCGTGAACAAGGATTACCTATTCTATTCCTGATCTTTGATTGCTTACTTCAGAGCTACTTTATTTATTTTTATTTTTTTAGGGAAATACAAGCATCATAGAGTCATTTCTTCTCAAACTAAAAAGTAGCAAATTCATGATTATGTTTATACTTTTAATACATCTCTTTTGTTTCCCTCAACCATCTATCTCACTATACAATTTAAAATATACTATTACTAACCAATTCAATAGTAGCCTTTCAAGTGAAAAACTAGATAAAAACTTTTTCTTACTCAACTCAACAAAAAACTTTTCCTAACCAATTTAATGTGAATTATAATAATGTTATAAATCATCGTATAATTCAAACCAACTTATATCCTACCATCTATTGGAATGATGAATAGATTTCCTAATAGTATCCACCAACTTTTTGAACATAGAAGTTTCTATATAGGAACAAATATGGGTATATGAATTTATAACCAACCATTTCTCAAAAACATGAATTAAACTATGGTTTGGGCCATTTGTATGTGCATAATCAATTGTAAATCTTGAGAGAAAAAAAAACCTTATTCGAAATTAGCAAACCACCTCATGGAACCAACCATTGAAAACAATTTATATGTTTAAGATTATTTTTTGACGTAAAATAAAACCAAACACAATATTCCTAATTGATTCATTCCCAATTGGTGTCTCAGCTGATTCATGTTCTCTCAATGGTCCCTGATAGTGGTGCCATTTGATACGTGTCCAGCTGGTGTCCCTTGATTGTGGTCCTCAGAAGGGAGTAATCAACAAAATTTATAACCTATTACACCATGTACTAGGATAGCCTTAGCTAGCATAGCATAGTGGCTCTAGGGTTGTTCACTGGGATGGGTTTTCACTTCACAATTGATATTAATCCAAAGATGAATTGGTGTCTTTTCATTTCAAGGTTAGCATTAAAAGAAAACATAAAGATGTTTAAATGAAAAAGGTTGGGTTTTAAACTAACCAAAAATAGTAACTGATTTTACTTACAAAGAAAAGTGTTTCTTAGAGTTTAGATCACTAGGCTCAGGTTCCTCATACAAAAAGGAGAGTTCCGATCACTTGTTTCTTTTCCTCGCATTAGAGAATTAACATATAGTTAATTCTGTAACCGGTGTGGTACAGATGCTTCCCATTAATGGGTTCAAACACTAAATCCCTCTCACTGATGCACCTTGCAATGGCTCATGCCTCTCACCTAGCATTTACCATTCAAGGTGATCTTTAACCTTGGATTACCCGTCAAAAGCTCGCAAGAGATAACTAATGGATGTCTCCTTGGAGTCCAAAAGCTTACCAAGTGTTGGCTATTCTAGAAAATCCTACCTTCAAACCACCTCCCAAAGGCTCGCAAGAGATAAACTAGTGCATCTCCATGAACGGAGATCACTTGCCTTATCAAGTGTTGGCCCAGGTGATTTAAAGGCGTTTTAAGTTAACTAAAAAGCTAAAAACCATTAACGGGTCACACTTTCTCTTCATTAAAAACTAAAACAACAAAACTTCCAATTTATGCATGGGGAAACTTACCCGGCTTTCTTTACTCCAAGAGACAAAGAGCCTAGCCTCTCATCCTCTGAGGAAAAATCCTCAGAGTTTGATTGTCTAGAAATAAAAATAATGAGAAAACATAAATATATAGGAAAAACAGAGCAAGTGCTCTGTGAAATATATTTCTTACTATTACAAAAGGTTGTCTCTAAGAACAAGCTCCCGAGATCTCTATTCTATATTGTAAAGAAAATTACAACTATATATAAGAGGTTATTCATCCTTTGTTCTTACTTAAAGACTAAGGAATCCTATGATAGGTGGGTTACAAGGAGACTTTAGGGATTTAGACAACAAATATCTAAAGCAAAATATCTCAAGATGTCGGTCGGAAATATCAGGAAGCTTCAGGAGAACACCGCAGCACTGTATACTGAGAGAAAAACTCTCCGGGTAAGCGCTATCAGAAGATTCGGATATGTCTATCCAGAGAAGTTGAAACGTCCTCCTCTCCCATCCGGTTGTGAGACATCCGGATGTGAAATGTCGGCGGACGGAATTCCTCCCCGGGTGGAATAAGCTATGCTGCAAGGGGGACCGTCTGTGTGTGCAAGGTGTAGGGACCCCTCTCCCGGATGACACGGAGCGCGCAAGGCTATCCGGATCAACTCCATCCGGATTCCCTAAGAGGACATGTGGCGCGCTTCCCTATCCAGACTCCCTTAGGGAGAAGCACACGGCACTCGTGAACATCACACCGGAACGATAACATATCCTATCTGGATGTGTTGTCCGAATCATTGACTTAATATGAGCAAGCCTTGCTACAGCCCACGTTCCGCCGCCATCCTGTCCGGACGCCCTGTCCGAACATCTTTTACTCCTTGCATTTCGGATTTGCTTATGGCAAAGGACTTCAAAGCTTCAGTTCTACATGTTTCTGAGCTTTCCATTGCTTTACCATGGATTCCAAAGAACTCTCCTCAATCTCTGATTGCTTTGGTGATCAAAAAGCTATCAAAACACCAAAACTTAACACAATTTGATTAGAATTGATTACAAGGGTCCTTAATATGTTAATTGGATTAAAAAGTGATAACTACTACTCAAAAGTGTTTAAAAGAGTTAATTACAAGCTATGAAATAACACTTTTTCAGTAGTAATCACTAATGCATTCAAGTTGAAACAACATGTATAAACAATATATTTTTCCTTTCATGCATATCAGTTCAAAATTCATCTTTGCAAATAACATCATCGTCTACAATATTTTAGAAGAATAAGAAAAAAAAGGGGTGAAAAGATAACCTAACAACAATCTTCAATCTCCCATGGAATCTTTTATGACTACATGGTGCATAACATATAGTTCAAGAATCCATAAAAAATAATTCAATATTCAAGTAGCTAGTTAGAGAAAAAGTTTATAATATAGTGAAATGTGCATTTATAGGCTAATAAAAAAAAAGTTCAAACATATATTATCTAAAACATTGACATAATCAAATGTATTATATAAGGAGGAAGTTAACACAATCATGTTATAATTATTAAAGACCATATTATCATAACTATTATAGTTTATACTTCTTAAATATATGGATTGTTCTTATTAGATGCTACTCCCTCCAACCCATGATTTGTCCCATATGTAAGTCTTTTAAAAGATCTTGCATGACATTAAGTTCATCCACCTCATTTTGTGTCACATTATAATCATCTTCCCTAGAATTCATCGATTCATTTCCATGCTCATCATGATTTACCTTTTTAGTATACCTATTATCAAACCTATAAAAAAAAAAAAGATGCTCTTTCACATCATCCATGGGTTTAAACCAGACATTATAGTACCTATAGCATAGACATCTAGTTCCATTGAGTGAATTTGTGTGATTAAGTTTATTCATGATTTTTTTCACTCCTAGGGATGGCAATTTAGCCCTTTTTTTTAGGTCACCTACCTTGCCTTGCCCCTATTAGGACGGTATGGGAGCCTAGTAATCGAGGATGGGACATGTTTGGTTTTAGTTTTTTTAAAACCGAATCGAGTTTAAGGTAGGGTCAAGGCCTCACCTGTCCCAAATATGAAATTACAAGTTTACCCCCCACCTATAAATATTTTTTTTCCTTCCAGCTTTCTTATCTCATTTTAGGGTTCATGTTCTTCTCTATCATTACAGTCATCATTCCTTCCACTCAATGCAGAAATCCATATGATAATCCATGCCTATTGTATAATCAAATCTATTGGTAGTCTCATCAATTCACACTACTACCATTTTCTCCCTCCAAATCATATCTTCTTGCACCTATGAACTGGTATGACTCTTTGTTCATTTGTATTCATTTGTTTTGTTTTTTGTGTCTTAGACCTTAGGTGTTTTTCTCAAATGTCGATTTATTTGCTCTAGGTTTCTTTGGGAGATCCATGATGTTCTTCGATTCCAAATCTAGGTTTCTTTTTTAATGATAGATGTATTTTCTTCTTCTACATGTCTAATGTTTTATTTCTTCGATTCCCAATCTCATTTCTTCAAAAACACATACCGAGGTTAAGACAGGGTGGGGATGGGATTTTAATTGTTGTTTCAAAATGGGAAAGTGCATACCCCGCCCTACCCTAGATTTAGGAAGGGATGAGGAATAACTATATATTTTGGGATGAGAATGGGATAGGGGTGCCCCATCCCATACTCGCCCCATTGTCATTCCTATTCAATCCTCATACATAATCACTCAAACACCTATTTGTGATACAAATCATACTTTTATCCATCTTTACTTTGCTATTATGCACAAGTATAAATTGTAATGATTTCATTGTTTTTTTTTTTCATAAGTGAGTTGATCGTAGCTCAATTGGGAGTGCACAAATTCACATTGCGGTTCAAAAGTTTGATGTTTTTTTCCACTTCTAAGAAAATTTTTGTTGAAATCATCTTACCTTAGTTTTCCAAATACATGAGATAGACCAACAATATACAAATGATTTAATTATATTCAATTATATGTATATGCCACAATGTCTAAGTATTCATCCAAAGAGTACAATTTCCATGAAGTGAAATAAAGCACAAGTAGTAGATTGTAATTAAATTGATGCATTTTCAAACTGTCCACCCCTAAACAATTCAATAATTTTTTTAAGACATATTACTCATCGATAAGAGGATCATGTTTATAAAAAATGAATTATTCTTGACCAAAAAGCCTATAATTATAATCTAACAAGTTACCAAGGCACACATGTTGGTCATGTCTTAACTTTCACAAGGCTAAAAGTCTCATTTTTCCATTTTTTATTACCACTATAATGACCTCGATGTTATTAATAAGCAAAAATTAGGTCCAAGGGAAACCACTTAAACCATAAGAAAATGGTTGCCTTACTTGGAAATGAACTTTTTTTTTTTTTCCTTTTTTAAACGTTTGTGTTGTTAGCAATTAAATTGGTGGAAATTGCTTCAATTTGATTATTCCTCATGAATCAAATGAAAAACATAGAATGAAAATTAATTAGTCAACATACAAACAATGAATAAATAGAACTTGAAGCATGATTCCATAAGAAATCCTTACTAAAATAGAAAATAATTGCATTGACTGAAAATTTAGACTTGTAGAGAGCTCTCCATTTTCTGCTACAAAGAGGATAGTAAAAACATGAACAAGAAATTTAGGACGGTTTAGCCATATTTCTTGTACAAGTTTTTAAAGTTTTTTTGAACTTAAAAGAACAAAAAATAATTTTTTATTATTTTATAAAAATAAGAGTGTTTCTTAAGTTGTGTTTAAAAAGAGGTTTTTTTTTTTTTTTTTTTTTTTTTTAAATGTAATTTTTCTATTTTGATTTTGTAAAAAATTATGAATTCAAATTACATATTATGAATAAAATTCAATTCAACTCTTATTAAAAATGAAAATAATTTTGTAGCTACAAATAAATTAAAAAACAAATAGTTTTTAGTAGAACAAAATAGTAATATTATAATAAAATAAAAATTATATATATATTTTTTTTATAAAATACATATTATTTTAGTATATATTAGAGACATGAGGATATTGACATCCACTTACTTTTTTAGTTAAAATTAAATAATAATTATTATTAATGATATTTTATTTAAAATGAATAGCTAATAAAGTTTAATTTTTTTAATATGTAAATGAGTCGAGTTTTTTATTACATGCACACATTTAATATTCAATTATGAACATAATATTTTAAAATGTTTTAATTTAATCAATGATTAATTGGATCAGATTTTTTAAATTTAAAATATTCTTAAAAATTAAAAATTTCATTAAAGAATGTAACTTATTAATTATGACTTGTTTAATTTATAATCTATTTTTCTAGTGAGAAAATTCAAAAAATATAGTTGTATATATAAGAGAAGTTATGACTCATAATATATAAGAGAATTTATGACTCATAATATTTTTAGTTTGCTTATTCATACTTATATATATCCATTTATTTTATCTTAAGTTGTTGCAAACAATGGGTTTGCAAAATCCTACTTTTAGAATTTGTATTTCATTCTCCCAATATCTCTTTAAAATTAGTGATTCCTAAGGAGGTTATAAAACATTTTGCTCTTCTACTTTTGATATTTTTTTCTTTTTTTTCTTAGAATCTATCTCTCCACTAAGGAAAATAAAATCATTATTCTGACTTTTAGTAGCAAATACCAACCTATTTTGTCCATTCTTTTTAGCATATAACTTGACATATATACTCAGGTTTGCAATCTATGGTTGGCTTACAAAGCACTTGGCAGTTCCTTTCGTGAACTAGTGAATGACTTTCATACCTAGAGGTTTGAATTTTATATGTTGTATCTTTACTTTGAAATTAATACTTTACATAGATTATTATATGCGATTATTATTTTTCTTGACCTTTGCTTTCAAAGATCTTTATTTTCTTCATGATCTCTTCAGGTGCTTGGAGACAAAATTTTAATGGCATGAGCGGAGTTGGAAAAAAAAATGGTATAACTCTTACAATTTTATTTTATGCACCTCATTATTCCATAATAAATTGTCTAATTTTAATTTTAAATATGAGCTTGTTAATAGCAACTAGAATGAAAAATAAAATAAAATAATGATATTATATATCATATTCGTTGGCATATGCACCACAACTTTACTTTTTCTCTACTATTTGTTCATTGTTGCAACTTTTAAAATTTTACATTATGTTATTTCTTATAGGCATATTTCACACACTAATGGTTACCTTGTCCGAGGGCCTCTTACATATTCTATGAATATTTGATGAAATCAATTGTATAAGTTTTCATCAATTTATTTCCTCTATTGTGTTTATATGTGTGTCACATATTTATCAACAAGACACATGTCCTATTTGAAGTCTTATCATAGGATCTTTTCTTTGAGGTGTCATAGTAATTAGATGATTATACAATTATATCAATTATTATTTTTTAAATAGATAGGGGACCACTTTAAAAATAGAGTAAATAAGATTTTTTAAAATTTTAATTTAATTTTTTAATGTTCTAAGGTGGTGTGAGACAAGATCTCTTTATTGAAAGAATAAAGGAAAAGCAAAGTTTAAAAATAAAATTAAAGCAATTTTCTTATTGTGATATCAAGAAAAGTCATTTTTCTTTTGTTTTTTGTTTATATTTTTGTTTTTTTTTTGGTTTTTTTTTTTTGTTTTTTTGTTTTTGCATTTGTAATTGTAGTTGTCAATTTAATGAACAAATGGACATGGAAAATAATTTAAAATAAAAATTCTATAACAAGGACAATAAGCTGTTGTAAGCCTTCTCAAGTTTAATTGTTTTTTTTTTTTTTCTCAAAGAGGGGAGTAGTCTTGTAGTTGTCTTCTTAGGCAATGGAATTCCATTTTATTTTTCATTAAACTTGGAAAATCGTTTAATGATGACATTTTCATTACTCTTTGATTGTAGAAATTGTAACCTTTATCCTTGAGTTATAACCTATGAAAATATATTTTCTAATATTGTATCTAATCCAATCTCTTTTGATTGGGCATATAAGCATACCTAATGCTTTCAAACCCTTCTCAAATGTAAAATATCTTACTTTTGTCCATTCAATGCTTATTATGGTGCTTGATTTTTTCTATACCCTTCTCAAAGATATTTTGTGTAATTTCCTATTTTCTCCTTGTAATCAACCTAGATATTTTCTTTTATATCTTTTTATATTTTTTTGGTAACATCTTTTGTAGACACAAAGAGACACACAGATGAGAAAGAAAAAACAATTGAACACTTGTAAATTCTAGTAGTAAGAAATATATAGAGATTTTTCTTTGCCTTTCCTTTTCATTTTGTTTTCACTTTTCTTTCTAGCCAACAACCTCTGAGGATCGATGATTTCTCAGGGGATGAGTGGCTAGGTTTTACATTTCTTGGAGTGAGGAAAGCTAGGTGAAGGACCCGAATCCAAAGGTGGGAGTTGTCCTTGCTTTAAATGAAAGTAGTTGTTAACCATTAATGGTTTTTATTTCAAGGTTTAGCTTTAAATCCCTTAAAATCACCTTGAATGGTCAATAATTGGTAAGCTTTTTGGATTCTATGGATGCTTATTGCTAAATCCATGGATGTCTATTAGTTATCATTTACAAGCCATTGGAAGGTGGTTCAAGGTGAGGGTCTTTAGTGTTTGAAGCCATTAATGGGAAGCAATTACCATTTTTCATGAACCCTTTGGATCAAATCTTAATTGCTAAATACAAAACAGGTTCGGGAGATAACCATCCTTTATGTTATTGTCCCCAACGCGAGGCGAAGATTCAGAATCTCCCCCTTTGCCTAAGGAACCCGATCCTAGTGACCTAAAGCTCCAATAGACCTTTTCTTTGTAGTTAACTTCACTAATTATTTTTGCTTAACTTAAAATCAATCTTTGCAACCACAGTTCCATTTTCTTTAAAAGCTAATTTTCATAAGGAAAAACACCATTTTATTTCCTTCACTAAAGTCAACTGTATGATGAAAACCCATCCCTGTGGACGATCCTAGAGCCACTATACTATGTTAGCTATGCTACCCTAGTGTAAGGTGATTTAGGTTTTATAAATTTTGTTGATAACACCCGTCTGGGCCAGAATCAAATGGCACGACTACAATGGGGACGAATCAACAAATATACCCAATAAACGGATCTCAAAAGGTGACATTAGTGCCCAATTGAGCAAGACACCATACACAAACATATGATTGCATTTTTTTTAATGTGTATGCACTAATCATTAATAAATCAAACTCCAATGGGAGAGATATCTCAAATCACTGATGAATACATGAACCCTATCCCATGAGACAACCTCTCAAACCAAAATCCCTGAATCAATGCCAAATGATGGGATGAATGGAGTGATATGACTGCCCTTTTTGCACCAAGATGTGAAGAATCGTCAACCCAAGGAAGAGAAGAGACAAGGTGAAGCAAATAATGATAAAAGCAAGAAAGAGAATGAAAATGTGATGATAGTAAAATAGAAAAAATGAGGTGATAAGGAGATGGTAACAAGAATGAGAAAATAGGTCTATAAGTCTAAAGCTCATGAGACTTTCCTAGCAAAGCATGCATACACATCAAAGGGCCCCAACCCAAGTGTAGAAATGGTAATCAAGGCTATAAGAAAGAAAAAAAAAGGCTTTAACGTACCACGTGAGGCTCAATGGGCTAACAACGGTCTAATATATAGATAGAGGTGATAAAATATAAGGCTAATTGAAATTATGACCACCCATCCTGTGACCATGGTCTCAAATGTAATACTTCTTCAGCTGCTCCACATTGGTAGGGTTTGAGAATTGGTCTCTATCTAGATATGTCAATCATATTTCCTCTCTAGGTCAACTCTCTAATGTCATGTGGTGTACTCCAAGTAAGTCCCTAGGGTCTCTTGGAATAAATGAATCTCCATGATCATAATTGGGCTAACATCATCCTTAAACATATCATCTACATAAGGGGGATACCCCAACATAAATAAACTGAATCTCTTATGAACTTTCAACGATGAAGATCTCAAGCATATCAAGAGTGTGAAGTATCTCTGGCTAATCTATGCTAACCATCCAACTATCATCCAATACATCTTTCTCAAGCTCATCACGAAGAAAACCATGTCAATCAAATCTTCCATCTTAGAGAAAAACTAACATCCTCCATGAGAACTCTCATATGATAAACTTTGACTCATAATCCACTAAACTCATCATATGTATGATGTCACCCTCAATAATGTCACTATTTAATTGGGTGGTGGGGGTGGGAGACAATGAATCACACGACATCTCATCCTAAATCAGATGCTATCTATCTCACCGTCCATCAATCATCTGGCTCAAACTTACTAATGCCTCCTGAATAAAGTCATGGTGACAGTAAGTCGATCAACTATAACATGTTGAGAATCTATACCTGACTTCTTTGAAACCCTGATCAAGCTATCTCCAACTGCAATCTAAGAAGTCAAATCCAAACTATGACGAATAACACTCTTATAAGGTACAAAGGCATAGAAAGAGAAATGACAAGAGGGAAGCTCAAAAATGGTGTAAACATACTAATCATAATGCAGAAAGATGGCCCAACTGAAACTCAAACATGTACCAATCTCTTAGCAAACCAAAAGGAGACCATGAAGAGGATAACTAAACCCAACTGTGACCAAAGTAGCTTTGAAGGTCCACAAATGCACCCATGGGTAGGAATGAAATCCTAATTGGGTCTAGGTTAGCCTACAAGGTTAAGGTGGCTCTATAAGATAAAATGGGTGGGTTATAAGATCCCTAGTAGAAGCAATCGTACCCTTCGGCAGTACGCAACCCTCTGCACTCCTCCAATGAGACGGGGTGCTTCCATGTAAGGTGGTCATCACCTCAACACATGCACTTCCTCGCTTTCCCAGGGGGTTTGCTAATGGTGAAAGCTCTCTCATATCTCAACACTCAAGGATAATCTAAAGTGCACAGTGAAGGATATGGGTACATCCAAAAAACCTAAGATATAAAGTGAGATAGTAAACGAAAACAAGCAATCATACATCAGGCAAGTGGAAGGGTTGTCATGCAACAAGCAGCCATGTGAAAAAAAATATATCAAACAATTAGAGTTCTATCTAACATATGTGAGAGTGAATCATTCTAAAGTAAACAAAGTAGTCAAGTGATCATGCAAGATAAACAAGTATAAAGACTTGTTAAGATAGCAAACCAATTAAGCAAGCAAACTAAATCACATTGCTTAAAAAAATGAGGTACCCTCTAATCGACCAATTAAATGCCACATTTTACTCAACTAGTGTTCAATCTTGATCCTCAAAATCCCCAACGGAGTCGCCAATTTGTGGACCAACATTTTTCACGTGCGTCCCTACTCAATCGGCGATACTCACTTTTATTGGTGAAAAATTAGTTTTGGAAATGTCGGAGTCGCCACTTATTTTATTTTTATTTTAAAAGGAAAAATAAAAAAGAAAGAAAACCCTAAAGAAGTGACTCCATAGTTTTTGGAAAAGCAAGTCTTTGAAAAAAATTGAGTCTAGGTCCGAGGATCAAGTTACCTATTGGGAAGGTTCCTCTAAAATGTAGCACCTCTTTAAGCCCTACAAAGGTCTCTACTAACTAAGTTGAGGGAAATGGAGCAATTAATTGGTTAGGTAGGCTAGGTGATTTAAAAAAAATAGCATTCCAAATAAGAAAACTAATCACAAATCATAAAGAAGATTTATGGTGTGTACTTGGATTGCTTCTCAAGTGTTGTCATAAACCATCAAAGTTAATATTGAAATATAGCACACAACATGTGTTTCATCCAAGCAAATCAAGCATACATCCAAGCATCCAAGAATCACATCAAGTATGGATATAGTCATTAATAGCATACGTGTCCATAAAATCTCAAAAATAGGTGAGAAGGAGCGTACCTGGATAGCAAGCTAAAGCGCCTTTATGGGAAACAAGGTTGCTTAATAACAGGTGCAAAATAATCTCACATACCACAAAGAGGAAGCACAATCAATCAGATATCAAGCAAACAACATTGAAGAGAATATCGTGGATGTCAGGCCCCCACCAAAGCCCTAATTAATTTTGCATGAGTTGATTCTATGAATTCCATTGTTTGGAATCATGAAGTTTGTTCATGCTTATGTGAAATCAAGAAAATCAAGATGATTGAAAATTAAGAAAAAGGTGAAAATGCATACCGGAAGGAAAATGGCAGCAAATATTATTAAAAAAAATTGAATTTTATTACCTAAGGAAGCACTACTACAAAAATTATAAATAATAACGCTTAATTCCATGACGTTTTTTAAAAGTGTCAAGGAATTCAAGTAATAAAGGTGTTTGTTCAATAACAACGTTTTTTGAATATTTAAGTTGGCGCTTGAAAATTCTCCATCAATATTGGCGCTTTACACAATGACGTTTTAAAAAGATGGCGTTTTTTTTAAGTGTCATTGTTGGGTTGGATATGATGAACAACCCTAGTAGTGTTTTACATAAGGATGTTTTAAAAATATGGTGTTTTTTCTAAGCGTCATTGTTAGGCTGGATATTATGGTAGTTATAACAAGTGTCATTATCTCCTATATTATACATATAAACCCATGTTTCCCTATTTCTCAAACATCTCAAACACCCTAAATACCTCGCCTCATCTGAAAAACCTAGCTTGTATAGGAAAGCTAAACCCAAAACCATCCATAATCTGCTATCTTCAACCATCGAGAAACTCATTGGAGACCACCAACTATCAACAAACGACCTTCTTGGCTACTACCAACTGGCAGTCTTACCAACGATTGTTAGGAGTGCCTCACCAGAGACACCCAAAAACATTTCACTTGCATTTTGGGTCATTATATTGGGTAACTTTTGCATAAGGTAAAGAACAATAAATAAAAAGAAAAAGAATTTGGTTCATGTATTTTCAAATCTTGAATTTAGTTTTGTCTATTACAGTTTCTGATATGTTACTCTACTACTAGAATCTTTGTATTTCTATTGGAAAGATTGAGTTTTTGGTTTGTGTTCAAAGTGGTGAAAGAAAGCTTAATGGATGGAAATGGGAAAGAAGGGGAAATCTCGATTGTGAATATTGGATGTAGGAGTGTCTTTGTTTTGTATCAAAATATTGGGGTTTCATTGGTCTTTCCAAGATAAAAGTATTGTAGTGGTTTTGTATTTTTGTAGGCCTGTTTTTGGTTATGGGGAGTGGATGACCCAACTAGATCTGTAGAAATTTTGTTTTTCAAAATAAAATTTGAGGGTTTGAATAGCTTGGGATTTTATTTGAGTTTAATGTTTGTTTGGGTGTGTGCAGATTTGGCTTTGTTTTAGATTTTAAAACCCATTCAAGGCTTTGGTGAAATGGGATAATGAGGAGCATGATCCCTGTTCCTGATTCGAAGTGGAGTGCTTTGATGGAAAAGTGGTTGTTTTGTGAGTGACGCTTCTCTGCAGATTCATAGCATGATATTTAGTTTTCTCAGCTTTAAAATTTTTTGGGTCTTCCATTGTTTATTGATTTGGATGGTGAATGGTTAATTTATATTTGGATTTTAATAATAAAATCTAGCTATAATGGATGATAGAACAAACTAGTCATTATTTTTAAATTTATAACAAGATTAAAAAAATTCTGCTTTAATAAAGAATATGTAGTATTCTTATATTTAGAAAATTTAATAATATCTGTGTAAATGAGTTCTTAAAATTTTCATTATTAAATATCATAATTAATTTCAATAGTGAATCATTAAATTGATTCTCCTCAAATTTTTATAATTTATAAAGGAAAAAAGTATAATCTCTCTAATAAATTAATAATGAATTAAGTAACTATTTTTCATTATTTTGTTTAGGCATTTGAATATAGTCATTAAAATGTTATATTTTTATTAGTTATTAAAATGAGATAATGAAAAATAATTTTATTTTAGGTGTAATATTTTTTAAATATTTATCATTTTATTATATAGAAGACAATGGATCCTAATTATAAAAAAAAGTCAACTTTGTTTGAACAATAGAATATTCAATCTTGATCTAAGTGCCTTAACTCCATGACATTGCATAAAGTTGAAACATTCACATTATTGAAAACCTTAAATTTATGGTAAATTTTTTTGGTCCCAAAATATATATTTTAAGATATTAAAATTTTAATTTATGGTTTGATTTAATAATTTGAAAAGTAATGACTTTCCATTTATGCACATTTATTGAATTACTGTGAGTACATAATAAGATAAATAGTAAGTCAATTCTTTGAAGCAATGCTTTGACCCTGAGTAGGTTAAGTATTTTAGGATGCTCATAAATTCTTTCAATTTTTTTTAACCTTGCTTATTTGTATGCCATTTATTGATTCTTTGACCTTGCTTTTCCTGTAATATTAGACTTATCTTTACACTATTAAATTAGATATCATAGTACATTCAATAAGTATTTAATTATAGTAAAATTTTGGAGTACTAGTATTAAATTAAAGTTTTGTATGTGATCATATTTTAATTTTTTTTATACTTTATATATATATATATATATATATATCATATTCTTTATATCTTTATTATATTCTTCATATAATATTTATACCTAATCAATAAACATATTCAAATAAAATTGGACCCCCTATATTAAAAAAAATGAACCATTGTGAGTGTTTTGCATAGGAAAGAAAGAAATAAACATAAAAGTAGGGTGTAGTGGGTCTCTCTCTTATTTTATTTTATTTTATTTTAGAGTTGTAAAATAGTTAATGGAAGAGTATCATTGGTTTCTAGGTTTTAGCAAAAAAAAGTGGAAGGTTTTGGTAGGCAAAAAATAGGTGTTTGATTGATTATATTTATTTATTTATTTATTTTTATTTTTTTTGGAAGGATTATGATGAAGGCTTTGGAGATCTTTATATTATGATATTTAAACATGATTTTCTTAATTTTGTTGATACTAGATTCTTTGAAGTAACCACACAAATTCATTTATTTTATTCTTTCTTTCTTTCTTTCTTTCTTTTTTTTTTTTGGAAGCTATAGGAATAATCAATAATGGAAATGGCCTAAGTTTAATTTTTATTCATTCATTTTAGTTTTCTTATTTTTACATGTATTATTAGTATTTGCAATCTATCATGCTTTGTGAAATAAATTGTAGTAATAAAATTTTTTTATTGTTTTTTTTATATTCACTATGTTTTGAGATCTTGTTTCAATGTATTCATTAAATGTTCTAAAATAATTAAAGTACTCTAATAATAAATTGTAGTGTTGCTAGATTATATATTCACTCAAATAACTAATAAATATGATTAAGATATAGAGAACCTTGCCCAACTACACAAAATAAATTATAATTAAATTAAATCATTTTTTAACATATAATAAAACAAAAATGTAAGGTTATAGTTTATAAAAATAAAATAATTATACTAGATGTCTAGTATCCTGAATTAGTTTAGAACTTCTTGTACTTGATAATTTTTTTAATGTGTAAAGTTTTGTTTAGATAATATAATATACTCTTCCTTATCAATTAGCATATCTATATATGGTTATAGTTTTATACTTATTTTAAAACCACCAAAAAAAAAAAATGGAAAAAGAAACAAGTAGGAAATGCTTCAAAAGAAGAGGGAACAAAGGAAAATGACAAATCATCAAAAATACTTCTTACTTGCTCTTTAAGTGCCCTTTTGGCCTTCTTAAATTTAGGAAATATTATACATCTTTATTTGGTAAGTTGGAAGTTGACTTTTTATACTTGTAAGAACCTAAACTTATTAAAAACAGTTTTGAAATTTCCATTTTTTCTTCTAATTTTTATATCATTTTTATAAATTTGAAATTGAAGCTTAAAACCTTGAGAATGATTGGTTGATTCTAAGCCACAATAAAAATTTACAACATCTATTTGGTGTTTGGTTTATGGAATAGTAGAAATTTTATTTCTTGAGAAATTTATGCTAGGCAATAAATATGTTTCTTGTCAATTAACTAGGAACTCAATCTCTAGGGCATAAACCTAATTTCCCACTCTAAATAATTCAAGTATATGTTTTATCTTATCTTCATTTATTATTCCATGGTTAAATTACATTTGCACTGATGTCAATATTGGTATTACTTAAGGTAGAAGACAATGTATGCAAGAAGCTGATTTTCCTTATTGTTCGAGAACAAACCATTAAATAGGAAGTTTAGGGTGGTGAGCAAACTTGAATAGCCTAAATTAATTTTTATGAAGGTTATAGTTTCAATTATATTTATTGGTTGTTGCATATATGATTTAGAGGTTTTCTATTTTCTTATATGTGTTTACAGTTTGCAAAGGAAATTAGTTTGCCAATTAAAAGAAGAGAGAACATTACAATAAAGGAGATGATGTTGATAAAAAAAAACATGAAGATTACATTGCAATAAACACATTAGAGGGGTTGAACTAAGTTTTTGTATATTAAAGTTCATCTTAATAGTCTTTGCACTGATGTTTGTTCTTTTGTTGAAGGAATTAGAAATTCTTGTTGAAATATTTTGATATAATTAACAAATTTATATGTAATTATTGTATATAACTAGTTACATTAATTGTTCAAACTAGCTAGGTAATTTCATATTAATATTTGGAGATATTTTAATTAGTAAAATCCAATTAATTTTATGATTTATAATTAATTTTTTCTTTTATTTTATTATCTAAGGAATTCATTATTTTAATAACAAGAATGAAATATTATTTTCTATAGAATATGTTCAAAGATGACACTTCTATAAGTGTCATTGTAAACAAGAATCAAAGATGACACTTTCATAAAGTTTCAAGTCTTTGCTCAGAAGTTCATCCGATTCATCAACTTTTGGATTCTTCTGTAGCTTAGATTTTGTGTCTTTTTATTCATCTTGAACTTCATCTCTTACCCTTTCGGCTATCTTAATGAGTCATTTGTAACCTGCATGAGAGAGCTTACTGACTGATCATATGGATCACTCCCATTATTTGAAGATACAGCCGTGGCAATAACATCAGTTCTAATCTGAGATACTGTTGTGCTTAAAGAGGGCTCTCAGCTCTGCCTATTGTTGTTGGTGTCACTATTAAAGCTGACTTGATGGCAGTAAGGCTTTACTAAAGATAACTTTCTTGACACCGGTAGCTCTGCGAGATGTCTCAAATCGTAGCTCAAGAGACCTATATTCGGGGATCTTATTGCTAGTGGCTGTTACTTGGCTTGCTTCATTAAACTATATGCATAGGTAGAACCAAAACCTGGTGCAATTTTCCAATCCACAGGAAGCCGTTTCATCTTCAATCTCTCACTTGCTGACGCCAATACAATTGTGGTATCGTGACTTCAACCATTTCAAGTTCTACCAAAGACTTTATTTTGAAACCTTCAATCTGAGATTCTGAAGCACTCATGCTCCAGAACCCATGGCTGTCAAATACAGCTTCAACTTGAGTTGTCTCTTACTTGCCCTTTTTTCTCTGTTTTCTCAATACCTCCGCCTTTCTATTTTCTTCTCCACCTTATGAAACTGAAGGTGATACTTTTGCCTGCATCATCTCAAAAGGAACATCAATCCTAATAAATGCGATTTTAAGCTTCGACTCCTGTTTGGAGCTTTGCAATCTGCTGGTTGTCAAGAAAGTGTCTAGCGGACTGCTCTACTTCGTTCTCTAAATCCAGCTTGGACATCACCACCCGTTTCAATCTTTGAGGTTCAATTTCAGATCCGAAGGTAGAAATTTCTATTCTTATGGAAATTGCGAATGTAAATTCTGCAAGTTCTGGGGAGTCATCTCAGTTTGAACAAGTTGCAAATGTTCATTCTGTGCTTGAGTCTGAAGTTGCCCCAATCCCTCATGTTTTTTTTTATAAACTTGATAGTGTTGAAGGAATTCTTGAAAATCTGAAGTCTATCTATGAGCAACCTTGGAAGCATTCGGATGATCTGTAGGTTCTTTTCCCACTCTCATCGCTAAGCTACCTCATTCCTTTAGATATCTGGACCTGTCACCTCTGGTTTGCTTGGAGATCATCAACGTAAGGACAATCGAGGTAACGTGAGTTATTTGATTCGTAATTACAATTCAAGAGGTTGGCTTTAGACTCCTTTGTGTCACCTGATGCTATAGATTGTGCAGGGCTATTATGTTCTGTCCACATGGGAAAATCATTATCGAATGTATCACTTGGTTTCATCACGATTTCCCTCCTCAAGATCGGTGCATCTATAGGAATATTCTGAACCATGTCTTCACCGTGAAGTAAATGGGATTATTTCTTAGCTTCGGCCGGAAAAACTGGAATTCTGGACCTTTATGATCTGGATAGCAAGTCGATTCACGAATCACACTTTCTGGATTTAAAGCTGCGTGTATGTGGTTTTTCTGCCTACTTTCTGGTTGCTCTTATAGCATTCTTATGAATCTCGCATTCAATCAAATTTAGAGAGCCACCTCAATAGTTTCAGAACCTCTCTTGGCAAAAGGTAATTTGAACTCTTGGAGAAGAGTGCCATTTGTTGAGAAAAAGTTGTTTGCTAGCTTTTGTCCTAGTCTTTTGGGAACTTGTTGTGTTCAACAAGTTAGTTTATTATTTTCCTAGTCTGTAGATGTTAGTTTTGGCACGATATGTAGTGCCTATTTTCTTGCTTTTATTTGTTATATATAAGCCTATATAAAGGCAGTTCTTTTTGGTTGAATAAGATAGACGATCGATATTTAGTCAGTTCTCCTTTTACTTGTTTCAGCAGAAACATTATTATTTCTTTTCTTTATCTATAACAGTGGTATCATAGCATGGTAGAGAGAGAGTGAGAAAAGTAAAGTTGAGAGTGCCAAACAAAACAAAAAGAAGTGTGTGAGATAGAGTCGTACAGCAGCTGCTTCATTTTTATTTCACCTAGTCTCTTGTTTTTTTTTTTGCAGCAGCAGTAGAAGAGAACAATGGCTTCTGAAACTTTTGTGCAGCCAGCCATTCCACGTTTTGATGGTCATTATGATCATTGGAACATGCTAATGGAGAACTTTCTAAGATCTAAGGAGTATTGGAATGTCATCTCTGAAGGAATTACGGAACCAACAGATAATGCGACAATGACACAAGCACAAAGAACGGAGCTAGACGGGCAGCGGTTGAAAGATCTCAAGGCAAAGAATTATCTTTTCCAAGCAATTGATCGCTCAATCTTGGAAACCATTCTTTGCAAAGACACTTCGAAACAGATTTGGGATTCCATGAAGAAGAAGTACCATGGTTCTGCAAGGGCAAAGCGGTAGCAGCTTCAAGCACTTCGCATGGAGTTCGAAACACTTCGAATGAGATCGGGAGAATCAGTTATAGATTATTTCTCTCGAATAATGGCGATCGTGAACAAGATGTGGATCCATGAGGACAAGACAGAGGACGTGACCATAGTAGAGAAGATTCTTCAATCCATGACACCAAAATTTAATTTTGTTGTTTGCTCAATAGATGATATTGATGAACTTTCAATTGATGAATTACAAAGTTCTTTGTTGGTTCATGAGCGAAAATTTAACCAGCAGGAGAAAGAGGAGCAAGCTTTGAAGGCCTCAACAGAAAATCACTTGGCAATAAGAGGAGATAGAGGACGAGGTAGAAGTCGAGGCAGAGGCAGAGGAAACTATGATCACGGAAATCAACACCAACACCAACGTCAAGACAACCGATTTCAAGGAAGAGGACAAGGTGGCAACTTGAACAAATAGTCATGAAAAATCACAAAAAATAAAAATTCTATAACAACAAGGACAATAAGCTTTTGTAAACCTTCTCAAGTTAAATTGTTCTTCTTTCTCGAAGAGAGGAGTAGTCTTGTAGTTGTCTTCTTAGGCAATGGAATTCCATTTTCTTTTTTATTAAACTGGGCAAATCCTTTAATGATACCATTTTCATTACTTTGATTGTAGAAATTGTAGCCTTTGACCTTGAGTTATTACCTATGAAAATATATTTTCTAATATTGTATCTAGCCCAATCTATTTTGACTATAAGCATACCTAATGCTTCCAAACCCTCTCAAATGTAAAATAACTTACTTTTGTCCATTCAATGCTTATTGTGGTGCTTAATTTATTCCATATACATGAATTAGGATAACAATTTGAAAAATTAACTAAACAATCAATTGCTTCTTCACAAAATTATTTAGACATTTCTTAAGGTCATAACAAGAAAATATTTCAATTGCGATATTATGGTTTAGAGAGTATGGAACATTAAAGAATAATGAAATCCTATGATTTTCACAACATTTTTGAAATTATTTGGTTGTGAATTGACATCCTTTATAGGATCTTATTACATTTATAACGGAACCACTTTATTTTTCAACAAGTTCTTTAAACTCTTAGAAGCATTATATACCTAAACATTTTCTTCAAACAATGCAGCTAAGTAATTTGAGTAAAATTATTAATAAAGAATTAAAAATATTTATTGTTATTAGAAGAGTTCGGAAAAGTTTATCAACATATGCATTAGTGACTTTTAGAGACTTCTTGCCTCTTATAGTAGCTTTCTTAAGAAAAAAAATTTAAGAATGCTTTCCAAATTTCGTATAATTTATTTTAGTAATGGATAAAGGGCAATTCTTTTAACATTTTTTTTTATTTCTCAATAAATTAAATTCATCTACCTTAAGATGTCCAAATCTCTAGTGTCAACCTAAGAGAGATCATTAATAAGTGCTTTTAGCCATTTTACACCATTTTAAATGTTCAATAAGAATATCTTATTTCTTATCACGGGCACAATAGCAACCAAATTAGTATATCAATCTTTTATTAAGAAACTTTGATCTCTTATGAGGATATCGTATCCTTTTTTTTAAGAGTTGACCAAAACTTAATATATTAATTTTTTTAACATATATTAGAGATTTGAAACAAAAATCGATGCCTTCTATTTAAAAAAGAACTAAATTATTATTGGACATACTAATTTTGTGAACCATTTGAAGCATTGGATTCTTGACTTCCTAAGCTTCAAAACCATATGTAGCTTGCCCCAAGAAACTGAAGAGAGGCAGTCTTGATTTTGAGTCAAAGTGAAAGGTGTTGTACTGCCATGGATCTAAAAATAGAAAAAGAAACTTTCAAAAATCTTTCTCTTATCATCTCCTCCCCTTTGTACTTTTGCCCTAGTTCCGCCCGGCACTGAAGTCGACCCTCCTACCACGTCATATTTGGTTGCTTGAGGAAAGAAAAGAAAGAGAAGAAAGAAAAGAAAACTTGGGAGTAATTTGTTTTTGGGTTGCAACCAAATCCAAAATAACCACATTCCCATTTTTAATGATACGTGTATACAATAGATCCAAATTATATGGAGTGTATCCACAAAGTAGTGGTTGACTAGGATTTGTTAGTTGACTTTCCATTCTTCTTCACCCTCTACTCATTCAGCTCCCAAGTTGCAAGGAAATGGATCCATGTGTACAACGCCTCGCCATGAATAAATTAGGTAAATTTTTTTTTGTTCTAAATATTAATTTAAATATTTTTTTTTTAAAAAAAAAAACCTTATCATTTTATCTTAATAAGTAACATAAACATGTGTAAGAATCTATGTTGAATTGATAGCAACATATTATCCCTATCCATATATATATATTAAAAAAAGTTATGCAATATGCACTCTACTTTGCGTGTGTGTGTTATTATTATTTTTTTTTTAATTTATTTTTAAAGTATGTGATAGAAGTAGAAGTAACTAGTTTCCATTTGAGAAAAAATTTATAGTTATAAATATCATATCAAAATTTTACATTATGATAACTTTATTTGTATTATGATTAATCTTCTAATTTTGAGAATTTTTGTAGATTTATGTCGAGATAAGTAAATTATGTTTATATTATTAATCTTTATTTAGTTTATATATATATATTGAAAATTAATCTCCATGTTTGTATCATACTTCTTAATAGATTTTTTTTCTACATAATATAATTAGAAAAAAAAATTAAATTAGAGGATGAATTCTACTAATTTTAATAACTAATATATTTTGTCATAAAATTAATTAAAAATATAAGTGGTGATCCTCCATTAGTATTTTCCCTTATTTTATTAGGAAATGAATTTTGTAGAAGTTAATTTTTTTCTTAGTATTTAGAAGTAGAACTAATTTATTTATGGTGAGCCACTATGCAAATGGATCCATTCCCTCGCAACTTGGGAGCTGAATGAGTTGAGGGTGAAGAAGAATGGAACGTGAACTAACAAAATCGTAGTCAACCGCTATTTTTGTGGATGTACTCCCTATAATTTTTAAATAATATAGAATTAAATAATATACATGAACTAGATAACTTTTCTATTGTGACGAATCAACCCATGATTTGGGATGTTTGCCAACTTTCCCATTAAGAAAGAGTCTAGTAATATTTTCGACACTTTCCCGTAGGTTGATGTAATATCTTCAATACTTTTCCTCGAGTAGATGCAAAGATATTTATCAATGGTAGCTTTATTAATTTTTAGACCAATGAATTGTTCATTTTTTTTTCCAATTATTATAGTATCTTTGATAATTCAATTTTGAGTTTATGAATAGTTATTTATGCTAAAATAGTAAATGGTAATTTTCCTTTATGATTTTGTGGCTGTAGACCCCCATGTGGAGCTTGATTTGCTGCAGCATATTTGGCCACGTGTCACTCTCTGATTGGCCATCATGGAATCAGAGTAGTGCTTTTGAAGGCCAATCCGGGGTCGACACGTGTCATCATGAAATCAGACAAAAATCATTTTTGGCTGTTATTTGAGGGGGAAAAGCCAGCTGCATGAAGGAGGTTGTATGGCCGTTGGAGGAGTGCTTTTGGAAGGCTGCAGAGTAGTGGGGTTGGAAGGTGGCTGTCTCTGCAGATATGGTTAGAAGGGCATATGGGACTAGAAGAGGAAGGTGGCAGTGAGCTTTAAGGGAGGGGAGCTTCCATCGCCATTGGAGAGATTTTCTTGGGAGAGCGTCCAAGGAAAAGAAGCCAGAGCAAGGGAAGCATCACAGGTATGGTTTCTATCAACTGAATCCCTTTGTTTTCATGCCGTTTGATTACGTTTTCCAGGATTAATGAAATTTTGATCTGGGTGATTGGATGAGAGCATTGGGGCTCTGTTATGCTTTTGCGAAGTCTGAGTTTGTTCACCCTCCTCTTTGAGCTTAATTTCTAACTTTTTTTTTTAGCTCTGTTTTAAAATCTCCTGTGAAGTATTTGCAGTCACACTTTGGTTTTTCTTTGCAAACTATTTGAAACCCATTTTGACCCACCCTTGTGACTAAGCGCGTTGACAGAAACATGAAACGTGGCTTTTACAAAATCCATTGTGTTCCTATTCTTCATGCTCTGTTTTTATTACCTTCCTCTGTTCCTGGTACTTGGCCATGGTGTGCGTCAGATTTTTGAAGAGTAAGGAAAGGTAAGGGATGCGTTTCCAACCAGTATGTACGAGAAGCAACAGTTGTGGAAACTCTAAAAACGACTCATAGATGCTGAAGATTCAGCCGTTCAATGGTCCTCCAGTCAGTATGTAGCGACAACATGATCCTAAGTTTCATCACTAGCCAGGTTTTGAGGTTACTAGACTTTCTGAAACTGAGGGTGACCTGCACACCCTCACCTCTCATGCACCCATGCTTATTACCTTTCATCATCCCCATGCTCATATCCTCATTGTTCATGCTCACCATACCCCCCAAATCACCCGTATCCTTCAATTCCCATCCTTCATGTTCCTCCATACCCACATTATACCCATGTCCCCGTCCATCACCTCATCATACCTCTACCATTCACTTCCCCTCCACCCTACTCATGCATGCGGCTATGGCTACTCTCCATACTTCCCACACCCATAATACCCACGTTTCCTACTTCATTCTCACCACCCATCCCTTCAATATCCCATAATACTCTTCCTCCATACCCATATCTTTAAACCTCCTCACACCCATCAAACCCGTTACTCACTTCTCATTCACGTGGATGGAGCCCCATGCACATGACCGCTTCTATCTCATTTCTCTTTACCTCCATACCCATTTTCCTTCATACCATTCATCCCCATGCATGGTACCCATCATACCCTTCTCTCATACCCATCATCCTCCTCACATACCCTTCACCACCTTTTCTCTCACTACACCACACCTCACACCCATCCCATTACCCCTTTTCATTTTCCCATACCCATTCTTTCCAATATTCATACCCACTGCCTGTTGCCCATACCTCCTTCACTCATCCTCTATTCATTTCTTTTTTATTCTCCCATCTGCATGGAATTTACGTGCATGACTCCCTAACCTTCTTCCTACACCTTCCCTTGAGATCCACTTGCCACCAAGCTCACTTTCCATTACCTCCAATTGCCCATGATATCAATAATACCCACAGCACACTCAACACGTTGCCAGGTTCTAAGTCCATTTCCAATCGGATTCTGCTTCTTCTTGTTCTCTCTGAGGGAACGGATAGTTTGTTGAATAGTGAAGACGTCCATTGCATGCTTGGAGCACCAAGAACCCTTGGGCTACAAGTGGAAGAGCAAAGTGAAAATCAAAGAGTTATTGTGCAAGGGCATGCATGCTCATTATTGTAAGTAAGAGAAGTGGATGGCCACAAGCTGGTGCTGGTTCAGAACCCATGGGCAAATGAAGTTGAGTGAAATGGTCATTGGGCGGACTCAACACCAGGAGCGAGCATCAAATTGTCCTACTCTCGGTGCTGTTGAAGCGGGAGTTGATCAGCGAGAAGATTGAGAAACCTGACATTATACGTGGACAGGTCAGCCAAAACAAGAAAGAGGGAGAGATTCACTATACTCAAGACCGAATGCCAAAGGGTGATTGGAGATGGGGTTTCTACATATTCGGCTTTTGGGCTATTCGATGGACATAATGGATTTGCAGCTGCTATGTACTCAAAAGAGAACCTTCTAAACAACGTTTTACTCGTTATTCCTCCAGAACTTGGTAGAGCATCCCTTTCCTGCTCCGATAAAACCCTCTTCGGCAGCCAGGATGAAGGGGAGGGTCAGTGCACAGGCTCTGGTGAGATGAAATTATCATGGTTGAATTGATTGCGGAGCAGGCTTGTCTTTAGTTCTGATTCCATAAAAGTGGTAGGTGAACACGCTGGGGTCCCTCTTCTACCACTCTTGTCAAAGACGAAACCGTTTGTGAGTTTCATTGATGAATAAGGGGAATAGTTGACTGTGAGGATCTAGAATATTGGGACAGAAGTTGTAGAGGCAAAGGCAAGGGTAGGCTCCGCAACACTGTCCATGACAGGTGCTGCTGCCAGATTTGTTGAGTCATTTCTCAGGACTTTGGACGGAGCTTCAGATGTATATGAATGCTCATGCGTGCACTCACCACAGACCTTACTACCCTTCAGTTGACAGTCTCATGTAGCATAAGGAGTCGTGAGGATGGATGCATTAAGGGAACACATGGGCTATTTCTTAGGAGAAGTCACACATTCATTGCAAGCTGAATCTGTTGTGGAGTCGAATTTGTCAGTTGGTCATCATGTTGTGATATGAAAGGTGTCAAACAGTGGCTGGGCATAAGGTAGATGCAGAGGAAAAGCAGGTTGGTTCCCACTTGGATACATAGAAAGACGAGAACGTGTTCTTGCAAGCAATTCAATTCAAGAATATACTCACAGAAAATTTGTTAAGGCACCCCTGAGGGGTCTCAGTCTGCAGTAGAGTCATCATGTGATTAGAAGGCCTTTTGGTTTAGTAACAGTAATTGTGACGTGGTGGGAGGGGAAAATATGAAAGATCCGATTCTAATGGTAGAGCCCACGCCTCGGCCAAGCGTCATTCCTCCCTGGGTCCACCTCTGCATACTCTCAACTTGAAGACAGTTTCTTGAACCCTGATTGGCACATTTTTTTGGAAATTTCAGTTTTTGAACAATTTCAAATCTCCCAGATTTTTCATCCTTCCCATTTTTTTTTAAGTTTTCAAAAATCCACTTTCAATAGAGTTTTGCTGCCATTTTTCTTTCTAGCAAATAATTTTCCCAACTCCATGATTTTAAAACGTTTTGAAATAAAACATGAATTCAATTTTGTAATTCCAATTAATGGAACTTATGAAATCAATTCATGCAAATATAGAAATGGGCTTTGGTGGGGGGCCCAACATATGAGATTTTATGATTGATGGATAGTTTGGTTGATTCGGGTGCCATACATGATTTATTCTGCTCTATGATGTGCATGTGACTATCCTTTAATTGTGCACTAATCTCACTTCTTGATAGCGCATTGAAGATCGTTGCCCAGGTACACATCTGTCCTTATTCTGGTCTTGATATATGCATGTTTTGATACTCATATGTGCATGATTGATTTGAGTATTTATTGATTTCCTCATCATCGCCATGTTAGCTTCATTCTATTAGTAGAGACCCGACTTTAGGGATTTAGAGGGGTGCTACGGTTTTTTACCGTACCTTCCCAATAAGTAACCTGACCCCCGAACCCAATCCGGTTTTTCGCAGACCACCTTTTCCAAAATAAGGAGTCACACTTAGGGTTTTTCTTTCTTATTTTGTTTACCCTTTAAAAATAAAACAAAAATAAGTGGCGACTCCAAGTCATTTTTGAATAAATAAAATCAATTTTTCAAATAAAAATCGAGCTCGCCATCGAGTGGGAAACGCATTGAGCCGAAATGCGGGGTCCACAAAATGGCGACTCCACTGGGGATTTTTAGAGGGTCAAGCTTGAACTTAAGATGAAGCGAACATGGCTTTTGATGAGTCTATCAGTGGGTACTCACTTCTTGATTGCACATTGAGGGTTCCCGAGTTTTCACTTGGGACATTGACATGATTGATTGGATTGGTCGATTATCTTGATTGGAGATTCTGACATAGTGATTTTCTTTGTGCTTCATTGATATATTTGTTTGAGATATTTGACATGCTGATTATGATGATTGATTCGTATTGATAGAGGATTCCGAGATAGCTATTTTCTTTGTGCTTCATTGATATATTCATTTGAGATTTTGACATGCTGATTATATTGATTGATCATTTCGTGTTGCTTAGCGCATTGATCCTGATTTTGCCATGATTATTCTGATCACTTCACATGCATACACTCACCGCTGCACATCACTCAGCTGGCTATGTTGTTTTCTCTGACTGGCATATTATCTTGATCGTCTTTTGAGCATGATGTTCATATAGCTATTCATCCTGATAGTTGTAGCTTTTTGTGTGGACATGAGTGATATATCCTGTACTTTGCTTGACAGTATGACGTGTGACTGCCTTCCTTCTGCATGATTGCATGTTGCCTGTCTATGTGGGCCGCACATATATCCCCTTACCTCCAACTCTCTTGGTTTCGGTCATTCCTTTCATCCCGGTTCTCACTATTGCAAGTGTGAGACCTTCTGTGTGTTTGCTCTCTGACCGAGCCAGAGATTAGGAGTAGGGTCTAGCGACGGGCTATATCGATGTACGGGAGCGTTCTGGAGGAGAGCGACACTTTGGTGTCGATTGGAGTCCGATCATTGAAGACCTGTATAGCCCGAAGCTAGGTTTCATGGATATTTGTGTGGCCAGTGTGTTTCATATCCTGCTTTAGCTTTTTAGGGTTTCGGATGCACCCACACCATTCACTGTGCACTCTAGCCGACTATTGAGTGTTGAGAGTTTGAGAGGTTTCACCATAGGAAACCCCCTGGGATGCGAGGTAGTGCATGTGTGGAGGTGATAACCACCTTGCATGGAAGCGCCCCGTCTCTTCGGAGACGTGCAGAGGGTTGCGTACCGCCGGAGGGTATGATCGCTTCTGCTAGGGATATTTTAAAGTCCACCCTTATCCATTTAGAGCCACCTTGACCTTGTAGGTTGAGCCGTAGATCTTTCGATTAGGATTCCCTCCCTACACGTGGGTGCATATGAGGGCTTTCCGTGCCTCTGTAGCCGCAGTTTTGGATCTGATTTTCCCTCTGTTTAGTCTCCAGTTGAGAGTGCACTGAGATCAGGACGAGTTTGAGTACGGTCGGACCGCTCATCTTCACTTGGATGCTTTGCTTGTTCCTGTTCAGATTATCTTTTCTTCTATACATTCCCCGAGCCATATCCTTATTCCGTTCTTCGTGCTTTGTAGGATTGGACCTTTGTTCCTTGTCTTGATATACCTTTGTGGATCAGAGCAGAGGAGGAGTACTTTCAGGATCAGGATTTTTACTCTCAGTCTGGGTATAGTTTCGTGGATCAGAGTAGAGGGCAGATTAGTTCGGGTTTCAGATACACCAGATATGGATCAGCAGGTTGTCACGGTTGATCAGTTCGCGGCTGCCATGGCTTCTATCCAGGAGGCTTTGGCTAGCCTCAGGCAGGAGATCGGTGGTCAGCAGGGTAGACCACCGACAGTTCAGGATGAGACGCCATATGACTCACGCCTACCTCCACCACCCCCACCCGTTCCTGCAGTGCATCAGGCATCACCATATGTATTACACGGGCATTCTGAGATCGCTCCACCCGTAGTCGCCCAGGTCGTTGTCGCTGATGACACGCATGCGCGCATGGACCACATCGAGCAGTGTATGAGGCAGATGAGAGTGTCAGATGGATCAGTTGTTTGGGACGATTTTGGGGGTATGCCGGTAGCCAGTTTACCGGCTAAGTTTAGGATGCCAGACATCGAGAGATATACAGGCATTGGTTGTCCGCGCCTCCACCTCAGACTTTATAGCACCGTGATGAGGGCTCATGGACTGGACGAGCCTCAAATGATCACTCTTTTCCCCTTATCTCTGAGTGGGGCGGCTCAGCGCTGGTTTGCGTCTCTGGAGTCCTCGAGACGCCGTACGTGGGATGACTTGGCCCAGGAGTTCCTACGACAGTTTTCATTTAACACTGTCGTAGACATATCGAAGAGAGAGCTCGAGGCTCTGAGGCAGAGGACAGAGGAGTCCGTTTCTTCTTTCATTTCCCGCTGGCGCGGGAAGATAGCTGAGATAGTGGATAGACCATCAGAGAGAGACCAGATTCAGATGGTTTTGAGGAGCATACAGCTGAGGATCGCCAGACATGTGGTCGGGGTCCCGTTCGCAGATTTTGGGTCTCTGGTTATGGCTTTGTATGATGTTGAGGACAGCATCTTGAGAGGTTTATGGGCAGATTCTTCCCCTAGTGATGTTAAGGGGAAGAAACCATTCGTGGGACCGAGGTCGACAGATGTTAGTGCTATCAGTTCATCCAGTCAGAGGCTTCCTGGGCGCCATCAGCCGATCCCACAGTTCCCCGAGCCTCATTTTCCCCATGCATCACATCAGTACAGGTCACGGGCACCTCGTCTGACTTTTGATCAGACATATCAGACTCAGACATTGGTTTTACCTTCTTATGCCACTCAGGGCATTGAGAGACCCGCGGTCTCCTACACACCCACTGGACAACCATGCTACGCTGCACAGTTCACTCCGAGGCCCGCACCTTTATACCCTAGGCCTCGAGCTCAGCAGACCTCTACACCCTTTGCTTCGAGGACGCAGAGACAGTTTTCACAAATAGGCATGCCGTTGAGCCAGGCTCTTCGGAAGCTTATAGAGACCGGTTTGTTGACTGCTCTCACCCCTCGGCCACTACCTCAGCCTATTCCAGCTCAGTTCAGGATGGATTTACATTATGCTTATCATCAGGGACCTGGACATGAGACCGATCGATGCACCGCTCTGAGGCACGCTATTCAGGATCTGATAGACCAGGGTTTGGTACACTTGGGTCAGCCGAGTGTGACCACAAACCCGTTACCTACCCACACCACTCATGCAGTCCCTCCACCAGCTGATGGTATCCATTTCTTGGACTTTGATGAGATTGATGATCATGTCCATATGTTGAGTTGGGATGATCCAGACCCAGAGCCTATCATGCCAGCTGGGATTTACGAGATGAGTGGGGTGACTCTAGAGCCACAGATGCCTGCTCCATTCCGATTAGTTCCTGAGGCAACATTTGTACAGGCGGCCACTTCCGAGCCTCTGACATTCACGCGCTATAGCGTTCAGACGCCATACATTCTGATCCCAGATGTTGAGGAGGTTCAGGCTCCACACAGTGATGATCCTCAGACTCCGGACGTTCAGTATATCCTCCGGGGAGGGAGAGTAGTGAGACAGCCACCTCCAACCGCTGCCGCTAGACCCTTAGGGGGTACGTCATCCCAGGAGGAGGTCAGAGCAGAGGATGACGAGATTTTGAGGCAGTTGCAGAACACTCAGGCTCGGATTTCTATTTGGAGCCTTTTAGCGTCCTCCAGTACTCATCGAGATGCACTGACTCAAGCTCTGAGCCAGATCAGAGTTGATACCACGACCACTCCCGAGGGACTCATTCATATGATGACGGCTGGCAAAGCCACTTGTATTGTCTTTTCCGATGATGACTTGCCACCGGAGGGCTCAGACCACACTCGCCCGCTCTACATATCTGTTGGTTGTTCAGGCCGCCGAGTCCCATCTGTCCTTTTGGACAATGGCTCGGCCCTGAACGTATGTCCTTTGGCCACCGCCATCGCCCTTGGATACGCTCCTTCTGATTTCGGTCCCTCTACTCAGACCGTTCGCGCATATGACAGTATTCGGAGGGAGGTCATGGGTACATTGGAGATCGAGTTGCTGATCGGTCCGGCCACTTTTGTCGCTGTATTCCAGGTTTTGAGGATTCCTACATCCTTTAACCTGCTTTTGGGCCGACCATGGATCCACAGAGCCGGGGCCATTCCTTCTTCCCTTCATCAGAAGGTGAAGTTTATTCACGATGGTCAGGTCGTCGTGGTACAGTCTGTGGGAGACATGTTCATTGCTGCCGAGCCTATGCTCGAGATTAGTCACACTGATGACGATCTTTTTCTGACTGGATTCACCTTCGATGAGGTGCAGACTGTGGAGATAGAGGATTTCTGTCGGGATTTTGTGGCTATGTCCTTTGACCGGCATGGGAGCACAGTGGTGCTCGATATTATGCGGAGCATGTCCTATCTACCCGGCATGGGGTTGGGTCGACGTCAGCATGGACCGAGCGAGTTCATAACCATCCTTGATCACGACGTACCGTTCGGACTCGGGTTCATCCCCACTGAGGCCGATTATCTCTACATGGCGCGTTTGCGCAAGGAGAGAGTGAGGGCTCGACTGACCCACACACCTTTCTACTATCCTCTTCGCCCATACACCAGGAGCTTATCTGATTATTTTGTGAGGGCATCAGAGCCATTGACCCGTGCAGACGTGACCGTTGGAGGACTTAGCACCACTCAGGAGGTCGAGCTTCAGCGCCTTGTCCAGCAGTTACGATTGAGAGACGGAGCTCCTGGCTCTTCGACTTCTGTGTTGATTGCTCCTTCGTCTCCAGATCGCACGAGCCTTATGACGCTTTGCTTCCCGGACGAGACCGATGAGCATGGGACCTTTGCTAGGGTCGGAGACATAGTGAACGGAGCCGTCCCACACGACGAGATGCTCGCCCTGAGCCTGAGCCCGATCGAGGAGAGAGATCATCCTGGGCTTACTTCACCATTCGATCTTTTCGGGGTGTCTTTCATCGAGATCGTTGAGGAGATCTAGACAGCCCCTGCTCTGGAGATTGCTGAGGATGCTATGGTTTTTTATGATTTGATTGATAGCCATGTTGGCATTGTTGAGGGAGCGTCCGACTTTGTGGACCCACCTCTTTCATTTGACATTCTGTCGGGGTTCGTCTCCCATTCTGACATTGTTTCTGATGTTTCATCTATGGATTTGAGCATTTTTGAGTATCTGCCTATCTCTTGTGATATTGATTTATCTGCACCATCTTCACCCACATCACAGATTTTTTATATTGATGATGAGATTGCACAGCATGACTCAGATGATGACTCATCTTCTGTTTCCGATTTGGATCCCGTTGATCAGAGGGTTTCACCTGCTGTAGGAGACACAGAGATTGTTGATTTTGGCACTGCAGATCAGCCTAGGGAGTTGAGGATCGGGTCAGATCTATCTACAGATGAGAGGGACAGCCTCATCCAGTTGCTCAGATCCTACTTGGACGTTTTCGCATGGTCCTATGAGGACATGCCGGGCCTTGATCCATCTATCGTCTAGCATCGTTTGCCACTTCTGCCCCATGCCAGACCGGTTAAGCAGAAGTTGAGACGATTGCACCCTCCTTGGAGCTTGCAGGTGAAAGAGGAGCTTTAGAAGCAACTCAGTGTGGGATTTCTATCAGTGGTCGAGTACCCGGAGTGGCTGGCCAATGTCGTCCCTATTCCCAAAAAGGACGGCAAAGTGAGAGTCTGTGTTGATTTCCGAGATCTCAACAAGGCCAGTCCTAAGGATGATTTTCCTCTCCCACACATCGACATGTTAGTTGACAGCACAGCAGGTCACTCGATGTTGTCCTTTATGGACGGATTTTCCGGGTACAGTCAGATCTTGATGGCTCCAGAGGACATGGAGAAAACGTCCTTCATTACCGAGTGGGGTACTTATTGCTATAGAGTCATGCCATTCGGACTGAAGAACGCAGGAGCCACATATCAGAGAGCAGCGACCACCCTCTTCCATGACATAATGCATCGGGATGTTGAGGTTTATGTAGACGACATGATAGTAAAATCCCGAGGTAGATCAGATCACTTAGCAGCTCTGGAGAGGTTCTTTGAGAGGATCAGACAGTTCAGATTGAGACTGAATCCCAAGAAGTGCACTTTCGGAGTGACTTCTGGGAAACTCTTGGGATACATGGTCAGTGAGCGAGGCATAGAGGTAGATCCGGACAAGATTAGAGCCATCCTTGACATGCCTGCACCGAGGACAGAGAGGGAGGTCAGAGGCTTCCTGGGCAGACTTCAGTACATTAGTAGATTCATAGCCAGATTGACAGACATTTGTGAGCCCATTTTCCGACTCTTGAGGAAGAGTCAACCTACTGTTTGGGATGATCAGTGTCAGCGCGCATTTGAGAGGATCCGAGAGTACTTGTTGTCGCCTCCAGTTTTAGCTCCGCCTACACCAGGCCGTCCTCTACTCCTATACTTATCAGTCTCAGATGTGGCTTTGGGTTGCATGTTAGCTCAGCTCGATGATTCGGGCAAAGATCGAGCCATTTATTATTTGAGTAAGAGGATGTTAGACTATGAGACGAGATATGTCATGATTGAGCGCTATTGCTTGGCATTGGTTTGGGCCACTCGCCGACTGAGGCATTACATGACCGAGTATTCAGTGCATTTGATATCCCGTCTAGATCCTCTGAGATATTTGTTTGACAGACCCGCCCTAGTTGGTCGCCTCATGAGATGACTGGTACTTCTGACTGAGTTTGACATTCATTATGTCACTCAGAAGTCCATCAGAGGGAGCATTGTTGCAGATCACTTAGCCTCATTACCAGTTTCTGATGCTAGAGCTATTGATGATGATTTTCCAGACGAGGATGTCGCAGCTGTGACTAGTCTGTCGGGTTGGCGCATGTACTTTGATGGTGCAGCCAACCATTCTGGATACGGGATAGGCGTTTTGTTGATATCCCCTCATGGTGATCACATTCCCAGATCTGTTCGTTTGGCATTCTCGGATCGACATCCGGCCACGAACAACATTGTTGAGTATGAGGCATGTATCTTGGGGTTAGAGACAGCCCTCGAGCTTGCGATTAGACAGATGGAGGTGTTTGGTGACTTCAATCTGGTATTGAGACAGATTCAGGGCGAGTGGAAGACTAGAGATGTGAAGCTTAGGCCTTACCACGCGTATTTGGACCTACTGGTCGCGAGATTTGAGGATTTGAGATATACACATCTGCCTAGAGCGCAAAACCAGTTTGCTGATGCTTTAGCTACTCTAGCTTCCATGATCGACATTCCCGCTGATGCCACTGTTCGCCCTTTGTTGATTGAGTTGAGATATGCTCCTGCGTATTGTTGTTTGATTGATGATATGGAGATAGACGATGGTTTGCCCTGGTATCATGACATATATCACTTTTTGAGACTCGGCGTATATCTTGAGGCCGCCACGGCCAAGGATAGGAGGGCATTGAGATAGTTGGCCACCCGATTCGTGATTTGTGGCGAGACGCTATATAGACGATCACTTGATGGGATACTGCTATTATGTTTGGATCGCGCTTCTGCCGATAGAGTTATGCGAGAGGTTCATGCGGGAGTTTGCGGACCACATATGGGGGGGCATATGTTGGCCCATAAGATCATGAGGACAGGATACTTCTGGTTGACCATGGAGACAGATTGTTGCCGATTCGTTCAGAGATGTCTCGAGTGTCAGATACATGGAGATCTCATTCACGTGCCGCCCTCGGAGTTGCATGCATTGACTTCACCATGGCCGTTTTCAGTATGGGGTATCGATATCATCGGGAAGATTTCACCGAAATCTTCCAGTGGTCATGAGTTTATCCTCGTTGCTATTGATTACTTCACCAAGTGGGTGGAGGCCGCCTCGTATGCGAGATTGACGTCATCTGGAGTTGCCAGTTTCATTAGATCGCACATCATTTGTCGCTATGGAGTCCCTCACGAGCTTATTTCAGACAGGGGGGTGCATTTCAGAGCAGAGGTTGACACCTTGGTGCAGAGATACGGCATCCGGCATCACAGATCGTCTGCGTACAGGCCGCAGACGAATGGGGCAGTAGAGGCCGCAAATAAGAATATTAAGAGGATATTGCGGAAGATGGTTGAGACTTCTCGGGATTGGTCCGAGAAGCTTCCTTTCGCATTGTGGGCATATCGGACTTCTTTTCGCACCTCTACAGGAGCCACACCCTATTCATTGGTGTACGGCATGGAGGCAGTGCTACCTGTTGAGATTGAGATGGGATCATTGAGAGTAGCACTAGAGCAGCAGATTCCCGAGACGGATTGGGCTCAGGCTCGATTTGATCAGCTCAATCTCCTAGATGAGAGGAGATTGAGAGCAGCAGACCACGTTCGTGCATATCAGAGGAAGATGGCCCGCGCTTTCAAAAAGCGGGTCAAGCCGAGACCACTGCATGTGGGTGATTTAGTCTTGAGAGTCATCAGGGGATTGATCAGAGATCCTAGAGGGAAGTTCAGACCCAGTTGGAGCGGACCTTATTTCATCAGGGAGTTGATTCCAGAGGGCGCTGCATGGCTGATGGATTTAGATGGAAACCAGTTCTCAGAGCCGACTAATGTGGATCAGCTAAAGAGGTACTATGTTTGAGACCATGGTCGCAGGATGGGTGGCCATCATTTCGGTTAGCCATATCCCTTTGTCCCTTTTCTGATATATATAGTCCATTGCTAGCCCATTTGAGCCTCGCGCGCGCATTATAGCCTTTCTTTCTTATTGCCTTGCTCACACTTTCTCACCGGGATAGGGGCCCTCTAGTGTATGCATGCATTGTTTAGGAGTTTCACGAGCCTTGGACCTAGGGGTACATTCTCCTCATTATATTCTCTATATGTTTGCATCACCGCATTTTCATCTCACCTCATCAGTTGTGCTATTCGTCTCATCTTATTTACCCTGTCTACTGCTCATTTGCATCATTTTCTTCCACCCTGAGTGGTGATCCTCCTCAGTTCACTACATGGAGGGTAGTCATGTCATTTCCACTATCTATCCTACGGATGTTGGTCCAGGGATCCTTAGTTTGAGAAAGTCACATCATCAGAGAGAGTTCATGTTACATTGACATTTGAGAGTATGTTATCCTTTTTTGATGTCATCTTCGGGGATTTCTTGGTTGCGTTCAAAGCATGTATACTTATGTAAAAAAAAAAAAACCAAAAAAAAAAAGAGGAAAAAGAAATAAAAACATGTGTGCATTGTTATCTATCACTGAGTATGTATTGATGTTCGAGGGTCACTTGATTGATCGTGTTTGTTGGCGGGAGTTCGTATGTGAGCTTCCCGGGATCCCTCAGGCTTTGTATTCATTTTGTTGCATATTTTTGTGAGCGAGATGAGTGACTTTCTCTTAGGAGCTCTGGGTTATTGTCCGTTCCATCATTATGTTTGTAGTTGATGTGACATCACTCCATGTCTGATCTGAGTTGATCATCACTCCTTTGGATGTTATTCGCTTCATTATCATCGTCCTCGTTTTCGCTTCTGATTCGTCATTCTCACTTCACCTCTTATTCTTTTCTTACCACGACCCATCTCGAGTTTGATATTCCCTTCGTATCACCATTACATATCTCATTATCAGTTTGATTTGCTTCACTTGTTTCCTCATTGACATCATATTCACATTAAACACCCTCAGGTCCAGGGCTCACAGGATTTTCTGTACATGTTGCATTTCACACACGAGGGCATGGGTTTTGATCATTGGGTATTTGAGCCTAGTTTCCCTTCGTTTCGATCACCCTATCACCCTAGCCTACGTTACGTCCCGTGTCTTAAGACCACCCTGAGGCCATGAGATCGGGTATTGTCTTCTATAGCTTCTATGTGGACAGGTGTTTGAGATTTGGTTGACATTTAGATATTTGCCATGCATCTTCTTCTGGGAGACGCTTCTCAGATGTTTAGATCCGTTTCGACCGTGTTTAGATTACCAGGATCACGTGTTTGATGATGGATGATTCGATGTTACCTGTTTTTCCTGATTTGTCGCACATCAGATGCCATACTGGGGCATATTCCGTTTCGGAGGATCTTTATGGATTTTCGCAGAGGTCACATGTTCTAAGATAGACGATTCCATGCTATCTGATCTCCGACCTATCCTACATTTCGATGCCATACAGGGGCATATTTCCGTTCGGATGAGATTTACAGATCATGAGGGAGTTGCGTGCTTATCCTTATTTGCAAGATGTATGCAGGGATGATGATATATTCGCTATCCTCGCGATGATTCCTTAGTGGAGCCTATCGAGAGCCATCTAGCCAGTTGCAGGCATAGATGATTTGAGCTCATCTGATTTTTCGACATGTTACATTTCCGACACCACACTGGGGCATATTCCCCATCTTGATCGAGATTTATAGATCCCCACTGGTTTACATGATCATCCGCGGTTATGAGATACACGCCAGGTTGATGATTGATTTCATTTTGTCCTGATACTCCGAGGAGCCTCTCTTGACTCGTTCAGCCAGATTCATACTCTTTGATATAGTCGTGATTCCTGGATGGGGTTATGTTGGGTGCCTAGATCCCCACGTCATCATTTCAGTGCGGTACACATCAGGTCTTTTATGCATCCCCATGGTGTTATTCTCGGGTCATCAGGGCAGATCGGGTACATCTGATGCCATATTGGGGCATATTTCCCTCATTTAGCCATGGAGGCGATCGTTCTCTCACATGTCCGTCGCAGTCTCCATCACTCGGCCGAGATATATTGTATTCGCCTCACTGACCGTTGTTCCTGAGCTCTTCATTGACATGATCTCTTAGTGGTGCGTCGTTCGAGACTCGTAGAGCCCCTTTTAGCCATTTCTAGCAGTTTGAGATTTGCAGCGGCATGCCACACTGGGGCATATTTCCCCCACATTGTTTCCTTGCAGTCTGGCGTTCAGAGCCGCCGTTCATTCACGATTTACGACATTCAGAGTCATCATGTCACATTTTTCAGTTCGGTGTTCAGAGCCACTTCTTAGTTTGACGTTCAGAGTCATCACCATCACTTTTTAGTTTCGGCGTTCAGAGCCATCACCGCTTCTCAGTTTTGGCGTTCAGAGCCGTCATCGATTTTCAGATCGACATTCAGAGTCGCGTTCTCGGTTTCGGCGTTCAGAGTCGTTATCACTTCTCAGCTTCGGTGTTCAGAGCCATCATCACTACTTCTCTCAGTTTCGGCGTTCAGAGCCGTCATCGATTTTCAGATCGACATTCAGAGTCGCATCCTCAGTTTCAGCGTTCAGAGTCGTTATCACTTCTCAGTTTGACGTTCAGAGTCATCATCATCACTTCTTAGTTTCGGCGTTCAGAGCCATCATCGGTTTTCAGATCGACATTCAGAGTCCCCTCCTCGGTTTCAGCGTTCAGAGTCGTTATCACTTCTCAATTTGACGTTCAGAGTCATCATCACTAATTCTCATAGTTTCGGCATTCAGAGCCATCATCAATTTTCAGATCGACATTCAGAGTCGCATCCTCGGTTTCGGCGTTCAGAGTCGTTATCACTTCTCAGTTTGACGTTCAGAGTCATCACCATCACTTTTTAGTTTCGGCGTTCAGAGCCATCACCGCTTCTCAGTTTCGGCATTCAGAGCCGTCATCGGTTCTTAGATCGACGTTCAGAGTCGCGTTCTCGGTTTCGGCTTTCAGAGTCGTTATCACTTCTCAGCTTCGGTGTTCAGAGCCATCATCACTACTTCTCTCAGTTTCGGCGTTCAGAGTCGTCATCGATTTTCAGATCGACATTCAGAGTCGCATCCTCGGTTTCGGCGTTCAGAGTCGTTATCACTTCTCAGTTTGACGTTCAGAGTCATCATCATCACTTCTTAGTTTCGGCGTTCGGAGCCATCATCGGTTTTCAGATCGACATTCAGAGTCCCCTCCTCGGTTTCGGCGTTCAGAGTCGTTATCACTTCTCATTTTTGTGGACCCGCATTTTTCACGTGCGTCCCCACTCGATCGGCGAGACTCGCTTTTTATTTATTTGTGAAAATTTGATTTTTTGAAAAAAAGTTGGAGTCGCCACTTATTTTATTTTTATTTTTGAAGGGAAAATAAAACAAGAAATAAAACCCTAAAAAAAATGACTCCATAATTTTTGGAAAAGCGTGTCTTTGAAAACCCAAGTCTTGGTCTGGGGATCAGGTTACTTATTGGGAAGGTACCTCTAGGAGGTAGCACCCCTCTAAGCCCTAAAGAGGTCTCTACTAATTAAGTTAAGGGGAATATGGCAATTAATCGGTTAATTATGGATACCTAAGTAGGCTAGGTGATTTCAAAAAATTTGCATGCTAAACAAGATCAAATTGCCATAAAAGAAAGGTTAGGATGCGTACCCGGACCGCTTCTCAAGCGCTATCATAAAACATCAGAGTTAGTATAGAAGTATAACACACAACATGTATTTAATCATAGTGAATCAAACATACATCTAAACACCTAAGGATTATCAAACATATGCATACTTCATAGTGACACGATTGTTTACAAAATTTAGAAAGTAGGCGATAGGGGGGGGGGCGTACCTGGATAGCATAAATAACTTACAATGCGCTCCCATAAGACATGAGGGATTAGATAATAATAAAATAAAGAAACCCTAGCATGCTTGTTATCTAATTAGCATAACAAAAATTATCAAAGTATATGAAAACATTAATTATCACACACATCTTATATACAATTCCTAAAAAAGATAGACATAATTTCAACAAGTGACAAAAATGGCAACAAAAATAATTTTTGAAAAGATTTTCTTATGTAGGGGTTTCACCAATTCCCCAATTGATATACACGAATTTAGCCCAGAATCATCCCATTATTTGGGACCACAAGCTTTGATTCGTGTTTTTGTTCAAAACCAAAATTTTTGTTGAAAACCGAGAAGGATGCAAACCGAACAAGATATGGTTGCATATTATTTTTAAATAATAAAAAAAAAGAGATTTTGATCCTGAGGACTCTAAATGAGTTTTTGAAATAGATTTTTAAAATGATTTTTTTGAGAAAAGTATTTTATTTTAAAATAAAAGGAATTAATTTGGAAAAAATAAAATACCCAACAAAACAAAAATGAAACCTCAAAGTAAAATTTTTTTAGTAATTAACAAAAATGATAATGGTGATGGTAGAGGCCAATCTTCATGATTTTCCAATGGCCTTTGAACAAAAAGGAAACTATCAAAGCAATAAATTATTAATATTTAGATCAAATAAGCTAATGAAATATCCATCAAGAATTAGCAACAAGGATTCAAGAAGCGCATAAATTGAGAATAACAATCCATAATTAACATAAGATTAACTAAACACATAAATGCCTCTAGACTAAAAAAATAAATTAAATCAAGATTAAACTTTATCTAACGGGATTAATTAAACTAATGTATTCAAATCACAAACACATACAAGTGAAGAACAAATTAAAACTAAATTAAATTGTAATTAAAAACATGAACTTTATTTAATAAGATTAATTAAACTACTAAATTACAATTACAAACACATCCAAATTAAAAATAAATAAAAGCTAAACTAAATCGGAATTTCAAATATGAACTTTATCTAACAAGATTATTTAAACTAATGAATTAAAATCACAAATATACTTAAACTAAAAGATAGGTTAAAACTGAACTAATTTAGAATTAAAAAAATATAAACTTTATCTAACATGATTATTTAAACTAATAAATTAAAATCACATACATATTTAAACTAACAAATAAATTAAAAATAAACTATTTTGGGATTAAAAACATGAACTTTATCTAACATAATTATTTAAACTTAAGAATTAAGATCAACTAATGCATTTAAACTAAAAACGAATTGAAATCAAACTAATTGAGATTAAAAACACAAACTTTATTTAACGTGATTATTTAAAGTAAAGAATTAAAATCAACAAAATACATTTAAACTAAAAACAAATTAAAATCAAATTAATTGGGATTAAAAATACAAAATTTATTCGATATGATTATTTAAACTTAAGAATTAAGATCAACAAAATGTATTTAAACTAAAAACGAATTGAAATCAAACTAATTGAGATTAAAAACACAAACTTTATTTAACGTGATTATTAAAAGTCAAGAATTAAGATCAACAAAATATATTTAAACTAAAAAAACGAATTGAAATCAAATTAATTGGGATTAAAAATACAAGCTTTATTTAACGTGATTATTTAAAACAAAGAATTAAGATCAACTAATGCATTTAAATTAAAAATGAATTGAAATCAAACTAATTGGGATTAAAAATACAAACTTTATTCAATACAATTATTTAAACTTAAGAATTAAAATCAACAAAATACATTTAAACTAAAAAACAAGTTAAAATCAAACTAATTGGGATTAAAAATACAAACTTTATTCGATATGATTATTTAAACTAAAGAATTAAGATCAACAAAATACATTTAAACTAAAAAACGAATTGAAATCAAATTAATTGGGATTAAAAATACAAACTTTATTTAACGTGATTATTTAAAACAAAGAATTAAGATCAACTAATGCATTTAAATTAAAAACGAATTGAAATCAAACTAATTGGGATTAAAAATACAAACTTTATTCAATATGATTATTTAAACTTAAGAATTAAAATCATTAACAAACTTAAACTAAAAGATAGATTAGAATTAAACTAATTGGGGATTTAAAAAGAAAATAATATAAACTTTAACACAAAGAATTAATCAAAAACTAAAATTTCCAAAAAAAAAAAAAAAATCTAGGCTAAATAAAAGTACTATATAGAAAACTAACCTTTGAAGTGAAAGAGAAAATCCTCTCTTGATGATTAAATGACAGCCCGATCTCCGTTCGAAGTCCCTTGCTTTTTTCCAAAATTCCGTGTGCTTTGCCCCCCAAGAAAAATCTCCCTATTCTTTTCCTTTTCTCACCTATATATATCACCCCTCAAGACCTAAATTTGTTTCCAAAAAGGAAAATTCTCCTCCTTCCTTTCTTCTTCTCTTCTTTTTTTAAATCCTCCAATCAAAAGCAATCTTCCCAATTTCAAATTCCCCTCCAAAACCTTCCAAGGAGAGTCCCATCTTCCTTAAACTCCAATGGTAAGTTTCCTTGCAAAAACATGAAATTTTTGAAGTTAAATAATTGCATGTATAGATAAATAAGTAAATAAATTAAAAAATGGTAAAAATAATAAATAAATAAATAAGTTAAGGAAAATAATATAAAGAGGAAGATAACCAATAAAAAGTGAATGATAATCATAAAATTAAAATTAAAAACAAAATAAATAAATAAATAAATAAGATAAAATAAAATAAAATAAAAGTCTTCGTAGGCCTAGTGTGCCTAAACGGGCCTAAGGTGAGACTAAGTGGACCTAGGGTAGTGCCTAATGGGCCAAGTGTATCTAAAAGCTATCCTAAAAAAACAAGAAAAGCCTAAGTCTAAGTTAGGGCTGCCAAGGGTCACAATAAGGGATCAAATAATCCCTCAACCAAAATCTCCGAGGTGACTCAGAAAAAGGTAAGTGGTATGAGTAGCCATGGGCCACCAAGGAACTATTGTGGAGCATTGAAAATGAATTTTAAAGACATGTGCTAAAGGGACAAAATTGAGGGTCTACAAGTTTGACGTTCAGAGTCATCATCACTACTTCTCTTAGTTTCGGCATTCAGAGCCATCATCGATTTTCAGATCGACATTTAGAGTCGCATCCTCGGTTTCGGCGTTCAGAGTCGTTATCACTTCTCAGTTTGACGTTCAGAGTCATCATCATCACTTCTTAGTTTCGGCGTTCAGAGCCATCATCGGTTTTCAGATCGACATTCAGAGTCCCCTCCTCGGTTTCGGCATTCAGAGTCGTTATCACTTCTCAGTTTGACGTTCAGAGTCATCATCATCACTTCTTAGTTTCGGCGTTCAGAGCCATCATCGGTTTTCAGATCGACATTCAGAGTCCCCTCCTCGGTTTCGGCGTTCAGAGTCATTATCACTTCTCAGTTTGACGTTCAGAGTCATCATCATCACTTCTCAGTTTCGGCGTTCAGAGCTATCATCGATTTTCATATCGACATTCAGAGTCACATCCTCGGTTTCGGCGTTCAAAGTCGTTATCACTTCTCAGTTTGACGTTCAGAGTCATCATCATCACTTCTCAGTTTCGGCGTTCAGAGCTATCATCGGTTTTCAGATCGACATTCAGAGTCGCATCCTCGGTTTCGGCGTTCAGAGTCGTTATCACTTCTCAGTTTGACGTTCAGAGTCATCATCATCACTTTTTAGTTTCGACGTCCAGATCCATTACCATCATCTTGTTTAGGCTTCCAGAGCCACCACCGTCATCTTGCTTAGGCTTCCAGAGCCATTACCGTCATCTTGTTTAGGCTTCCAGAGCCATTATCATCATCTTGCTTAGGCTTCCAGAGTCATTACTATCATCTTGTTTAGGCTTCCAGAGCCACCACCATCATCTTGTTTAGGCTTCCAGAGCCATTGCTATCATCTTGTTTAGGCTTCCAGAGTCATTATCATCATCTTGCTTAGGCTTCCAGATTCATTACTGTCATCTTGTTTAGGCTTCCAGAGCCATTACTGTCGTCTTGTTTAGGCTTCCAGAGCTGTTGTTTTCTAGTTTAGTTTTTAGAGTTAGTTTTTGGTTTGCTTACAGAGCTGTTATTTCCTAGTTTAGTTCTTAGAGTTAGTTTTTGGTTTGCTTTCAGAGCTGCTATTTTCTAGTTTAGTTTTTAGAGTTAGTTTTTGGTTTGCTTACAGAGCTGCTATTTCCTAGTTTAGTTTTTAGAGTTAGTTTTTGGTTTGCTTCCAGAGCTGTTATTCTCAGTTTAGCATTTAGAGTTAGTTTTTGGTTGGCTTCTAGAGCTGTTGTTTTCTAGTTTAGTTTTTAGAGTTAGTTTTTTTTTTGTTGGCTTCCAGAGCTGTTGTTTTCTAGCTTAGTTTTTAGAGTTAGTTTTTGGTTTGCTTACAGAGATGTTATTTTCTAGTTTAGTTTTTAGAGTTAGTTTTTTTTTTTGTTGGCTTCCAAAGCTGTTGTTTTCTAGTTTAGTTTTTAGAGTTAGTTTTTGGTTGGCTTCCAAAGCTGTTGTTTTCTAGTTTAGTTTTTAGAGTTAGTTTTTGGTTTGCTTACAGAGCTGTTATTTCCTAGTTTAGTTCTTAGAGTTAGTTTTTGGTTTGCTTTCAGAGCTGTTATTTTCTAGTTTAGTTTTTAGAGTTAGTTTTTGGTTTGCTTACAGAGCTGTTATTTCCTAGTTTAGTTTTTAGAGTTAGTTTTTGGTTAGCTTCCAGAGCTGTTATTTTCTAGTTTAGTTTTTAGAGTTAGTTTTTTTGGTTGGCTTCCAGAGCTGTTATTTTCTAGTTTAGCTCTTAGAGTTAGTTTTTGGTTGGCTTCCAGAGCTGTTATTTTCTAGTTTAGCTTTTAGAGTTAGTTTTTTTGGTTGGTTTCCAGAGCTGTTATTTTCTAGTTTAGTTTTTAGAGTTAGTTTTTTAGTTTTTAGAGTTAGTTTTTGGTTGGCTTCCAGAGCTGTTATTTTCTAGTTTAGTTTTTAGAGTTAGTTTTTTTTGGTTGGCTTCCAGAGCTGTTATTTTCTAGTTTAGCTCTTAGAGTTAGTTTTTGGTTGGCTTCCAGAGCTGTTATTTTCTAGTTTAGCTTTTAGAGTTAGTTTTTTTTTTTTTTGTTGGCTTCCAGAGCTGTTATTTTCTAGTTTAGCTTTTAGAGTTAGTTTTTTTGGTTGCTTCCAGAGCTGTTATTTTCTAGTTTAGCTTTTAGAGTTAGCTTTTTGGTTTGGCTTCCAGAGCTGTTTGTTACTTTCTAGTTTAGCTTTTAGAATTAGTTTTTGGTTGGCTTCCAGAGCTGTTATTTTCTAGTTTAGTTTTTAAAGTTAGTTTTTTTGGTTGGCTTCCAGAGCTGTTATTTTCTAGTTTAGTTTTTAGAGTTAGTTTTTTTGGTTGGCTGCCAGAGCTGTTATTTTCTAGTTTAGTTTTTAGAGTTAGTTTTTTGGTTGGCTTTTAGAGCTGTTTGTTTTCTAGTTTAGCTTTTAGAGTTAGTTTTTGGTTGGCTTCCAGAGCTGTTTGTTTTCTAGTTTAGCTTTTAGAGTTAGCTTTTTTGGTTTGGCTTTCAGAGCTTTTATTTTCTCGGTTTAGTGTTTAGGGTTATCTTTTTTTATTTAGCTTCCAGAGCTTTTATTTTCTCAATTTAGTGTTTAGAGTCAGTCTTGTCACGCAGAGTCATAGCTCCTAGCATTCCTATTCAGTGGCATTGCACGTCTCACCTTCATTGGATTTACACTTGTTCTTGTCCTCCTCACTTCGTTACCTTGTGCTTATCGTGTATTCATCATGTAGTCCACATAGGGCAGTCTCCTTTAGACGCATTCTTGTCCGTACCCCAGGATGGTTCGACCGTTACTCACCTCTAGCATTTGGTTTTTCGAGTCACTTTCGGGAGACATCTTAGAGGGAGCTTGGATCCTTAGTATGGCCGCAGAGGCATTTTGTGACATCTTTCTCTTTTAGGATTAGAGCCTTTGTGTTCGTCTACTAGCCTGGGTGACTTCGCGTTTCACCAATATCCCTATGGGGGTCTCCTTGGTTCTTCGGTAGAGTTCACTTCATTGCACTCACTATTCACACTTACCTTTCACTCCAGTGTTCATGTTCTTTACATTCGTGAACTCTACCGAGGAGGGGCATATTTGTAGACCCCCATGTGGAGCTTGATTTGCTGCAGCATATTTGGCCACGTGTCACTCTCTGATTGGCCATCATGGAATCAGAGTAGTGCTTTTGAAAGCCAATCCGGGGTCGACACGTGTCATCATGAAATCAGACAAAAATCATTTTTGGCTGTTATTTGAGGGGGAAAAGCCAGCTGCATGAAGGAGGTTGTCTGGCCGTTGGAGGAGTGCTTTTGGAAGGCTGCAGAGTAGTGGGGTTGGAAGGTGGCTGTCTCTGCAGATATGGTTAGAAGGGCAAATCCGGGAGAGAAGAAAGGGGGATATTTTTGGATAGCAGGTTGCTTTTTTTGGAGGGAGTTTTTTTTTGGAGGCCTGAAAGGACGACTGTGAGAGATTTTTTTGAGGGGTTTTGTGGGTGTTTTTCCATGGCAAAGGAGGGTACCCATTATTGAGGGGGATCTGAGAGAGCACAAGGGGAGAGAGTTTTCCAGCTGTAGAGGGTTCTTTGCCGTGGAAGAAAGAGAGTTATCTAGAGAGGAGAGCTGCTAGAGTATACCCTGGAGCATTGTATCTTGGTTGGGTGAGGGGGAGGAGAGTGAGACTTTTCTGGACTTTTCTGGAGTGCTTTTTCTGGGGAACGAGAAGGTTATATTTGCTGAGGAAAGGAGTAGAGGAGGAAACAGCAAGGTTTGATCATCTCTCATCCTATGTTCTTATTTCTTGCTTCACCTTATCTCATCTTTGAAGCTCACTTTGCGTTTTCTTGCTGATATCTAGACGTCTGTTTTGTTTATCTAAGGAGGAAAACCTGCTGCTAATTTTTGTTTGCTTGATCCTTGTTTTCTCTCGTATGAGTTGTATATTGGTTGCACATGGTGTTTGAGTTTTAAGTTCATTTAGATCCTCCCACCAGCCTCTTTTGAGAGCTCTTTGATCTTCATGAAGCAGGGCTTGGATTTAATGGCATTATTTCCTTTTATATGTGGCTCTGTTTTTCTTTTTCTTTGGGTTCTTTTTCCTATTTCCTTGTTTTTCCCCTCCGTTTTTGGCATCTTTTGGAGAAGAGATTTGTAGGCTTGAGGGTGAACAAGGTAGCAAGCTGTTCAGGGAGCATGTCTTTTTCAAGGGGAGAGAGAGCTCTGCAAGCTGCACTAGAAGAAGAGTTATGTAGTGCAGAAATGAGTGGAATATGCGTTTGGGAAAGGTGAAGATATATCACTGATTACGGCAGCTGATCCATGGTTAATCCTCTAAGATGCCGTTATGCCTTGAGAGAGATGCGGCTGATAAGTTGCCTGGAAATATTGGCACTAGAGAAGATATTGGTACTCTGTTGAGAAACTCACAATACATTGCAGAAGGTATCCCCAACAGAGAAGTTAACCCAGTTGTTCAGGGAGGTTTGAACTGTTTGCACTACAAAGACGTTTTTGGGGAACAGTTTGGTAGAGTTAGAAAGTTGTGGGTCTACTTGCATGGAGGATACGAGGAGAGACACTCATATATACCGGTAAGGAACGAGTTCGGCAGAGGGAGGGGAGCTTCCATTGCCATTGTAGAGATTTTCTTGGGAGGAGAGAAAAACCAGAGTGAAGGGGAAGCCATTTTTGGGTTTCCTGAGAGAAAAACTGAGAGGAGTAAGGAAAGGTAAGAGATGTATTTCCAGCCAGTATGTACGAGAAGCAACAACATGTTTGTCCAGTTGTGGAAACTCTAAAAACGGCTCATAGATGCTGAAGATTCAGCCGTTCAATGGTCCTCCGGTCAGTATGTAGCGACAACATGATCCCAAGTTTCATCACTAGCCAGGTTTTGAGGTTACTAGACTTTCTGAAACTAAGGGTGACCTGCACACCCTCACCTCTCATGCACCCATGCTTATTACCTTTCATCATCCCCATGCTCATATCCTCATTGTTCATGCTCACCATACCCCCAAAATCACCCGTATCCTTCAATACCCATCCTTCATGTTCCTCCATACCCACATTATACCCATGTCCCCATCCATCACCTCATCATACCTCTACCATTCACTTCCCCTCCACCCTACTCATGCATGCGACTATGGCTACTCTCCATACTTCCCACACCCATAATACCCACGTTTCCTACTTCATTCTCACCACCCATCCCTTCAATATCCCATAATACTCTTCCTCCATACCCATATCTTTAAACCTCCTCACACCCATCAAACCCGTTACTCACTTCTCATTCACGTGGATGGAGCCCCATGCACATGACCGCTTCTATCTCATTTCTCTTTACCTCCATACCCATTTTCCTTCATACCATTCATCCCCATGCATGGTACCCATCATACCCTTCTCTCATACCCATCATCCTCCTCACATACCCTTCACCACCTTTTCTCTCACTACACCACACCTCACACCCATCCCATTACCCCTTTTCATTTTCCCATACCAATTCTTTCCAATATTCATACCCACTGCCTGTTGCCCATACCTCCTTCACTCATCCTCTATTCATTTCTTTTTTATTCTCCCATCTGCATGGAATTTACGTGCATGACTCCCTAACCTTCTTCCTACACCTTCCCTTGAGATCCACTTGCCACCAAGCTCACTTTCCATTACCTCCAATTGCCCATGATATCAATAATACCCACAGCACACTCAACACGTTGCCGGGTTCCAAGTCCATTTCCAATCGGATTCTACTTCTTCTTGTTCTCTCTGAGGGAACGACCAGTTTGTTGAATAGTGAAGACGTCCATTGCATGCTCGGAGCACCGAGAACCCTTGGGCTACAAGTGGAAGAGCAAAGTGAAAATCAAAGAGTTATTGTGCAAGGGCATGCATGCTCATTATTGTAAGTAAGAGAAGTGGATGGCCACAAGCTGGTGCTGGTTCAGAACCCATGGGCAAATGAAGTTGAGTGAAATGGTCATTGGGCGGACTCAACACCAGGAGCGAGCATCAAATTGTCCTGCTCTCGGTGCTGTTGAAGCGGGAGTTGATCAGCGAGAAGATTGAGAAACCTGACATTATACGTGGACAGGTCAGCCAAAACAAGAAAGAGGGAGAGATTCACTATACTCAAGACCGAATGCCAAAGGGTGATTGGAGATGGGGTTTCTACATATTCGGCTTTTGGGCTATTCGATGGACATAATGGATTTGCAGCTGCTATGTACTCAAAAGAGAACCTTCTAAACAACGTTTTACTCGTTATTCCTCCAGAACTTGGTAGAGCATCCCTTGCCTGCTCCGATGAAACCCTCTTCGGCAGCCAGGATGAAGGGGAGGGTCAGTGCACAGGCTCTGGTGAGATGAAATTATCATGGTTGAATTGATTGCGGAGCAGGCTTGTCTTTAGTTCCGATTCCATAAAAGTGGTAGGCGAACACGATGGGGTCCCTCTTCTACCTCTCCTGTCAAAGACGAAACCGTTTGTGAGTTTCATTGATGAATAAGGGGAATAGTTGACTGTGAGGATCTAGAATATTGGGACAGAAGTTGTAGAGGCAAAGGCAAGGGTAGGCTCCGCAACACTGTCCATGACAGGTGCTGTTGCCAGATTTGTTGAGTCATTTCTCAGGACATTGGACGGAGCTTCAGATGTATATGAATGCTCATGCGTGCACTCACCACAGACCTTACTACCCTTCAGTTGACAGTCTCATGTAGCATAAGGAGTCGTGAGGATGGATGCATTAAGGGAACACATGGGCTATTTCTTAGGAGAAGTCACGCATTCATTGCAAGCTGAATCTGTTGTGGAGTCGAATTTGTCAGTTGGTCATCATGTTGTGATATGAAAGGTGTCAAACAGTGGCTGGGCATAAGGTAGATGCAGAGGAAAAGCAGGTTGGTTCCCACTTGGATACATAGAAAGATGAGAACGTGTTCTTGCAAGCAATTCAATTCAAGAATATACTCACAGAAAATTTGTTAAGGCACCCCTGAGGGGTCTCAGTCTGCAGTAGAGTCATCATGTGATTAGAAGGCCTTTCGGTTTAGTAACAGTAATTGTGACGTGGTGGGAGGGGAAAATATGAAAGATCCGATTCTAATGGTGGAGCCCACGCCTCGGCCAAGCGTCATTCCTCCCTGGGTCCACCTCTGCATACTCTCAACTCGAAGACAGTTTCTTGAACCCTGATTGGCACATTTTTTTGGAAATTTCGGTTTTTGAACAATTTCAAATCTCCCAGATTTTTCATCCTTCCCATTTTTTTTTAAGTTTTCAAAAATCCACTTTCAATAGAGTTTTGCTGCCATTTTTCTTTCTAGCAAATAATTTTCCAATTAATGTTTTGAAATGGGCTTTGGTGGGGGGCCCAACATATGAGATTTTATGATTGATGGATAGTTTGGTTGATTCGGGTGCCATACATGATTTATTCTGCTCTATGATGTGCATGTGACTATCCTTTAATTGTGCACTAATCTCACTTCTTGATAGCGCATTGAAGATCGTTGCCCAGGTACGCATCTGTCCTTATTCTGGTCTTGATATATGCATGTTTTGATGCTCATATGTGCATGATTGATTTGAGTATTTATTGATTTCCTCATCATCGCCATGTTAGCTTCATTCTATTAGTAGAGACCCGACTTTAGGGGCTTAGAGGGGTGCTACGGTTTTTTACCGTACCTTCCCAATAAGTAACCTGACCCCCGAACCCGATCCGGTTTTTCGCAGACCACCTTTTCCAAAATAAGGAGTCACACTTAGGGTTTTTCTTTCTTATTTTGTTTACCCTTTAAAAATAAAACAAAAATAAGTGGCGACTCCAAGTCATTTTTGAATAAATAAAATCAATTTTTCAAATAAAAATCGAGCTCGCCATCGAGTGGGAAACGCATTGAGCCGAAATGCGGGGTCCACAGTGGCATTTAGCTTTTAGAGTCTATTTGACATCGATTAAAAAAAATGAGGCGCTTGGGAAAATTTAGGAAAAATTTATAATTAGAAATTTATGGATAAAAATTGGATTACAATAACTTTATTATTTCTTTTTTTATACATAATTATATTTTTATAGATTCTCACTAAAGAAATGAACTTCATATCAAAACAACACTTTGGATTCAATTTATGAATACGTTTAACAATTTTTAAAAATAATTTAGAACTCAAAAATGAGATTTAATGACTAAAAAAAAGCAATAAATTAGAATTGATATATCATGAGTCATAACTTTAACTTTATTGTTTCTCATATAAATACAATGATATTTTTAAAATTTTATCACTAGACAAGTAGCTTATAAATTCTTGAAATTCAAGAATGTAATTTAAATATATTTAAAAAATTTTCAAGAATGATTTGAAATTCAAAAAAATGACCCAAATAATTATAAATTAAATAAAAATATTTTAGAATATTTGTTAGTAATTGATTATTAAATGTGTGAAACTTTGGCTTATTTACATCTCAAAAAAGTCTAACTTCATTCATTATTCATTTTAAATAAAATATTATTAATTATTATTATATTTAAATTATTATTGTTTATTTTTAACAAAAAAAAAAAAAAAGATATGTTAATATTCATATATTTCTAACATATACTAAAAAAGTATATTTTTTTATAAAAAAATATATAATTTATGATTTTATTATAATATTGTTATTCATATTTTATTAAAAGCTATTTACTTTTTACTTTATTTGTAATTATAAAACTATTTTTATTTTTAATAATATTTGAATTAAATTTAATTAATATTATACAAATTTACAATGTTTTTATAAAATCAAAATAGAAAAAATATTTTAAAAACATTTTTTTTCGAACAAATTTTCTATTTTTTATTTTTAAAAAGAACTTGTGAAATAATTTTATTTTTATAAAACATTAAAAAGATTTTTTTTCAACTTAAAAACAGTTTTTTAAAAAATGAGAACAAAACACAGTGAAACGGCCCAAAGTTTTTCATTTTGTAATTATGGAATAACTAATTTTGATTAAAAAAATTAAGGAATAACTAATTTTGCTTATGTGGCAGTATTTGGTTGGTCAGTGCAATCTGCCGCAAAATCTCGCCACAGACTCAGGTGAATTTCCCGCCGACATGGCTGTTTATATATCGATCCTCCAAAACCAACTAATAATTAACCAGTTAGAGAGAGAACTCTAAGTTTTCTCGAGAACCAAACACCAAGATTACCGAGAAGATGGACTTGCACCGATCAACACTGCTGCAGACAGATCAAGCTGTCGACAAGCATTTCAACCGGGAGAATTGCAAGTTCCATGCTGATGCTCTTCACGTCCATGGAATCATAAAGGTTACGCCAATAAGAAGAACAATCTTCACTTTTCTGTTTTTTCTTTCCTTCTTTATTAATCTTTTTAATTCTGAGTGCATGCATTTCTTGGTTTCTTGGTATACTGCTTTATTCATCCATCCCTCAAATTGCGAGAAAATCAGTCCATTCGTACGGGGTCTTGCCATGAATAACTATGACAGCTTCACGTGGACGGTTGACACTCCACCCAGTATGTTACAAGGCTAGAGGGTCTTGTTTGGTTGGGGAGAAAATGTAGGGAAATGGAAGGAACCAAAATCTTTTAACACTGCATGGTCTCAAATTTTGGGTTTCTTCAAGAATAAGAGAATTTGTCTGGTTCTGTTTTTCGTTTGTTTTCTCTGGAACAAAATAGGGGAGGATAAAAATTGCTGTTCTCAGTAACATCCTTGTTTGATTTTTGATGTTCTTTCACTTCTTTGTACAGAGAAAGCTGGACGATATTTGTCACGACCCAAATTCTGGGTGACCCAAAATTTGACCCGTGACCCCAGGTCAAAGGTTTGACCCTAAGGGTTCCTACTATTCCACGTTGGCAGTCAACCAAAACACTCTGGATTTTTTTTATTTTTTTTATACATCCCACTAGAATTCTCATAAACCTCAATATCCCCAAACTACTCAAAACAACAAGATTAAATAAATATTCATTATAGTCCAAAATAAAGTTCACAATTAACAACTTAATCAAAATAAAGCTTCATAACAAGCCCATGAGTCATAATTACTAAAACAAATCCCAAAATCCAAAAAGAAACACAATAATAAAAAAAATGTCAAGCTCCACTAGGCCGCTCCAAGAGTATCCTGAAGTTTTCCCTGCCCCACCTGTGGATCCTCAGGAGAGATATCTGCATCTAAAAATGTATAACAAGGAAGGGGTGAGCATTTCCACATTGCTCAGTAGGGTGCCTAGCACCCAAGGGATTAAGGGGATTACTATGTTTCAAAGAATACGGAAAGGACACTTCAACACAAAAGGAACAATTCAACAATATCAATCAATCACATAGTTTAATATATGATATTATACACAATTTCACAATATTCAACAATTACATGAATGCACATGAACGTGTGACACACAGTCATACAATGCACTATTGTTCTCGGGCTTTCACCGAAGGATACGCGTCCGCACCCAAATACACTCCCCATTCGGAGTCTTCCCGGGGTAACTTTTGGGTCTTTCACCCTAGGGATCTCTCTTCCTTCTTAATTCGCCCCACACGGGCTTCCACTTCTCATCTCTATTTCATTCATTTATTTATCTTTTTCATATAACCATGATGCAAATGAATGCCACAATTCCAATGTTCCTCAATAATTCAACAATCTCAACATTCCCCAATAGTCCAAAAAAATAATTTCACACATTACAATTTCCGATAATATCCCAAATAAATATTCAAAAAAATTGCATATCAAAATCTTGAGATTTTACCACACTTACAAAATTTTTCAACCATTATAATAATTTCTAATATCCAAAATTAACTAACTATTTACCCTAAAATTTTCGAAAATATTCTAACCAATGCCTAAAAATTCACAAATCATTATATTTGCAATTTAACCCAAATTTTGGAATTTTCCAACCCATCTAATAATTTTTTAACATTTCAAAACAATTAATTATCAATCAAAATCAATTTCCCGAAATTCCAAAAATTCCAAACAAATCCCAAATATTCTAGAAAAATTCATACAACACTTATAATTCCTAATTAACTCAAAATGACAATATCTATAATTTTTTTTTCAAGGGAAAAACATAAAAATTTAAGTTTTAGGGTTAGGGTCCCCTACCTCAGATCTGAAAATTTGGCCGTTAAAAACAAAATCAGCCACCGCAGGGTTGTTCGTCTAGTCGAATAGAGTACTTCCTCCAAATTTGGGCCGAAACAGAGATCGTTTGGCCGTCCAAACGGCCGATCAAAATTCCGGCGAGTGCCCTAATTTATGCACAGTAACCTTTCTCTCTCTCACCGTCTCCGCGTGCTGCAATTCTCCCCCTTTTTTTTTTTTTTTTCTTTTTACTAACCATCTAGCCACACAAGCCTGGCCCAAACTTCAAAAGCCCAACCCATTTTTTTCTTTCTTTTTATTAACAGCCCACTAGGCTTTTAAAAGCCACCAGCCACTTAAGCCCAACTCCATTAAATTTTTTTTTTTTTTTTTTTTACAACCCATTACCTTAACAACCCATATTCAAAGCCCATTGAATATATTTATTTTATTTCTTTTATTTTATTTTCTTTTGTTTATTCTAATTGTTTTATTTGATTTCCAATTCATTTTTTTTAACACATAAATTTTATTTATTAACACCAATTAAAAACTAATTTTCTCAATATTATTATTCATCAATTTAATTTAATTAATTAATTTATTTTTCTTAATTAATTCTAATTAATCTTAATTTATTTATTTTTCATTTTCGTTTTCGTTTTTCGTTCCCGGAAATTTCCAATTTCTAAAATCCTAAGAATTTTCTATCCTAAGGCTGACATGGCATAAAATTTTCAACTCGTTTAATTGACCGACGCAATAAAACGAAATTCACCAATCCGAAATTGACATGTGTTCTCCAAACACTTTTCTTTTTGACTTTTCAACCATCACATAAAATAAGACTTTTCAAACTAAAATTGCTAACGTGGCATAAAATACCCGGTCATTACATCCTACCCCCCTAAAAGAAATTTCGTCCCGAAATTTAAACTAGCTTACCTTAAAATTCGTAGAAGAGTTGCGGATAGTGTCGTCTCATTTCTTCCTCAGGTTCCCAAGTGGCTTCTTCTATCCCATGGTGTTGCCACCACACTTTGACTGCAGGAATCACCTTGTTCTTGAACCTATGCTCTCCAACTTCCAGAATTCGTAAAGGTTCCTCCACATAAGAAGTATCTTCACTAATCTGAACATCTTGCAAGTCCACTACCCAAGTTGGATTTGAAGTACACTTCCTTAGCATCGACACATGGAAAACATCATGCACAAGGGACAACTGTTGAGGCAAAATTAACTTGTATGCCACTGGGCCAACTCTCTTATCAATCTGAAATGGTCCCACAAACCTAGGGGCTAACTTCCCCTTCTTCCCAAATCGAAATATGCCTCTTCGAGGGGACACTTTTACAAACACCCAATCCCCTTCCTCAAACTCCAAAGGCCTTCTCCTTTTGTCTGCATAACTTTTCTGTCTATCTTGGGCAGTCTTAAGTTTTTCCTTGATGAGTTGTATCTTCTCTGTAGTCTCTTGGACAATCTCAGGTCCCAACAAATGACTCTCACCCATCTCTATCCAACATAAGGGCGATCTACAAGGTCTCCCATAGAGTGCTTCATAAGGTGCCATGCCAATACTAGATTGGTAACTGTTGTTATAAGCAAACTCTGCCAAAGGTAAGTAATCTACCCAATTTCCTCCAAAATCCAAAACACAAGCCCTTAACATGTCTTCTAAGATTTGGATCACTCTCTTTGATTGACCATCTATCTGAGGGTGAAAAGCGGTGCTAAAATTCAGTTGGGTGCCCAAAGCCCTTTGTAAACTCTGCCAAAACTGAGAAGTAAACTTAGGGTCCCTGTCAGACACTATAGATATAGGTATCCCATGCAATCTCACAATCTCCTGTATATACAACTTAGCCAAAGAGTTCATGGAATCAGTAGTTTTCATGGCTAGAAAATGAGTTGACTTAGTAAGACGGTCCACAATCACCCAAACTCCATTTTTCTTGCTTCTAGTTCTTGGCAACCCTATCACAAAGTCCATAGTGATATTATCCCACTTCCACTCAGGTATAGGTAAAGGTTGCAACAACCCTGCAGGCCTCTGGTGTTCAGCCTTCACTTGCTAACAAATCTGACAATTAGCTACAAACTGAGCAATATCTCTCTTCATCCCACTCCACCAAAACCGTCTCTTTAAGTCTTGATACATCTTGGTATTCCCAGGGTGGATGGTATACTTCGCCCTATGAGCATCTGCTAGAAGTTCATTTCTCAACTCCACATCTTTTGGCACACACAATCTCCTTTTGAACCTCACACTCCCATCTTCATACATAGACCAATTTTCATCTATTTCACCTGCTACCAACTGGGCTTTAACCTTTTCTAAAAACTCATCATGAACTTGGGCCTCCACTATTCTCTGGATAACCATTGGTCTAGCTGATATGCTGTACAAGCATGGACCACGTCCTTCCTGACTAAGACATAGCTCAAAGTCCTCAATAACTGCATGCATCTCAAACTCTCTCAACCCCAAGCTAGACAACTGGCCATAGCTCTTTCTACTCAAAGCATCTGCTACAACATTCGCCTTCCCAGGATGGTAATGAAGGGCAAAATCATAATCTTCCAATGTCTCCATCCATCTCTTCTGCCTAGAGTTCAGATCCTTTTGAGTGAAAATGTATTTCAAACTCTTATGATCAGAGTACACCTCAAACTTCTCTCCATACAAATAGTGTCTCCAAGTCTTAAGGGCAAACACCACTGCTGCAAGCTCCAAATCATGTGCTGGATAATTCCGCTCATGCTGCTTTAATTGTCTTGAGGCATAAACTACCACCTTGCCTTATTGCATTAGCACACACCCTAACCCCACTGTGGAAGCATCACAATAAATTGTAAACAACTCTCCACTAATAGGAGCAGTTAACACTGGAGCAGTGGTCAATTTCCGCTTCAACTCTTGGAAAGCATTCTCACACTCCTCATTCCAATCAAACTTCACCCCTTTTCTAGTCAACCGAGTCATTGGTGCTGCAATTCTAGAGAAGTCTTCCACAAACCTCCTATAATATCCAGCCAACCCCAAGAAACTTCTAACCTCAAATACATTGGTAGGCCTTTGCCACTCCTGTACAGCTTCCACTTTTGAATGGTCTACTGCTATTCCTGCCTCAGAAACCACATGGCCTAAGAAGTTCACTTCAGTACGCCAAAACTCACTTTTGTCCAACTCCCATACAACTGATGCCTTCTCAAAGTTCCAAGGGTGGTCACCAAATGCTGCTTATGCTCCTCCAAACTCCTGGAGTATATCAAAATGTCATCCACAAAGACAATCACAAACTGATCCAAGTAAGCACGAAATACCCTGTTCATTAAATCCATGAAAGCAGCAGGGGCATTAGTTAACCCAAAAGGCATGACTAAGAACTCATAATGCCCATATCTCGTTCTAAAAGCAGTTTTAGAAACATCTTCTTCCCTAACCCTCAATTGATGATACCCCGTTCTCAAGTCAATCTTACTAAAATACTTTGCACCCTTCAACTGATCAAACAAGTCATCTATCCTTGGAAGAGGATACTTGTTCTTCACAGTAACTCTATTCAACTTCCTATAGTCAATACATAACCTTAGTGTGCCATCCTTCTTCTTCACAAACAACACTGGGGCTCCCCATGGCGATGTACTTGGACGAATAAAACCCCTACCCAACAATTCATCTAACTGAGTTTTCAATTCTTTCAACTCAAGAGGGGCCATCCTATAAGGGGATACTGAAATAGGATCAGTTCCTGGGTATACTTCAATAGAGAAATCAAACTCTCTATGCGGTGGTAAACCTGGTAACTCATCTGGGAATACATCCTGAAACTTCCTCACCATTGGAATTTCTGTAATGTCCTTCTGGGCTTTCTCCTTACCACGAAGGCAAGCTAGGAAATTTATTGATCCTTTCCTCAACACATACTGATAGCACGGATCGGACTGCGAAAAAGGCAAACTAACACACTTCCCTCCAACAAAACAAACCTCAAATCCCTCTGGCAAACAAAATATTATCCTGCGGCGATGACAATCAATAACCGCTCTATACACTGCCAACCAATCCATTCCCAAAATAACATCATACCCAGTCATATCCAAAATCCTCAAATCCACATTTAGTGCTCTATCTGCCAAGGTAATAACACACCCCTTGCATATTCTATCAACTCTAGAGTTCGTACCCATAGGAGACTCAATAAGTAACAAATTCTCTACCCTTTCCGATTTCAACCCCAATGCATTAGCACAAGATGCAGAAATGAAAGAATGAGTTGCACCAGTATCAAACAAAACACGCACCCAAGTACTATATACCAAAATCATACCTTCCACCAAAAGGGCATCCTCCTCTGGCTCTGTTGGGGTCAAGGCAAAAACTCTTCCTGCTGCCTGCCTTCCCCTACCTCTAGCATTCGACCCCTGAGAAGAGCGGGTCTGACTCGTGGTAGTTGTCCTGGTTCCCTGCGCTGCTGGGGGTAATTGTGGCATCTGATAGTAAGGCAACTGAAACTGAGGGGGCTGGAAAGACACTACTGACTGTTGCTGAGAACTTCCCTGAGACTGAGGTCGAGCCTGCTGTGTGCCTCGCAATGGGCAAGCCCTCCATAAATGGTCTCCTGCTCCACAACCATAACATACTCTATTAGCAACCGCCCTCTGAGCAATCTGCTCCCCTCCTGCATAGAACGAGGGACGCCTCTCAAACTGCTGAGTCCTCTGCCTCTGCTGTGGCCCTTGAGAACTTTCCCCCATTCTTTGTTTCCCTTTTCTGTCCCCCTTTTGCTCTCGAATTTGGTTGGTTTCGTCAATGTCCTGCTCCACCAACAAAGCCCTCTTAACCAACTCAGAATAATCCCTTATTGCCAGTGGGACTAATCTGTTCCTAATAGCAGGCCTCAACCCCTGCTGGAACCTCCTAGCCTTTTCTCCTTCCTCACTGATCATCCCCAAAGCAAAACGAGACAACTCTGAGAAACGTGACTCATACTCCAGCACTGACATGGTTCCTTGGATGAGGTGCTCAAACTCCATCCTCTTGGCATGCTTAGCCACTTCCCCAAAATACTTGCCTAGGAAGATTCTCTCAAATTCCTCCCAGGTCATAACCTCAGTATCATACACCCTTTTCATTGATTCCCACCAGAAATCAGCTTTGTCCACAAGCATATATGCTGCCAAACCTACCCTTCTTTCCTCAGGTATGTCCAGTCCCACCAGAATTCTTCTCATCCTCCTCAACCAATGCTCAGCTGCTTCAGCAGCACTAGGCTCTCCATTAAAAGATGGAGGCTGCATCACCATGAACCTCTTCATTGCTTCCATTTGGCTCATTACTGGCCTCTCAGTGCGGCTCCTCCTATGTGAGTGGCCTGAATCCTCATAGCCCTGGGTACCTCCTGCTCTCCTGGAACCCTGGCCTCTCATCAATTCAACAGTTTCTCTCAACTCTCTTCTTACTTCTCGGAGTTCTTCTCTAACTGTCTCCAACTCCTCATTCTTCTCTGATCTTCCTCCTCTGGTCCTTCCCGCCATTTCAAGTTTAACAAACCCTAATCCAACCACATTACCAAGGTGAGCAAAAATAAATTTCCCATATACACACTTAACAACTTCAACAATTATCAAAACTTTCACTTTCATACGCTCTCAATACATAATTCAATTAATCATCAACTTGATAATTAACACATACAAAAATCATAACATCACAACACACATAAACACCCACAAACATTGATCCCAAGGTATTATTGCAACCTTGGCTCTGATACCACGCTGTCACGACCCAAATTCCGGGCGACCCAAAATTTGACCCGTGACCCCAGGTCAAAGGTTTGACCCTAAGGGTTCCTACTATTCCACGTTGGCAGTCAACCAAAACACTCTGGATTTTTTTTATTTTTTTTATACATCCCACTAGAATTCTCATAAACCTCAATATCCCCAAACTACTCAAAACAACAAGATTAAATAAATATTCATTATAGTCCAAAATAAAGTTCACAATTAACAACTTAATCAAAATAAAGCTTCATAACAAGCCCATGAGTCATAATTACTAAAACAAATCCCAAAATCCAAAAAGAAACACAATAATAAAAAAAATGTCAAGCTCCACTGGGCCGCTCCAAGAGTATCCTGAAGTTTTCCCTGCCCCACCTGTGGATCCTCAGGAGAGATATCTGCATCTAAAAATGTATAACAAGGAAGGGGTGAGCATTTCTACATTGCTCAGTAGGGTGCCTAGCACCCAAGGGATTAAGGGGATTACTATGTTTCAAAGAATACGGAAAGGACACTTCAACACAAAAGGAACAATTCAACAATATCAATCAATCACATAGTTTAATATATGATATTATACACAATTTCACAATATTCAACAATTACATGAATGCACATGAACGTGTGACACACAGTCATACAATGCACTATTGTTCTCGGGCTTTCACCGAAGGATATGCGTCCGCACCCAAATACACTCCCCATTCGGAGTCTTCCCGGGGTAACTTTTGGGTCTTTCACCCTAGGGATCTCTCTCCCTTCTTAATTCGCCCCACACGGGCTTCCACTTCTCATCTCTATTTCATTCATTTATTTATCTTTTTCATATAACCATGATGCAAATGAATGCCACAATTCCAATGTTCCTCAATAATTCAACAATCTCAACATTCCCCAATAGTCCAAAAAAATAATTTCACACATTACAATTTCCGATAATATCCCAAATAAATATTCAAAAAAATTGCATATCAACACTTACAAAATTTTTCAACCATTATAATAATTTCTAATATCCAAAATTAACTAACCATTTACCCTAAAATTTTAGAAAATATTCTAACCAATGCCTAAAAATTCACAAATCATTATATTTGCAATTTAACCCAAATTTTGGAATTTTCCAACCCATCTAATAATTTTTTAACATTTCAAAACAATTAATTATCAATCAAAATCAATTTCCCGAAATTCCAAAAATTCCAAACAAATCCCAAATATTCTATAAAAATTCATACAACACTTATAATTCCTAATTAACTCAAAATGACAATATCTATAATTTTTTTTTCAAGGGAAAAACATAAAAATTTAAGTTTTAGGGTTAGGGTCCCCTACCTCAGATCTGAAAATTTGGCCGTTAAAAACAAAATCAGCCACCGCAGGGTTGTTCGTCTAGTCGAATAGAGTACTTCCTCCAAATTTGGGCCGAAACAGAGATCGTTTGGCCGTCCAAACGGCCGATCAAAATTCCGGCGAGTGCCCTAATTTATGCACAGTAACCTTTCTCTCTCTCACCGTCTCCGCGTGCTGCAATTCTCCCCCTTTTTTTTTTTTTTTTCTTTTTACTAACCATCTAGCCACACAAGCCTGGCCCAAACTTCAAAAGCCCAACCCATTTTTTTCTTTCTTTTTATTAACAGCCCACTAGGCTTTTAAAAGCCACCAGCCACTTAAGCCCAACTCCATTAAATTTTTTTTTTTTTTTTTTTTACAACCCATTACCTTAACAACCCATATTCAAAGCCCATTGAATATATTTATTTTATTTCTTTTATTTTATTTTCTTTTGTTTATTCTAATTGTTTTATTTGATTTCCAATTCATTTTTTTTAACACATAAATTTTATTTATTAACACCAATTAAAAACTAATTTTCTCAATATTATTATTCATCAATTTAATTTAATTAATTAATTTATTTTTCTTAATTAATTCTAATTAATCTTAATTTATTTATTTTTCATTTTCGTTTTCGTTTTTCGTTCCCGGAAATTTCCAATTTCTAAAATCCTAAGAATTTTCTATCCTAAGGCTGACATGGCATAAAATTTTCAACTCGTTTAATTGACCGACGCAATAAAACGAAATTCACCAATCCGAAATTGACATGTGTTCTCCAAACACTTTTCTTTTTGACTTTTCAACCATCACATAAAATAAGACTTTTCAAACTAAAATTGCTAACGTGGCATAAAATACCCAGTCATTACAATATTGTGAATAAAAATCTCAAACCTTTCGCTATCTGCTGTCTGAAAAATATTGCGTCAAGGATGAGGAACACCACCTCCTTGGTGAGATTAATTCTACAAATTCTATCAAGTTACTCCGAAATTAAACAAATCATTTTTCACAAACTTCTTGTTGTGATCTGATTGAGAGCAGATGGAACCCAAAGTCGGAACTTGCATAAGCCGTATCCTGCGGGTGCTTTGTCAGCGCCGCCGACAACTTCAGTTATTCATCCTCGTCGTCCGCCTACATCTCCACCTTATCGTATTATTGGTACGTCTAAACCTGTACCTACACCATACACTGGTATAAAGCCAGCACCATATCATCCACCAAATTATCCACCAAAACCAACTGCACCTGTACCTACACCATACACTGGTAGGGGAAAGCCACCACCATATTATCCTCCCAAATCAACTACACCAAACAGGAGGGAAGAATCAAGCTTAAGGACATGGAGAGAGAGTCCAGGAGCATCAGGCTCAAGGACAAAGGGAGGGAGTCAAGAACCACCAAACTCAGGGACAAAGGAAGGGAGGCAAGAACCAGCAGGCTCAGGGACAAAGGGAGGGAGTCAAGAACCACCAAACTCAGGGACAAAGGAAGGGAGGCAAGAACCAGCAGGCTCAGGGACAAAGGGAGGGAGTCAAGAACCATCAAGCTCAGTCACACAGAGTTCATCAAGCGTGGGAGGTATAACCAATGAACCAGAAAATAGGCAAAATCCCATTCAAAGGAGTTGGGAGCTCAGGTCAAGAACCATCAAGCTCAGTCACACAGAGTTCATCAAGCGCGGGAGGTATAACCAATGAACCAGAAAATAGGCAAAATCCCATTCAAAGGAATTGGGAGCTCAGGCCTTATCCTGCGAGTGCTTTACCGGCGGACCCCCCCAAAAAAAACAAGTGCAATTGCTGCACGCAATAGACTGCTTGCTACTCACCAAAATCAACTAAAAACCACTTAAGCTCATAATGACTTCTTAGTTCATTTCATTTTTTTTGTTTCTCTGTCCTACTTTCTTCCCAGTTTTCTATGCACCCAAACAAATAAGTGGCCTAATGTTCATATTTTAGATTCAAAATACTATGAAAATTTTGTCACCTAAGGAAAGTAATTTTCAACACATATAGCACATTCTAGTCCCGGTTGATTTTGAAACCTAGATACTGCCTCAATGAAGTTATAAAAAAAAATTCAACTTTGATTAGATACTAAAATAAATAGAGTAAGAATCTATTAGTATAGAAAGGATTTGTATGATATCTAATCTAGGGAAATATATATATTATACTGTGTCATCCAGAAAATCAAGTGATTCCTTCTTTCTTCTAACTTTGAAAGGATCGATAGATACTATCGAGGAGCAGTTGTTCTGAATCAATCAATCAAGTTCGTTTTTCAAAAACATCATCAGAAAAAAAATTAAATGGAGTTTTTTTAAACATCGTAAAAGGAGATCCGTTTTGTCTGGCATTTATCCGAATAAAATCTTATGATTATTATGAACTCAACGGGGACCTTCCCTCTCGAATCAGACAAACTTGGCCAAAGAGGGGGTGGATCAACTGGTAGCAAGAGAAGGGATCACTTGTTCTTTGAACAGTTCTTTCAAAAAATGAATCTATCTGATTGATGAGTCATTAGACAATTCACGGTTCAGGTGCTTATTAAGAATAGGAATAATCCAATTGAGTTCATGGATTTACCTAGACACTAACCAGGATACTGGTTGTCAACATTTATGCAATATTTGGTCCCACTATACAATATACTCTTTCAATTGATAAACCTACAAAAAATTGGTCAAATCTGGAGTCAGACAGAAACAAGTTACAGGTACAAAAATTTTCATGAATAGCATTCCGGCTCTTTTTAAGTTGTTATTCCCACCAGGTAATTAAAAAAGAATTCAGAAATTGTCATAAGCCAAAGAAAAACATGACTGTATATTTCCAGAGCACCGCATTTGGAGAAACTCACAAGTACTGCAAAGCAAAGGGGAAAAAGTTTTATCACACCACCCGGTCAGTGCTGTCTTCAGTCATTCTACAAGCAACAACCATCAGCAAGTACCACTGAGATTCCAGAAATTCACAGCATCTTGAAAATGTCGAATATTTCATGTCATTCAACTGTTGAGTCTCTCAAAGAAATGTAAATATCCCATATCCTTGGGGCTTAATAGAAGACCCAACCTTGTCAAGGAAATCCGAATAGATAGAAGCTACATGCAGCTGCATTATCATGTAGTGGTAATCATCAAAAGAATGTAAATGTATAAAACAAAATAATAACAGAAGGGTATATAAGAAACTAACTTCCTCCATCAGGCAATCCAGCATCGGCAGTAGGAGTACTACTTGTTGTAGCATCCATATCTGATGAACTAGCAGCAGCGGGATTGCGAAATATCCAATCAGTTGCTTTCTCAATATCGCCACCCTGCCAATCCCAAGAAGTAAGAGAAATCCCATGACCATATCTGTATATGTTTTGCACTGTCTAGGCCTTTGCCTAGTTTGTACTTTGGGCTCAAGTCCATGGACCTGTCTCTCAAGTAGGGATGGCAACGGGGTGGGTTCAAGATGGCTCACCCCCATCCCAACCCCACCCCATTTATTCAAAACAAATCCCATCCCCGTCCCATTTAAAAAATTAAACGGGGCGGGGCCGGTATGATAAATTCCCGTACTTGCCCCGCCCCGTTTAACTTTTTTTAATTTTCTTTTTAAAAATTACTTTAAAAATTTTTAATTACATTAAATTAAATATATTTTATAAATAATTAAATTATTATATTTTTATAATTTATTTTATTAAAAATATTTTATTATTTTTCTATATATTAAAAATAGTAAAATAAAAATTAAATTAAATTAATTTTATATATAATCGGGGCAGGGTCGTCTTGGGTTTTTAAAAAAATTTCTAAACCCGTTTATTAAAATTGAACCCCTTCCCATTAGGGGAAGGTACCCGAACCCCACCCACCCCCCCCCCCCCCCCCCCCAATGCAAAACCATTTGACAGTAATTTTTAAAAGTATTCCTAATCTTCAAAAAAACTTAAAAGCATTTTTAAAATGATTCTCCATTTTTCTTTCACTTTCCACTTTCTACTCACTCTTCTCTTCCTCTTTCGCTTCCCTTTCAAAAAAATATTTTTTTTTTTAGTTTTTTAACAATATATATATATATATTTTAATAAAAGTTTTTGGTTTATTATAATATTACTACTATCTATAAAAAAAAATTATGTTGAATGCCGTCTTTTTTTTTGCATCTAAATATCATTTTAAATACTTAAAAAGAAACTAATTATTTTTATTAGTGAATAATAAGAAGATTTGTATAAGAAACTATAACGTCGAAATGTTTTAATGACAATGTTCTTACTAAAGTGTTTTTTAGAGAATCGAATAGATTTTTATAAAGCATTATAATTGGTTTTTCAAATTTTTAAAAACATTTTTAAAATTTTATCAAATGTGAAATTTTCAAAAAAAAATATTGAAACATCCTATCTTGAGGTATGGGCTAAATACAAAGTAGCAAATAGTTATCTACCTATATAAAATAGGAAAAAGAACCATATTAATAGTGCATTTGGTACTAATATTAAAAAATATTTTTAATATTTTTAACACTTGAATGATAAAAAATTTTAACTGTTAAAAATATTAGAAAAGTATCATAAAATCACTATGAAACATACTTGCTTTAAAGTATTAGAAATACTATAAATGCTTTCAAAAATCACTATCAAACACACTAAAATTAAGTATAACACCACTTATAGCATTTTATAACATTTTTAATTTACATTTTTGATAACATGTTATGTTATTAACATTAACGAAACTAAAACACTAAATCACTTCACATATGAGAAACCACTAAACCAATTGATAAATTACTCAATCACCATGAATGTAATTTCTTTTTTTCCCCTAAGAAGCATATTATATATTTTTAACACACTTTGTCATGTACAATTTTGATTTAAAAAATTTGTGCACGTGGCAATATTTGTTGGTCACTTCAATCTTCGACAAAAGACTCACGACAGAGAAGCCAAACTCAAGGTCTGAATTTCCTGCCGCCAAACCCCCAACAACCATATTATAACTAGTTAGAGAGAGAGATGGTGTTGTAATCACTAATCAAAAGTGATTTTGTACTGTAATTTTTCTCGAGAACCAAACACACCAAGTTCACCAAGAAGACGGATTTCCATCCTGTGCACCCATCACCGCTGCCACGGGAAGAGCAAGATGAAGATCTCAACGAACACTTCGACATGGTAGCAGATGAATGCATGGCCAATGAAAACCAGTTGGAGTTTCGCAATTTCCGACTTCAACCTCTTCACGTCCATGCAATCGTAAAGCGTACGCCAATAAGAAGAACATTTTCAATTCCTTGTTTTTTCTTTTCTTTTCTTTTCTTTTTTTCATAATCTTTCTTACGCTGAATGCACGCATTTCTTGGATTCTTGGTATGAATTACAATGATAGCTTCATGTCAATGCTTAAACCCGGCTGGTCATTATGTTTGTTTGGTGAAGAAAAGTAGGAAAGGGAAGGAACCAAAATCATTGAATACTGTATGGTCTCAATTTTGGGGTTCTTCAAGAATAAGATAATTTGTTTAATGAAAATTTCTATACCCAGTAACATTCTTATTTGTTTTTTGATGTTCGTTCATGTCTTGGAACAGAGAAAGGTTGAAGATGTGGAAGAAAATCTCAAACCTCTATCCATCTGCTGTCTGAGAATTGCTTCAAGGATGAGGGACGCACCTCCTTGGTTCATATATAGATTTTTGGTAGGAGTAACTCTACAGATTCTGAGAAGTCAATCGGAAATCAAACATATCATTTTTCACATACTTAATCGTGCTGTGGTCTGATCGAGCAGATGATAATTATTATTTATTTTAATTATCATAATTAATTATCTACCATAATTATTACAATTAAATTTTGTAGAGATAAATCTTATTTATTATGATAATTATCATAATTAATTAATCATGATAATTATAATATTTATTTGATTTTTTATTAGATTACCTTATATGACATGTTAATATATTATTAGCCAATTATTATGCGGCAATTAATGAGTCAACATAAAATTTTTCCCTCTACAAATCCCTTCAAAAATTTGAAAGATTTGAAATAATAAATTTTATTTGGCTAGAATTTTAAGCCAAGGAACAAGTTTTCCAAACTTTTTTTTTTCACTATTTTTATTTTTCTTATTTTGAATTTTGATTCAAATTTCTTATTTTTTTTTTTTTAAGCTTTGCTTTTACTACTTTATTTATTTATTTAGTTTGATTTGTTTTTTTTTTTATTGGAAACTAGAAATCCTAATACCAAAAGGATTTGAAATAAAAAATTTAATTTGACCCAAAAAAATTTTAAGCCAATGAGCAAATTTTTGAAAAAAAAATTAATAATTAGAAATCCTAATGCCAAAAGGATTTGATATGTGAAATTTTATTGAAACCAATAAATTTAATTAGACAAATCTTAAATTTCTCAAGTCTCTAAAAGCAATCGATTTGATTGGTGTTATTTATTTTTTATTTTTTTATTTGCACCTTTTATATTTTAAGATATTTTCTAATTTTTTTACTCGTCCAAGTTAAAATTTTTGTATATTTGGCAATATGAATGAAAAAATTAGATGTTATTCAAAATATACTATGAGAAAGCTTAGTTGAAAGCTTCTGTTGTTGTGAGGTATTTGTTTCTTCCTTTCTCCTTTTTTTCTTTTTTTGTAACATATACCTTCTTCATTAATGGTGTTTTTTTTTAATAGTCATTCCTATGCAAGGAAATTATATTCCTTCTTGTTCAAGATCGTTAAAGGGGAAGTGAAAATATAAATTTTTTATTTCTTTAATTTTGTTCTTTTTTCATTAGTGAAATTTAAGGATTTATTTCTTCTTTTTGTGATTATGGAAGAAGAATTACAGAAAAGCAAGTGAGCATGAAATTGATTCCTTTTGATTTCATAGTGATATTATCCTTACAGCCTACAAATAAGGATTTATGTATTAATAAAGGGAGACCGAACAACTAAGATATCTTTTCATAAATTTTTCTAAGAAATAAATACTTTCTAATGTACAAAAAATTTGAAATTCAAGGGCCAAGGCTGCTCTCTCTTCTCTTATCCTAATTAGGAAAAAAAATGGTTTAATAATTAAGGTAAACTCTATCTAATGATCATTTGAAAAATGTAATTTTGTGTTTTAGCATGATTAATTCAAATACTATTTTCCTAATTGGATTAATTCAAAATTACTCTTAAGCTTCAAATACCATTTCAATAAAAACATTATAGAAAATTTAAAACTTAGATGAACAATATCTACAATATCAAAAACTATTATCATAATATATATATATATATATATATATATATATATATATATATATATATTAAAAATTCTTTTAAATTACAAGAGATGGTACAAAGTATCAAAATTAAAAATTTGCAATGAAGAATTTGTTTTCGGAATTACAACAATATAAAAAGTGCAATTTTTATTCAAAAAAAATAATGAAAGGTTGTTATTATTATTGAGAGGTTATTATTGTGAAGAAATTTTTATACCTGAACAAGATAATTCTCTAGATTTGCCTTTAACTTTCCAACAATACAAATGGGAGTAGACTATAAACTCAAAAGCAACATGACCAAGAACACACCACCTAGTGGTTTGGGTGCACCACCACCTAGTCATCCCGGTGCACCACCACCTAGTCATATGCCTAGACCTCCACCTAGACCATAAACTAGGGGAAAGTCTATGCCACCACCATATCATCCATTGACGAATCCTCGACCACTTTCTTTCTTATTTTCCATATAACTTTAAGTTATATTTGGCTCCCGAAAATTAAGAAATAAGAAAAAAAAATATTTAAAAAAAAAATAATTTTTAAGGTTTGATTTTACTATAAAAAAAAGTAAAAATAAATAAATATAATTAAAATTAGTAAAAAAATTATATAATTTTAAATTATTTAGTGTTTATGTAGAAGACTTAAAAAAGTGAAATAAGTTTGATGTAGAATATAAAAATATATTTTCCCTCAAGCTTTATGTGAACCGGATAAGCCTAAACGAAATGAGGAATTGTTTTCCTACACAGAAAAGGAGGATAATATGGTGGTGGCTTTCCCTCAGTGTATGGTGTTGCTGCAGGTTTAGACATACCACAATAATAGGATAAGGAGGATGAATAGATGGAGGTGCTGGTGGAAGACCTGGTACAGTGGCGTTGCTCCAGGACTTGTACTACCGGATTGGCTATGTTTGGCTACGTTGTTTTTGAGCTTATGGCCACCTCCCCTTCGTACTTTGCCGCTAGCTCCTTCATGCATTGAAGTCGACCCTCCTGCGATGTCCATTTGGTTGCTGAGAAACGAAAAATAAATAAAAGAAAATTACAGGGTATATTTTCTTGGTTTGCAATCGTCACTGACACAGAAAGATCAAGCTGTCAACGAACATTGCAACACGGTTTCAGATGAATATATGGCCATTGAAAACCGGGTGAATCGCAAATTTCCGACTTGATGATCTTCACGTCCATTAACCTATAAGAAGAACAATCTTTACTCTTCTTGTTTTTTCTTTTCTTTTTTAATAATCTTTTTAATTCTGATCACATGCATTTACGTTTCAAACCATCTAGCTTTCCCTGTACAAAGAAGTGGAAGAACATCAAAAATCAAACAAGAACATTACTGAGAACAGCAATTTTCTCACTCCTCTATTTGGTTCCATACAAAACCAAGAAAAAACAGAACCAGACAAGTTATCTTATTCTTGAAGAACCCCAAAATTTGAGACCATGCAGTGTTCAAAGATTTTGGTTCCTTCCTTTTCCCTACACTTTCTCCCCAACCAAACAAGATCCTTTAGCCTTGTAACATACTGGGTGGAGTGTCAACCGTCCACATGAAGCTATCATAGTTATTCATGGCAAGATACCGCACAAATGGGCTGTTTTTCTCGTAATTTGAGGGTTGGATGAATAAAGCAGTATGCAAAGAAACCAAGAAACCAAAAGATGCATGTCAGAATCTTTGTGATTATTAAGAACGAAAAGAAAAAACACAAAAGTGAAGCCTTTATGATTGCATGGACGTGAAGGGAATCAAGCTGGAAATTCCGATTCTCCCAGTGCTTTCAATCGCCATGCATTCACCAGGTTGAAGCACTCGTCGAGAGCTTGATCTTTTTGTGGCAGTGACTGGTGCAAGTCCAGTTGGGTATGCGGAAGCATTCGTGGTCAACATGTATTTCCAATAGGAGGACGACCTAAACCTTGAGGTCCTGCTCTATCGCTGAATATATGCAATAAAGAAGAAAATTAGGTTATAGTTAGTTGAAGATAAGATAGGATAAAGAAGAATATTGGTTTATAGTTAGTTGAAGATAAGATAGGATAAAGAAGAATATTAGGTTATAGTTAGTTGAAGATAAGATAGGATAGGATATATATCCATACATATCCTATTAATATAATATTTTAAAGTAGCATAGATAATGAGATATTTTATGTTATATTATACTTATATGTAATTTATAAAATAAACAAAAAAATATATGAAATATATATTATTTTAAATGTTTAAAATAAAATTTTCTATCACATTCTGATATTTTCTATTTTTAAAAACTACAAATTTTGTTATATTTAATAATATTCATGATTAAAATATTTAAATTTTATAAATAAATTTTTTATATTATGCTATTCAATATGTAAAAATAATTTATATATCATATATTAATATCATTTTATAAATATTTTTTTTTAGTTTTTTCGTTTTAACCATAAATTTAATTTATAATAAAAAAAATTATTTTACAAAATGAGTATATAAAAAAATAAATTTATACTACAAGGATATGCATATACTATATCTTAGTATAAGATTAAAATATCCCATGTAGAAGAACGTCAATCATCTATTGAACCGTTTGTCTAGTACCTTTTGAACTTTAGTTTTACATGATCATTGTCATATTCATCCACATTTGGAAGAGAATGACTTAAATATTAAGATAAACCATATGTGATGATCATTTAATAATGTTTTTAAAATTTTATCAAATGTGAAATTTTTCACAAAAAATATTGAAACATCCTATCTTGAGGTATGGGTTAAATATATATAAAGTATCAAATAGTTATCTTCCTATATAAAATAGGGAAAAAAAAAACCATATTACTGGTGCATTTGATAGTAATATTAGAAAACATTTATAACCTTTCAAAATGCTCATTATTAGTTGTTGAATTTAGAGATTGAATCTTCACTCTTCAGTCAAAAAAAAAAAAACCCATTTTTACTTTTTTGGTATAATAAGTAATAAGGAATAAGGAAAAAAAACTTATATATTTACAATGAAAAATAGTTTTAAAAGCCATGCATTTAGCTCCTAACACGTTGACGCATTCGTGGGGAGCTAGCTTCATCTTCGTGTAGCAGTGGTGATCGGTGCAAAGGGTGGACACCCATGCATGTATAGAGAATAAGGGTTAACTTCCCTCCCACCTCAAGGTTCGTTGGTTTCATATTTTTGGTTTAGCACATATTAAAAGTGCATTTGATAGTGATTCTAAAAAGTATTTTTGACATTTCTAATACTTAAACGATAAAATTTTTCAAATATAAAAAAAATACTAAAAGTGCTTTTTAAAATCACTACTAAACGCACTCCAAGTACTTATAATCTTTTTATCTAAAATCTATCTCAAAAATAAATTCTATAAATAAAATAAATTTATAGGGGTGTTCACTAACCAAATTTTAAAACCAGTAGTAATTAGATGGCATACAACTATTTTTATAGCATACAACTAAGAAATTGCCTATCTACTATTAATGCATCATCTAGTAATTCGTGGGTAAGTTTTAATATAGAGCTACATAATAAACACGAACTAGATACATAAGATATTTGTCAACTTTCTCATAGGAATCAAGCCATGATTTGAAATGTTTGCCAACATCTTCAACCTTTAATTTCCCTCAAGTTAATTCAAAGATATTTATTAATGGTCTAATGATGTTTAGATGATCATATATAAGGAGTGTAAACTTGCCTTGTCTCTACTTTCTTTTTTATGAAATGCCTATCAACTTTGACATGTTTGGTTCGTGATGTATTAGATTATGTCCTATATTTATAGCCTATTTGTTATCCTAGTATATATATATATATACACTATCATTGGTTCTTTAATTGACAATTTTAAACTTTGGAAAATATTATTTTTAGCCAAAGCAATTGGCAAATCCCTAAATTCCCTAGATGCACTACAACAAGAAACTACCAATTAATTACTTTTTTTATGTAACAAAATTCCTTACTATGAAGTTACAATAACTAGTAGTTGACCCCCTATCAATTATATTTAGTTTGATCATGATGCTTATACTCATAGCCACTTTATTGTCCTAGCATATATGATGCTTACACTTATAGCCGCTTTATTGTCCTAGTATATATGCTATCATCGATTCCTTCAATATCAATTTAATTCAAACCTAGAAAATATTATTTTTAGCCAAAGCAATTGGCATATCCCTTGAGCCATAGTCCTAAATTTCCTTAATACACTACACCAAGCAACTACCAATTATTACTTTTCTAAACAACAAAATTCCTTACTAAGAAGTTAAAATAAGTAGTAGTTAACTGCCCATCTATTGTACATCCAACCCAATCAACATCCATGTAAGCCCTAACTTTTATTATTAGAATAAGAGATATATATCTAATGTTTCTTTCAAGTATCTAATAATTTTCTAAATAGCATGAAGATGTGTGATTTATATGGAGCATGCACGAACAAACTTACAACACTTATTACATTGGCTATGTCTGGTCAACAAACCATCTTCTCTTCCTCATTTTCTCCTAACTTGTGGTTTGGTTCTATCAAAGTGATTACTACTCAAAAAGTGATATTTGATAGCTTGTAATTAACTCTTATAAACACTTTTGAGTAGTAGTTATCACCTTTTAACCCAATTAACATATTAAGGACCCTTGCAATCAATTCTAATCAAAATTGTGTTAAGTTTTGGTGTTTTGATAGCTTTTTTATCACCAAAGCAATCAGAGATTAAGGAGAGTTCTTTGGAATCCATGGCAAAGATGTCTGGACAGGGAGTCCAGACACACCATCGGATGGCGACGGAACATGGTCTATGGCAAGCTGTCCGAATGATGAAGCAAGGCTTGCTCACATTAAGTCAATGATCCGGACAACATATCCGGACAGGATATGCTATCGTCCGAGTGTGATGTTCACAAGTGTCGTGTGCTTCTCCCTGAGGGAGTCTGGATAGGGAAGCGCGCCACATGTCCTCTTGGGAAATCCGGATGGAGTTGATTCGGATAGCCTTGCGCACTCCGTGTCATCCAAGAGAGGGGTCCCTACACCTTGCACACGCAGACGGTCCCCCTTGCGCAGCATAGCTCAGTCCACCCGGGGAGGAATTCCGTGCGCTGACATTTCACATCCAGAATTTCGTGCGCCGACATTTTACATCCGGATATCTCACAGCCAGATGGGAGAGGAGGACGTTTCAACTTCTCCGATAAGACATATCCGAATCCTCTGATAACGCTTACCAGGAGAGTTTTTCTCTCAGTATACAATGCCATGGTGTTCTCCTGAAGCTTCCTGATATTTCCGACTGACATCCTGTGATATTTTGCTTTAGATATTTGTTGTCTAATTCCCCAAAGTCTCCTTGTAACCCACCTATCATAGGATTCCTTAGTCTTTAAGTAAGTACAAAGGGTGAATAACCTCATATATATATAGTTTGTAATTTTCTTTACAAAAATCTCTAGTATGTAATCGATGGAAAAAAGAAATATATTTCATAGAGCACTTGCTCTATTTTTCCTTCATATAATTGTTTTCTCGTTAGTCTTCTTACTAGCCAAACAAGCTCTGAGGAAGTTTCCTCAGAGAATGAGTAGCTAGACTTTTAGTTCCTTGGAGTTAAGGTTGCCAGGAAAGGTTCCAAATGCAAGAATTTATAGCTTTGTGGTTTCAACCATTAATGAAAAGAAAGTGTGATCCTTTAATGATTTCTATGTTTTTAGTTAACTTAAAACACCTTCAAGTCACTTGAGCCAACACTTGGTAAGGCACGTGATCTCCGTCCATGGAGATGCACTTGTTTATCTCTTGCGAGCTTTTGGGAAGTGACTTGGAGGTAGGATTTTCTAGAATTGCCAACACTTGGTAAGCTTTTGGACTCCAAGGAGACATCCATTAGTTATCTCTTGCGAGCTTGAGAAAGGGAAGTCCAAAGTTAAAGATCACCTTGGATGGCAAATGCTAGGTGAGAGGCACGAGCCATTGCAAGTTGCATCAGTGAGAGGGAATTAGAGCTGAAATCCATTTAAAGGTTACATCTGTACAACACCGGTTAGAGAATTGACTATATGTTAATTCTCTAATGCGAGGAAATGAACCAAATGACCAGAGCTTTGTTTTTGCATAAGGAACCTCCCCTGTGAACCTAAACCTCCAAGGAATGTTTTTCTTCATAAGTAATTTCCATTACTTTCTTTTTAGTTAGCTTTAAACAAAACCATATTTAAACAAGTTTGTGTTTTATTTCTTAAGATAACCTTGAAATGAAAAAGCACCAATTTAACTTTGAATTGGTATCAGTTGTGAGTTGAAAACCCTTCCCGGTGAACGATCCTAGAGCCACTATGCTATATTAGCTAAGCTATCCTAATGCATGGTGATATAGGTTATAAATTTTGTTGATAACTCTCTCAATCAAAGAGCACCAGCTGGACATGAATCAGCTGAGATACCAATTGGGAACGAATCACAAAGTATCAATGGACTTTTTGTCAAGCTACTTGCCTCTTAGAGAAGATATTGGGTATATTTTCATTGAGAAATAAAGATCCCATGTTTAGACCAAACAACCTCTATTCCAAGAAAGCAAACAAAAGAAAAAGGTGGCAATGGAAGCCTAATAAAGAATTAGCACAATATCTTCAACGACTTGCATTCCGCAAATCAAATGCAAGAAGGTGACAGTTAATCCTTTGCTTCTTTCTTGGATATATTCAACAATATCAAGTATAACTATGCACCATTCAACACGCATTAAAAAGAGTTAGATCAATAGAGTGGGACCTCAAGGTCTAGGTCATCGTCTTATTGGAAATGCCTGTTGGTTTGCTTAAGTGTTATTCTTTTAACACTATTTTAATTGATTATAGAGCAGAGGAGCTGAAGATACATAAATCTCTTTGGGAATAAAGGTTTTTGTAGTAGGTTGAGGTCAAAGTGAAAGAGGTGTTCCCAATTTTTTATTCTTGCCCTTGCATGAAGGGGTTGGGGAGCCTTTATACATTTTCTTCTTCATGAATCTTTTAGAGTCTTGCCACATGTAATTTTTAAAACTTTCAACAACTTTTAGATGAGCTTGTGACTTATGTCTGAGATAAGGTGTGCACACACAAATTTTTTCAAATAAAAAAATTGTGGTCAAAATTGTAAAATTGATAATGTAAGGGACAATCTCAAACATGTCCTCTAATCCTTCTTACGGAAGGGGTTTCATCCACAAACAATAGATTATGAGCACTTAAAAAAAACAAAAAAAACTCCAAATTTTTCTTCGATCTTCCACTGAGTGTCTTTTGGATGAGAATTTTATTTTGATCTTATCTATTGATTTTCTAGACATATGATAATTATTATTTATTTTAATCATCATAATTAATTATCTACCATAATTATCACAATTAAATTTTCTAGAGATAAATCTTATTTATTATGATAATTAATCATGATAATTATAATATTTATTTGATTTTTTATTAGATTATGTCAATATATTATTAGCCAATTATTACGTGGCAATTAATGAGTCAACATAAAATTTGTCCCTCTACAAATCCCTTCAAAAATTTGAAAGATTTGAAAGATTTGAAATAATAAATTTTATTTGGCTAGAATTTTAAGCCAAGGAACAAGTTTTCCAAACTTTTATTTTTTGTCACTATTTTTATTTTTCTTAGTTTGAATTTTGATTCAAATTTCTTATTTTTTTTTCTTTTTAAGCTTTGCTTTTACTACTATATTTATTTATTTAGTTTGATTTGTTTTTTTTTTTTTTTGGTAACAAGAAATCCTAATACCAAAAGGATTTGAAATAAAAAAATTTAATTTGACCCAAAAAAATTTTAAGCTAATGAGCAAATTTTGGAATAAATAAATAAATAATTAGAAATCCTAATGCCAAAAGGATTTGATGTATGAAATTTTATTGGTAGAAAATTTAAACCAATAAATTTAATTAGACATAAATGTTAAATTTCTCAAGTCTCTAAAAGCAATCAATATGATTGGTGTTATTTATTTTTTATTTTTATTATTTTTATTTTTTTTGCACCTTATATATTTTAAGATATTTTTCAATTTTTTTTACTCGTCTAAGTTAAATTTTTTGTATATTTGGCAATATGAATAAAAAATTAGATCTTATTCGAAATATACTCGAGAAAGCTTAGTTGAAAGCTTCTCTTGTTGTGAGGTATTTGTTTCTTCCTTTCTTTCTTTTGTTTTTTTTTTTTGTAACATATATCTACTTCATCAATGGTGTTTTTTGTTTTTCATATTCATTCTTATGCAAGGAAATTATATTCCTTCCCGTGCAAGGAAATTATATTCCTTCCTGTTCAAGATCATTAAAAGGGAAGTGAAAATATAATTTTTTTTTTTTTTTGTTCATTTTTCATTAGTGAAACTTAAGGATTTATTTCTTTTTTTTTTTTTTGTGATTATGGAAGAGGAATTACAGAAAAGCAAGTAGATAACTTATTTTCATTCTATCCATCAAAATGATCAAAGAAAGTGAGCGATGGAATTGATTCCTTTTGATTTCATAATGGTATCATCCTTCAGATTATAAATAAGGATTTATGTATTAATAAAGAGAGACCGAACAACTAAGATATCTTCTCATCTCAATTTCTTTTCTTCCTCCCCTTTTTTATGTTTATTTTAGAACACCATAAATTTTTCTAAGTAAATACTTTCTGTTAGGAATTTGAGGCTAATCCAACTTATGGTAATCACCCTAGAGGGGGGGTGAATAGGGTGATGGTCTCTTTTTCACAAATTTAAACTATGCAAAAATAAGAGACAATTATATGCAAGTATATAATAAACAAAATAAAGACAATTGCATATAATTTAAAAGAGTTAGGGAATAGAGAGTGCAAACACGAGAGTTTACAGTGGTTCGGCACTTCCTTGCCTACGTCCACTCTCCTCAACCTCCTACCCGAGTGAGGGTTCCACTATCTTGAAGCTTCAACCAAGCTTCCAATCTCCTTACAATTGGATTATGGTTCCAATTCACCCTTTTGGACTTTTGGCTCCAAGCACCCTTTACACTTCTCAAGAGTTATCCCACTCTTAAACAACCTCTCAAGTGATACCCCTCACTTGAGAAAATTCCTCTCAAAGATATACAAAGATTGATCTCACAAAAATCATAGTAATAGAACTTTAGGCTCAAAGATACAAGAAAAACTAGGATTGAATGGTGCACTAAAGATATGCAAGTTATGAAACAATGGTGCACTCAAAAACACTCTTCCAAGGCTCAAATATATTCAAGAATGATTTGGGAAGGTTAAGCTCATGAAACAATGAAGATTGGAGCCTTTTTATAGAAGAAAAAAGCCAAACTAGCCCTTGTGGGTTCGACCGGTCGAGCTAGGGGTCGACTGGTTGACTAGCCGTTAGGAAAAGTGACCGTTGGGCCTTGACCGGACCTCAACCGATTGAGGTTCAACCTTGACCGGGAAGAGAAGGCCACTGGGAGAGAGAAACTTTTTGGCCTCCTTCAACCAGTCCTCGACCGGACGAGCACAACCGGTCGACCGGTTGAACCGGTTGAGCCATATTTTTGGCTCAACACTCAACCTTTTTTAACTTTAAACCTTTTAACACAAGTTTGAAAATCATTTAACACAAGGTTTTAGTTGAAAACATGAAATCATCCAATTCTTAAGATATTTAAAACAATATTACTCTTCGATAATTTTGGTGCATAAATAAATAATGAAATTCATGAAAGTCCTAGTGCACCAACAACCTTACAAAGAGATCTTAAGAAGCTTTGGTCTTGAAAAACTCTTCTCTTTGAGGTGGTCTTCTTCTTCATGATTTCTCCTTGGCTTGATTTGTCTTTGGATTGACATTTTGGAAGTTGTCTTGCCTAATCACACTTGAAATATGATCATTCGTTCTAAACCTTGTTTTATTATCATCAAAATCAAAATTAACCAAACCTTGGTTTCACACTTTCTAATGTACAAAAAATTTGAAATTCATGGGCCAAGGTTGCTCTCTCTTCTCTTATCCTAATTAGGAAAAAAATGGTTTAATAATTAAGGTAAACTCTATCTAATGATCATTTGAAAAATGTAAATTTGTGTTTTAGAATGAAAGTTGATTAATTCAAATGCTATTTTCCTAATTGGATTCATTCAAAATTACTCTTAAGCTTCAAATACCATTTCAATAAAAACATTATAGAAAATTTAAAACTTAGATGATCAATATCTACAATATCAAAAACTCTTATCATAATATATATATTTAAAGGTAAAAATTCTTTTAAATTACAAGAGATGGTACAAAGTATCAAAATTAAAAATTTGCAATGAAGAATTTGTTTTCAGAATTACAACAATATAAAAAGTGCAACTTTTATTCAAAAAAAAAAAAAGGTCTATTTCAACAAATATCATAGTAAAATAAAACTTCATTTTTCAAACCTTAAATTTACGTTAATCTTTATATAAAAATATTAAAATAAGTTAAATGAGTTTAAAGTGGTATATAAAAATAATTTAAAAAATCAATCTTTAATTTTTCTTTACTTTTTTGCCATTTCTATTTTTTTGTTTTCTTTTTTCTTCTTTTACTGTGCTTTCTCTCACATTTTTTTGGAACTCAACATAGCCTAGCAAAATTGTTTTCACAAATATTGAAAAATCCTATTTTGAGCTATGGGCTTATATAAAATAGCAAATAGTCATCTTCCAATATAAAATAGAAAAAAGAAATATACTAAGAATGCGTTTGGTAGTGATTTTAGAAAACGTTTCTAGTATTTCTAACACTTAAATGATATAAATTTTTAAGAGTTAAAAATGTTAGAAACACTTCCTAAAATCACTTCCAAATAGGCTCTAAGAGCTCGTTGGGTAATGATTATACGAAATACCTTTAATATTTTTAATACTTGAAAATTTTTATCATTTAAATATTAAAAATGCTAAAAACACATTCTAAAATCACTACCAAACACACTCTAAATTACATATAATCACTAATCAAAAGTGATTTTCTACTGTAATTCTTCTCGAGAACCAAACACACCAAGTTCACTGAGAAAATGGATTTCCGTCCTATGCACCCATCACTAATGCAACAGGAAGATGAAGCTCCCCACGAACGCTTCAACGTGTTAGCAGTTGAATGCATGGCTATTAAAGGTAACTTGGACTGTCGCAATTTCCAACTTCAACCTCTTCTCGCCCATGCAATTGTAAGGGTTATGCCAATAAGAAGAACAATCTTTAATTATTTCTTGTTTTTTTCTTGCTTTTTTATTTTATTTTCTTTCTTCAAGTTGGGAGAAAATAACAATGATAGCTTAATGTCGATGGTTGAAACCCTAGTTAGTATGTTACAAGGCTATAGGGTTGCGTTTGGTTAGTGAGAAAGTGTAGGCAATTGGAGGGAACCAAATGTTTGAATAATGCATGGTCTCAAAATTTGGGGTTTAAGAAAAAGATAACTTGTTTGGTTCTATTTTCTTTGTTTCTCGGCAACCAAATTGGGGAGGGTGAAAATTGCTTTTCTCATGAACCTTGTTTTTTTATTTTTCAGTATATATATACAAGGATAACCAAACAGTTTTCCACTATATATATACTAGGATAACAAAGAGGCTATAAATATAAGACATAATCTAATACATCTTGCCCGAACCAAACATATAATAGTTGATAGGCATTTCATAAAAAAGAAAGTAGGCATAGGGCAAGTTTACACTCCTTATGTATCATCATCTAAACATTATTAGACCATTGTTAAATATATTTGCATCAACTTGAGGGAAAGTATTGGAGATATTACATCAACTCGAGGGAAAGTGTTGAAGATGTTAGCTGAATCTTTCTTAATGGAAAAGTTGGCAAACATCCCAAATCATGGGTTGATTCATCACAATGGGAAAGTTAATTGAAAAATATCCCATGTATCTGGTTTATGTATATTATGTAATTCTGTATTAAAACTTACCTTGTGAAATTTTTTATATAAAATGATTATGGGTAAGTGTATTTAAGAAAGATTTTGGGTAAGTGTATTTAATAATTTTCTAAAAACTAATTTTTATATGTAAAATACATCTATAGAGGTCAAGGCTTAGTGTATTTCCATTAAATCTTAAGGTGTGAAAGAAGTACATAACCCTTATTTTCTATACATGGTTGTCCATAGTTATTCAAAAGAAATAAGAAGGAATTGTTTTCCTAAGTAAGTCCCACCAAGCTATTCAATCATTTCAATTCCTTTTTTTTTTCCTTTCTTTTTTTCATAATCTTTCTTATGTTGAATGCATGCATTTCTAACAATGATAGGTGGTGGTGCATTTGGCTTTGGTGTCTCTCCGCTCATCCTTGTTGGATAGTATTTTAGCTTAATTATTTCATATTAGCAATAAGGGTATAACAATCTTGTAGTTTTTCTTGTAAGCTTATATAAAGCTTTTTATGTATTCTCTTTTTCAAGTCTTTCGCTAATGAAATCTTAATTTTCTGTTTTCTCTTTTCCTTCTTCTTTGTCTTTGCAAATCTTACATGGTATCAATGATCAACATAGGGCCTTTGATAGAAGATTTCATGGAAGAACTATGCATTCCATCCATGTTCTTTGAAAAAAAAAATTAGGGGTTTTTCACAAAGAGCTTCTATCAGTTTGAATTTGTTTTGAAAAGGATTTTCGGCAACTTTGAAGTAGTGTTTTTTTTCTTTGGGTTTTCGCAAGCAGATTTTAAGACATTGTTTTTGCAACAGTTTTGAAGATTCGATTATTTGATATTCTTACCTGTTTCGATTATATTGTGGTTAGATTATTAGTTGATAATGATTGGTGAAAGAGATGACTCTCTTCAATCCATTTGTGTGTTTGTTTGTTTTTTTCATGCTTTTAGTAGGAGTAGAAGTTAATGGTTTTTAGTTGAGAAAAATTTTATAGTATCGAATGTGATACCAAAATTTTGTATCATGGTAACATGATTAAGCTTTTAATTTGAGAATTTTAGAAGATTTGTATTGTGGTAACATTCTTCTTATAATAATTTATATTTATATTAATCTCCATATAGTAATTTATTGGTTCATGAATTTTTTTCTTTTAAAACTGTTTTTCATTGTAAATATATAAGTTTTTTTTCCTTATTCCTTATTACTTATTATACCAAAAAAGTAAAAATGGGTTTTTTTTTTTTTGACTGAAGAGTGAAGATTCAATCTCTAAATTCAACAACTAATAATGAGCATTTTGAAAGGTTATAAATGTTTTCTAATATTACTATCAAATGCACCAGTAATATGGTTTTTTTTTTCCCTATTTTATATAGGAAGATAACTATTTGATACTTTATATATATTTAACCCATACCTCAAGATAGGATGTTTCAATATTTTTTGTGAAAAATTTCACATTTGATAAAATTTTAAAAACATTATTAAATGATCATCACATATGGTTTATCTTAATATTTAAGTCATTCTCTTCCAAATGTGGATGAATATGACAATGATCATGTAAAACTAAAGTTCAAAAGGTACTAGACAAACAGTTCGATAGATGATTTACGTTCTAGAATTTGGTAAAACCTTGTATTTAAATATTAGAAAATATTTATAATTTTCCACTCATTTTTTTTATCCATTCTACCGTTCTACATGGGATATTTTAATCTTATACTAAGATATAGTATATGCATATCCTTGTAGTATAAATTTATTTTTTTATATACTCATTTTGTAAAATAATTTTTTTTATTATAAATTAAATTTATGGTTAAAACGAAAAAACTAAAAAAAATATTTATAAAATGATATTAATATATGATATATAAATTATTTTTACATATTGAATAGCATAATATAAAAAATTTATTTATAAAATTTAAATATTTTAATCATGAATATTATTAAATATAACAAAATTTGTAGTTTTTAAAAATAGAAAATATCAGAATGTGATAGAAAATTTTATTTTAAACATTTAAAATAATATATATTTCATATTATTTTTTGTTTATTTTATAAATTACATATAAGTATAATATAACATAAAATATCTCAAAATATATAAGGTGCAAATAAAAAAATAAAAAATAAATAACACCAATCAAATTGATTGCTTTTAGAGACTTGAGAAATTTAAGATTTGTCTAATTAAATTTATTGGTTTCAATAAAATTTCACACATCAAATCCTTTTGGCATTAGGATTTCTAATTATTAATTTTTTTTTCAAAAATTTGCTCATTGGCTTAAAATTTTTTTGGATCAAATTAAATTTTTTATTTCAAATCCTTTTGGTATTAGGATTTTTAGTTGCCAATAAAAAAACAAATCAAACTAAATAAAGTAGTAAAAGCAAAGCTTAAAAAAAAAAAAGAAAGAAAGAAATTTGAATCAAAATTCAAAATAAGAAAAATAAAAATAGTGAAAAAAAAAAAAGTTTGGAAAACTTGTTCCTTGGCTTAAAATTCTAGCCAAATAAAATTTATTATTTAAAATCTTTCAAATTTTTGAAGGGATTTGTAGAGGGACAAATTTTATGTTGACTCATTAATTGGCGCATAATAATTGGCTAATAATATATTAACATGTCATATAAGGTAATCTAATAAAAAATCAAATAAATATTATAATTATCATGATTAATTAATTATGATAATTATCATAATAAATAAGATTTATCTCTACAAAATTTAATTGTAATAATTATGGTAGATAATTAATTATGATAATTAAAATAAATAATAATTATCATTTGCTCGATCAGACCACAGCACGATTAAGTATGTGAAAAATGATATGTTTGATTTCCGATTGACTTCTCAGAATCTGTAGAGTTACTCTAACCAAAAATCTATATATGAACCAAGAAGGTGTCGTCCCTCATCCTTGAAGCAATTCTCAGACAGCAGATGGAAAGAGGTTTGAGATTTTCTTCCACATCTTCAACCTTTCTCTGTACAAAGACATGAACGAACATCAAAAAACAAATAAGAATGTTACTAGGTATAGAAATTGTCATTAAACAAATTATCTTATTCTTGAAGAACCCCAAAATTGAGACCATACAGTATTCAATGATATTGGTTCCTTCCCTTTCCTACATTTCTTCACCAAACAAACATAATGACCAGCCGGGTTTAAGCATTGACATGAAGCTATCATTGTAATTCATACCAAGAATCCAAGAAATGCGTGCATTCAGCGTAAGAAAGATTATGAAAAAAAGAAAAGAAAAGAAAAGAAAAGAAAAAACAAGGAATTGAAATTGTTCTTCTTATTGGCATACGCTTTACGATTGCATGGACGTGAAGAGGTTGAAGTCGGAAATTGCGAAACTCCAACTGGTTTTCATTGGCCATGCATTCATCTACTACCACGTCGAAGTGTTCGTGGAGATCTTCATCTTGCTCTTCCCGTGGCAGTGGTGATGGGTGCACAGGATGGAAATCCTTCTTCTTGGTGAACTTGGTGTGTTTGGTTCTCGATAAAAATTACAGTACAAAATCACTTTTGATTAGTGATTACAACACCATCTCTCTCTCTCTCTAACTAGTTATAATATGGTTGTTGGGGGTTTGGCGGTTATATATTTATGGGCATAGTCGGCAGGAAATTCAGACCCTGAGTTTGGCTTCTTTGTCGTGAGTCTTTTGTCGAAGATTGAAGTGACCAACAAATATTGCCACTTGCACAAATTTTTTAAATCAAAATTGTACATGACAAAGTGTGTTAAAAATAGATAATATGCTTCTTAGGGGCAAAAAAGAAATTACATTCATACGGAGTAAAATGTGATCAAGTAATTTATCAATTGGATTAGTGGTTTCTCATATGTGAAGTGATTTAGTGGTTTAGTTTCGTTAATGTTAATAACATAACATGTTATCAAAAATGTAAATTAAACATGTTATAAAATGCTATAAGTGGTGTTATACTTAATTTTAGTGTGTTTGATAGTGATTTTTGAAAGCATTTATAGTATTTCTAATACTTTAAAGCAAGTCCGTTTCATAGTGATTTTATGATACTTTTCTAATATTTTTAACAGTTAAAAAATTTTATCATTCAAGTGTTAAAAATATTATAAATATTTTTTAATATTAGTACCAAATGCACTATTAATATGGTTCTTTTTCCTATTTTATATAGGTAGATAACTATTTGCTACTTTGTATTTAGCCCATACCTCAAGATAGGATGTTTCAATATTTTTTGTGAAAATTTCACATTTGATAAAATTTTAAAATTTTGGTTCTTACTCAAAGGAAAGATTTATCCTTTTCCACAGCCATTAAACTCCTTGATACTTCATATATGATGCTCCAATAAAGATCATATCTTTATTGACATCATTAAGGAATTCTTTTCTTCTAGTCCTCCATAGATGATAAAAAACATAATTTTATAATATAAAATTAAATCATATGCCCCTATGATGGAGCTTATATCCCAAGCTATGGAAAAGATTAAAACTTTACAAGAAAAATTGAAAACCTATTTTCCTTTAATGGAGCTTACAACCAAATATACGAAGAATAAATAAAACAATTATCTCATTCAATCAACACATTCAATAATAAAAAAGAAACTTATATGTGTCCTTTAGCCATTGGATAATATCAAGGTTGTAAAAAGAGGTTAGCACACCCTAAATAGTGATCTCAATATGCCTATAAAATTTTGTTTTGATACCAATTGCTGGTATCTTAGATCTAAGCGATGGAAGTAATAACTTTTTTTAAAAAAAATGGATATTTAGGGTTAAAGTACTAACCTTTAGGTTCCCAAACCTTAGATTCTAAGTGTTAAAGAATCAAATTGATGTCCTCGAAAGTCTCATGGACCCGCGATCTTTGACTCGTTAGTTTTTTCTTAATCCTAACATAATTCTTATAGGAGGAAGAAAAGATGGAGGCCATGGCTCTTTTTCTCTCTAGAGGTTGAAGACAACTCTATGGAAAAGCTATGAAAACCCTAATCCCTAAGGGGGTATTTATAGAGTTCCCTATTAGGCTTAAGTGACTTGAGCCTGATTACTACTCAAAAAGTGCTATTTGATAGCCTATAATTAATCCTTTTAAACACTTTTGAGTAGTAGTTTAGGCCTTTTAACTCAATTGGCATGTTAAGGACCCTTTAAAGCAATTTTGATCACTTTGTGTAAGTTTTGGTGTTTTTGATAGTATATTGATCACCAAAGCAAGTCAAGAATGAGGAGAGCTATGAGGAATCTTGGGCAAAGTTTAGAATTCATTTGCCAAGAGTGAATCCGGATTGCAAGGAGAAAAAGCAAAGAGAATCTGCCATAAAGCCTATTCTTGATGACAGTCGTAGCAGCCACTTTTGGAGCACTTTCTGAAGTCCAAATGATGCATGGTATATACCATTTCAAATCTCAGGAAGTCAACAATCCAATGCTTCAAACGGTGTGCAATTTGGAGTTGAAACGAAGAAGGTGCAGCCATTACAAGCCAGTCACTCCGAGCTGAAGGAAGCATTTTGCAAAGTGTTGCGAAATCACCCTTTTGTTGTGAAGTGATTCCGCAGCATTTTTGTACAGTAAGGTGTTGCTCCTTCTGACGATACACGAACCATGCCGCGAGAAGGGAGCTAGGAACCTCAAGGTGGAAGCCAACTTCGCAGCCCTGTGAAGATAGCTCGGTGTTGCGAAATAATTTCGCAGCCCTCTTGGGTGTCTGCGAAATCTCGCAGACACCATTTTTCTCCTGCGAAATGGTTCCTGAAGCCTTCCGAAGCTTGCTACCGACATTGGGAGATATTTTCCATTAGATTTTTGTTGTCTAAATCCCAAAATACTCCTTGTAAACCACCAATTACATGATTCCTTAGTTTTTAAGTTAGTAAAAAGACTAAATATCTTTGTAACAATTAGTTTTATATTGGTTTGATATATATACCTCTCGGGAGCCTGTTCTCAGGGAGGAGTTCCTTCTGTAAACGTTTGGGTAAGCAAGTAAAGGTCTTTTCTTTCTACTGCCTTACCTTCTCACTTTGTATTTTCATTTTATTTCTAAGTTATGAATTCTCTGAGGAATTTTCCCCAGAGAATGAGTAACTAAACCTCCACTTCCTTGGGGCTAAGGTTGCCGGGGAAGGTTCCAAGTGCAAGAATGCAAAGCTTTGTGGTTTTAGCTAGTAATGAAGAGGAAGTGAAATCCTTTAGTGATTTCTATGTTTTTAGTTAACTTAAAACACCTTGGAGTCACCTGGGCCAACACTCGGTAAGGCAAGTGATTTCCAACCATGGAAATGCACTAGTTTACCCCTTGCGAGACTCTGGTAGGTGACTTCAGGGTAGGATTTTCTAGAATAGCCAACACTTGATAAGCTTTTGGACTCCTAGGAGACATCCATTAGTTATCTCTTGCGAGCTTTTGACGGGTAATCCAAGGTTAAAGATCACCTTGAATGGTTAAGGCTTAGTGAGAGGCTTAAACCATTGCAAGTTGCATCAGTGAGAGAATTAAAGTGAAATCTAATTGAAGGAGTCTCTGTACATCACCGGTTAGAGAATTGACTCTAAGTTGAATCTCTAATGCGAGGAAATGAACCATCTGACCGGAGCTATGTCTTTTGCATGAGGAACCACCCCAGTGAACCTAAATCTCCAAGGAATGCTTTTCTTCCTAAATTATTCCAAACTTCTGTTAAGTTAGTTAGTTTAAGTCTCAACCTTTACCAATCAAAGTTTGTGTTTTATTTCTTAAGCTAACAGTGAAATGAAACAAGACCAATTCACTTGGAATTGGTATCCTTGATTGCTTGTTAATCATTCCCAGTGAACGATCCTAGAGCCACTATACTATAGTAGCTTTTTATTTGCTACCCTAGTGTATGGTGTTATAGGTATAAATTTTGTTGATCACTCCCTCATCCAAGGAGCACCAGCTGGACACGAATCAGCTGAGACACCAATTGGGCATGAGTCAGAGCCCACTAAGGGTCTGGGCTGCTTAATCTAGCCCAAAACAGGTCCTTAATTGATTCTATAACCTAACATGACCTAATAATTAATCAATTATCCCAATCCAAAGACCTTGTTCACATACTTCTATGCAACATTGTGTAATTATCAAAATGCCCTTATGCACAAAAGTGAATCTATAGCCAATCCAACCCTCATAACCCATGCCAAAAATGTATTTAAGCTTATGGAGGGGACCATTAAAACCCATAGAAGCACTAACTCCCTTAGAATTCAATTCTAAAGTTGTAAATAACAACGACACACTATGTGCTTGAGTCGTAAACATTTAGTAATGGTTCGATAGGGGGATAATATACCATAGATAATTAAAAACATCCTTGATGGTTCATCATTCATAGATGTAAAAACCCCATCACAAACTAATAAGAATAGATAAAGTGAAACTTGAATATCATTAGTAAAATTCCAAATCTAATTAGTCTTTAGATTATATGAATATCCCCAATGGTTCATCCTAGGTTCTATCTAAGTTTATTAACTCAAAGAATTAAAGTTCATTATAGTTGCTGGTAAAATTTCTTGATATTGTTGTGATCATTATTCATTAAATTAAGTCAACCTATTATTTTGTTTCTAACTACTTTCCCATCTCATTCTTGTGCTACATGAACAGTTTAATACAATTGTTGATGTATTGAGACCTTTTGTAATGACCAGGTATTTTAGGCCACATAAGAATTTCAAGTTTGAAAAGTCTTCTATTGGATGGTGGTTGAAAAGTGAAAAAAATTATTGGAGAACACATGTCAATTTTGGATTGGTGAAATTCGAAAGATTTTGTTGGTCAATTAAGCGAGTTGAAATTTTTTGTGCCACGTCAGCTTTATGGTAGAAAATTTCTTAGGATCGTAGAAATTGAAAATTTTCGAAAACGAAAACGAAAAATAAAAAAAATGAATTAATTAAAATTAATTAGAACTAATTAATTAAAAATTCAATTCAATTGCTTAATAATAAATTTGAGAAAATTAAAATATTTGGGATAGTATTTGATAATTTATTTTGTGTTTTGTTTAAAAAAATTGAAATGAAAAATGAATTGAATCAGAAAAAGAAATTAAAATAGCATAAAAACTATATATATATATATAAGTGGAGTGTCTGTGTTGTGGTCTTTTAAAAGAACAAAAGAAATCAAAATAATCATAAGGCTTCTTTGAATGGTGTTTAGGTCGTGGGCCACTTGATGGCTGGGGGGGTAAAAACAAAAAGAAAAACAAATGAAAAAGAAAATAAAGAAATGAAAGAGGAAGAGAAAGTGAAGTGAGAGTGGCAATGGCTCTCGGTGTAGGGGAAAGTGGTAGCGTTGTCCACCTTTGGTCGGTTGTTTCCACAGCTAAACGTGCTCATTTTCATGTGAAAATTTGAGGAAAAGTTCTACTCGACATGAGGAACATTCCTACGGTGGCATATTTCATTTTCAATAGTTGGATTGTTTGATCTGTGGTAGGGAGGCTGAAACCTAAAAATTTTATTTAATGTTTTTTTCTTTAAATAGTTGGAAGGTAAATAGGTAATATTTATGATGTGAGAAAGTTTATTGGGTGATTTAGAAATTTTCCTTGGGATTTTTGTGTGATAATGGAAGTGTTTAATTGTGGAAAATAATTGTGTTTGATTGTTGGAATTATTAGGATTGTTGAAAAATAATGGAATGTTGGTGGAAATTATCATCAATGAGAAATTTATATATTTTAAAATTATTTCATCTTTGTATAATAAATTAAAATTAACATATAAAAATAAATTTAAAATTTTTTGCTACTTTCTTTTCTTTTATTTTCTTTCCTTTATATTTTTCATAAGATTTTCTTAAAATCAAACATATATAGTCTTAGGTGGTATTTGTTTTTTCTATTTAATTCTAAATAGAAATTAAAACTAAATAGTTCTTAAGTGTTAAGTATTAGGTTATTTATTTTTATAATATTTTATTTCTATTAAGTATTAAAAAGTAAAAAAAAAAAAACATGTTACTTTTTCCATTTAGAAAAGCTAAATATTTTGATTTTCTCTATTCAGTTAAAAAATTATAATAAATCATAAAAAAATTATAACTAAAGTTTGAAAGCAAATCGCTTTCAACAAAAAGTTGAAAAAACAAACACCTTCTTAATCTTTTTACAACTACTAAATTGAATATATGAATATATGATAAAAAATATTTTATGTTTTAAGATTAATAACATCTTAAATCAATAGATTATAAAAGATAAAAGAATGAATGTAGATATTTTTTAAAAATAAATAACATTTGTATAAAAATAATAATATTATTTTCTTTCCTCACATGACTTAATTTGTGGCCTTCAATAAAAAGAATCACCTTTTTTTTTTTCTTTTTTGTTGACTCTTTGATTAGACTCCTTTGATAGTACTGCTTTTTGAGGAAATATGGCACTAGTCAAAAGCCAAATACATACCATCATCATGTTTAGTTGAGATTCACTCCAACAAATATATATGGAGTTTTCCTAGATATTAATTTATAATGAAGATATATGCCCTTTCTCCATCCTCTTGCTTTAACAGTATCTACTTCAAATAGTTTATTACATTTGTTGGTATAGTTTCTGAAAAAAAAAAAAAACTTGTTATGGGCCTGAATAACATAAAACAACAACCAAGGTGGTTCTTGAAAAGTGTGATTAACTAGTCCATAAACCTCTTAATGACTAACTAAGGTGATGGCTACTATTCCTAATCTTTAGACGGAGTATTGCTAACCCTAAGTTTGGACAGCTTCTTGCATGCTTAGAGGAAGTTTAACTGACAACCCTTATTAGTCTTGCACACTAACTAAAGCTTGGAAGGTTTAATTTGCTACTTTGCCTATCACCCTTTTGTCCCATGCTTCTTCAAGCCATGCCCTCACTAAACCAAAAGGAACAGAAAAAGGAAGAGCGGAGTCGTGAACAAGGATTACCTATTCTATTCCTGATCTTTGATTGCTTACTTCAGAGCTACTTTATTTATTTTTATTTTTTTAGGGAAATACAAGCATCATAGAGTCATTTCTTCTCAAACTAAAAAGCAGCAAATTCATGATTATGTTTACACTTTTAATACATCTCTTTTGTTTCCCTCAACCATCTATCTCACTATACAATTTAAAATATACTATTACTAACCAATTCAATAGTAGCCTTTCAAGTGAAAAGCTAGATAAAAACTTTTTCTTACTCAACTCAACAAAAAACTTTTCCTAACCAATTTAATGTGAATTATAATAATGTTATAAATCATCGTATAATTCAAACCAACTTATATCCTATCATCTATTGGAATGATGAATAGATTTCCTAATAGTATCCACCAACTTTTTGAACATAGAAGTTTCTATATAGGAACAAATATGGGTATATGAATTTATAACCAACCATTTCTCAAAAACATGAATTAAACTATGGTTTGGGCCATTTGTATGTGCATAATCAATTGTAAATCTTGAGAGAAAAAAAAAACAAGAAAAAAAAAACCTTATTCGAAATTAGCAAACCACCTCATGGAACCAACCATTGAAAACAATTTATATGTTTAAGATTATTTTTTGACGTAAAATAAAACCAAACACAATATTCCTAATTGATTCGTTCCCAATTGGTGTCTCAGCTGATTCATGTTCTCTCAATTGTCCCTGACAGTGGTGCCATTTGATACGTGTCCAGCTGGTGTCCCTTGATTGTGGTTTGATTCGTGCCCAATTGGTGTCTCAGCTGATTCGTGTCCAGCTGGTGCTCCTTGATTGAGGGAGTAATCAACAAAATTTATAACCTATTACACCATATACTAGGGTAGCAAAGACAAAGCTACTATAGCATAGTGGCTCTAGGATCGTTCACTGGGATGGGTTTTCACTTTGCAAATGATATTAATTCAAAGCTGAATTGGTGCCTTTTCATTTCAAGGTTAGCTTTATAAGAAAACATAAAGATGTTTGAAAAAGGATTGGTTTTAAACTAACCAAAAATAGTAACTGATTTTACTTACAAAGAAAGATGTTTCTTGGAGTTTAGATCACTAGGCTCAGGTTCATCATACAAAAAGGAGAGTTCCGATCACTTGTTTCTTTTCCTCGCATTAGAGAATTAACATATAGTTCCTTCTCCAACCGGTGTTGTACAGATGCTTCCCTTTAATGGGTTCAAACACTAAATCCCTCTCACTGATGCACCTTGCAATGGCTCATACCTCTCACCTAGCACTTGCCATTCAAGGTGATCTTTAACCTTGGATTACCCGTCAAAAGCTCGCAAGAGATAACTAATGGATGTCTTCTTGGAGTCCAAAAGCTTACCAAGTGTTGGCTATTCTAGAAAATCCTACCTTCAAGTCACCTCCCAAAGGCTCGCAAGAGATAAACTAGTGAATCTCCATGGACGGAGATCACTTGCCTTACCAAGTGTTGGCCCAGGTGAATTAAAGGCGTTTTAAGTTAACTAAAAAGATAAAAACCATTAACGGGTTACACTTTCTCTTCATTAAAAACTAAAACAACAAAACTTCCAATTTATGCAGGTGGAAACTTACCCTGCTTTCTTCACTCCAAGAGACAAAGAGCCTAGCCTCTCATCCTCTGAGGAAAAATCCTCAAAGTTTGGTTAGCTAGAAATAAAGAGAAATGAAAAATGAAAGAGAAGGAAAAACAACAGAGCAAGGCTTTGTATCTTCTATATATTTATATTGATCTATCTCTTGTTGGATTACATGATTCTATCTTACATACTTCTATATCTATTACAGTGGATGCAAAGGAATATATATAGAGACGTTTTTCCAACCTTCCTAACTAAGAAATCTTATGGTTGGTGGATTACAAGGAGAAGAATGGAAATTTATACAAAAATATCTGAAGAAAAATATCCAAAAGTGTCGGTCGCAACTATCGGGAAGCTTCAGGAGAACACCCGTGCACTGTGCAAAATGGCTGCGAAATTCTCGCAGCAAAAGGCTGATTTCGCAACGCTGCGAAGTGGTCTTTCAGCTTATGGTATTCGGCTTCCATCGTGACAGGAAACTTCAGGGGGAAATCCACAGCACTGTACAAAAAGGCTGCGAAATCATTTTGCAACAAAAGGGTGATTTCGCAGCGCTGTGCAAAACTCTTCCTTCAGCTTGGAGTGATCGGCTTGCAATGGATGTAACTCCTTCATTTCAACTCTAAATCGTGCACCGTTTGAAGCATTGGATTCTTGACTTCCTGAGATTTGAAATGGTATATAGCATGTAGAAAATGGACTTCGGAAAATGCTCCAAAAGTGTGAAAGAAGACTGCAGCTGTTGTCCTCTGTTTTCTTCACTCTGTTTTCCTCTCTCCAGTGCTCTTTCCTTGCATACTTTAAACGACTAAGGCAAAGGACTATGAGGCTCCAAAGCTTGGTTTCTTCATGAATTTGAGCTTCCAAAAGCTTTGCCATGAACTATATACAGCTCTCCCTCATTCTTGGATTGCTTTGGTGTAACTAAAAGCTATCAAAAACACCAAAACTTAACACAATTTGATTAGAATTGATTGTAAGGGTCCTTAACATGTTAATTGGGTTAAAAGGCAATAACTACTACTCAAAAGTGTTTAAAAGAGTTAATTACAAGCTATGAAATAGCACTTTTTGAGTAGTAATCATGGTCCTCAGAAGGGAGTAATCAACAAAATTTATAACCTATTACACCATGTACTAGGATAGCCTTAGCTAGCATAGCATAGTGGCTCTAGGGTCGTTCACTGGGATGGGTTTTCACTTCACAATTGATATTAATCCAAAGATGAATTGGTGTCTTTTCATTTCAAGGTTAGCTTTAAAAGAAAACATAAAGATGTTTAAATGAAAAAGGTTTGGTTTTAAACTAACCAAAAATAGTAACTGATTTTACTTACAAAGAAAAGTGTTTCTTAGAGTTTAGATTACTAGGCTCAGGTCCCTCATACAAAAAGGAGAGTTCCGGTCACTTGTTTCTTTTCCTCGCATAGAGAATTAACATATAGTTAATTCTCTAACCGGTGTGGTACAGATGCTTTCCATTAATGGGTTCAAACACTAAATCCCTCTCACTGATGCACCTTGCAATGGCTCGTGCCTCTCACCTAGCATTTACCATTCAAGGTGATCTTTAACCTTGGATTACCCGTCAAAAGCTCGCAAGAGATAACTAATGGATGTCTCCTTGGAGTCCAAAAGCTTACCAAGTGTTGGCTATTCTAGAAAATCCTACCTTCAAACCACCTCCCAAAGGCTCGTAAGAGATAAACTAGTGCATCTCCATGAACGGAGATCACTTGCCTTATCAAGTGTTGGCCCAGGTGATTTAAAGGCATTTTAAGTTAACTAAAAAGATAAAAACCATTAACGGGTCACACTTTCTCTTCATTAAAAACTAAAACAACAAAACTTCCAATTTATGCATGGGGAAACTTACCTGGCTTTCTTTACTCCAAGAGACAAAGAGCCTAGCCTCTCATCCTCTGAGGAAAAATCCTCAGAGTTTGATTGGCTAGAAATAAAAATAATGAGAAAACAAAAATATATAGGAAAAACAGAGCAAGTGCTCTGTGAAATATATTTCTTACTATTACAAAAGGTTGTCTCTAAGAACAAGCTCCCGAGATCTCTATTCTATATTGTAAAGAAAATTACAACTATATATAAGAGGTTATTCACCCTTTGTTCTTACTTAAAGACTAAGGAATCCTATGATAGGTGGGTTACAAAGAGACTTTGGGAATTTAGACAACAAATATCTAAAGCAAAATATCTCAAGATGTCGGTCAGAAATATCAGGAAGCTTCAAGAGAACACCGCGGCACTGTATACTGAGAGAAAAACTCTCCGGGTAAGCACTATCAGAAGATCTGGATATGTCTATCCGGAGAAGTTGAAACGTCCTCCTCTCCTATCCGGTTGTGAGACATCCGGATGTGAAATGTCGGCGGACGGAATTCCTCCCCGGGTGGAATAAGCTATGCTGCAAGGGGGACCGTCTGCGTGTGCAAGGTGTAGGGACCCCTCTCCCGGATGACACGGAGCGTGCAAGGCTATCCGGATCAACTCCATCCGGATTCCCCAAGAGGACATGTGGCACGCTTCCCTATCCGGACTCCCTTAGGGAGAAGCACACGGCACTCGTGAACATCACACCCGGACGATAGCATATCCTATCCGGATGTGTTGTCCGGATCATTGATTTAATGTGAGCAAGCCTTGCTACAGCCCACGTTCCACCGCCATCCTGTCCGGACGCCCTGTCCGAACATCTTTTACTCCTTGCATTCCGGATTTGCTTATGGCAAAGGACTTCAAAGCTTCGGTTCTACATGTTTATGAGCTTTCCATTGCTTTGCCATGGATTCCAAAGAACTCTCCTCAATCTCTGATTGCTTTGGTGATCAAAAAGCTATCAAAACACCAAAACTTAACACAATTTGATTAGAATTGATTGCAAGGGTCCTTAATATGTTAATTGGATTAAAAGGTGATAACTACTACTCAAAAGTGTTTAAAAGAGTTAATTACAAGCTATAAAATAGGACTTTTTGAGTAGTAATCACTAATGCATTCAAGTTGAAACAACAGGTATAAACAATATATTTTTCCTTTCATGCATATCAATTCAAAATTCATCTTTGCAAATAACATCATCGTCTACAATATTTTAGAAGAATAAGAAAAAAAAAGGGTGAAAAGATAACCTAACAACAATCTTCAATCTCCCATGGAATCTTTTATGACTACATGGTGCATAACATATAGTTCAAGAATCCATAAAAAATATTCAATATTCAAGTAGCTAGTTAGAGAAAAAGTTTATAATATAATGAAATGTGCATTTATAGGCTAATAAAAAAAATATTCAAACATATATTATCTAAAAAATTGACATAATCAAATGTATTATATAAGGAGGAAGTTAACACAATCATGTTATAATTATTAAAGACCAGATTATCATAACTATTATAGTTTATACTTCTTAAATATATGGATTGTTCTTATTAGATGCTACTCCCTCCAACCCATGATTTGTCCCATATGTAAGTCTTTTAAAAGATCTTGCAAGACATTAAGTTCATCCACCTCATTCTGTGTCACATTATAATCATCTTCCCTAGAATTCATCGATTCATTTCCATGCTCATCATGATTTACCTTTTCAGTATACCTATTATCAAACCTATATAAAAAAAAAAAGATGCTCTTTCACATCATCCATGGGTTTAAACCAGACATTATAGGACCTATAGCATAGACATCTAGTTCCATTGAGTGAATTTGTGTGATTATGTTTATTCACGATTTTTTTCACTCCTAGGGATGCCAATTTAGCCCTTTTTTTAGGTCACCTACCATGCCTCGCCCCTATTAAGACGGTATGGGAGCCTAGTAATCGAGGATGGGACATGTTTGGTTTTAGTTTTTTTAAAACCGAATCAAGTTTAAGGTAGGGTCAAGGCCTCACTGACCGAAATTTCTCTATTGTACCAAAATACTTAGCCTTTTTACGTAGTAACTCTGGTCAAGAAAAACTAGAGAAAGAGTCACTACGGCTTTTGTAGTATTCCGGGTATCGTTCTCAAGGACTGGCTTATGAAAATTGTCAATACTAGAATAAATGAATTGTTTTTGTTTAAATCCTTAAGTAAAAAAAAACAATATGTGAATAATGTGAAACTAAGTAAAAGAAATTGGATTAATAAGAGAAAATGAATATTGATTTTAAATTCAATTGATTCAAGTTTGGGGTTTTCCACAATCCAACCTAGGGTATAGAAATTATAGAAAACAAGGGTATTTTAAGTAATATGATCTTAGGGTTTTGGGATCCTTGGCCACTCGCGATCAAGTTGGGTTCTATAACTCAAAATTGCATCCGAAACCTAATTTTTCCTTTTTCAAACAGATTCCTAAAACCATCAAATGAATGAGATTGATTATCAATTTAAGATTTGGCTTTTTAACCCTTCCTACTCCTTATAGCTTTGTTTAGGGGCAAATAACGATAGGGAAAACGAGGATAACTAATGATCAAGAATTACCAAGAATCACTAGTATCAAGTAATAACCTATCGTATCATTCCCTAAACGAACTCACAAGGATAGGATAAAAAATATAATAAATTGTCACCCAACCAATAATTAATCTCATTGTTATAGTAATTTACCCATTGTCCCTATAGGTTTCCTAGCCCTTAGGTTTTCATGCTTCAAGCCCCAAGTTGGCTCTTAGCCTCTCATGGGGGTGATGTCACATTCACAATCCATAGTAGGGTAAAAATCCATAATTTGAATCAAAAGAAACTAAAAACAATATATTCAATAAAGAAGAAAAAGAAAACAAACCAAAGTTCTCGTATTCTTCCTCCTTCAATGTCAAAAACTCCAGAAAAAAATCCAAGATTCAAGATTCCTAAAACCTAGAATTGAGAGAGTTTATATAATATCCTCAATTACCTAACATGTGGCACACTCTCATTGGCCACTTATTACAAAATAATTTCCTAAAAATGATTAAAAAATAATAAAATTGTGATTTCTAGTCGTGTGGGGTCCACCTAGGGCGGATGGAGTGCTTTAGATGCAATTCCCGAGGTAGAGAAGGTGGAACATCAAAGTGGCAGTGGGTGAATTCGAAATTGGTGTCATTTCGAAGTGGATTTCGAATTCATAAGTTGAATAGATGCAATTCCCGGGGTAGAGGAGGCGGAACATCAAAGTGTCAGTGGGTGAATTCGAAATTGGTGTCATTTCGAAGTGGATTTCGAATTCATAAGTTGAATTTCGAAATCATAAGTTGAATTTCGAAATCATTTCGAAATGACCCTCCAGCTTGATGCAGTTGTCTTCAAATGGCTATAACTTCTTCATTTTAGCTCTGATTTGCAAACCTTTTGAAGTGTTGGACTCCTGACTTCCCGAGCTTCGAAACGATATATAGTATGTATATAATGGACTCCATAAAGTGCTCCAAATTTGTCCTCAAAGTCAGAGTATATGATGCCATCAGATTTTTGAGTTCTAAATTTCCATGCAGCTAAATCTTGCTTCATGCCTCATTTCCCATGCTTTCTTGCCTTCTTTCTTACTCCATAATGGTCATTTATCATCCTCCAACCTCATTATATCCTTGTTTTGCCTTTCCTTACGTTCAATGAGTCTTGACTCACTTATTTCCTCATTTAGCCCTTTCTTGATCTTTCAAAATCTAAAGTCATTCAATTTGCACAATTTTCTTCCCTTGAACCTGAGATAAATCTCCAAAGTATAGATTAAACCCATGGCTAGGGCCTTAGCATTGATTTAGGTCAAGTTGGGTGATTTGAATGTCCTTTGGTGCACAAATCATATCGAATATGTGCCATTAGAGCACATATTTTGGCTCCAATCATCCCCCTCAACCTAAACTTTGCTAGTCCCTAGCAAATGAAAAGAATAAAGAAGAATGAAAAATATGTAATGAGATTCATGAAACCATATTAACTCAACAGAACATGTTTCACACACAAGATACCCAAGTAGACAAATTTCCTAGATTTGAGCAAGATGACACAAGATATGCAACTTCTTAGTTTTCTCACCTTATCTTCGTATACATAAATGTGCATCCATGTTTAGCATTCCTCTTAGTGTCTCTTGATTTTCCCTTGATTGGTTCTTTCCACCTAAACCTCATGTGCTTAATTTTGGTGTCCCCTCATAGTATTTTTCTTAAGACTTTTTCTTAAACTCAAATTTCATCATTCTTGAAGTTAAAGAGGAGGAAAATTTATTTTGATTTTTCTTTCTTAGTTTAGGAAATCTCCTTCTATATGGCTTAATAGGGATCCACCGGCAACTCCCGAGTTTTCACCCAAGGTACCAGGTATTGAGGACCTTTATAGGCCACTTACCCCTCAGGTATCACCCTAGCTCAAGGTAGAACAAGGTCGAATTTCCCAAACATTTTTTTTTCTTCAATTTTCATTTATTTATTTATTTTTATTTTTTTTTAAACTGAGTTTAGCTTATGTAACGAGCAAGATACCGATGACTCCTAACCAGTTGGTTTCGGGCACCAGGGCTTGAAGACACAAGGCCATTACCCCCTCAGATAATTGCTCAAGCTTAAATCAGTCATTTTCAATTTTTTTTTTTTCATTTCCTCATTTTATTGCTTAAGAACAACTCTTTTTAAGCTAAAGAAATTATCTTAATCAAGATACCATAAGGGTACACGTGTTTTGTGTGTGCTTTGAGTCTTAAATAGAAAATAACCATCAAAGAAAAATTGAAGGTATTCCAAGGATTCAACCTAACTATTTTTGCACTTAAAGGTATATAAAGATAAGGTAAGTGAACTGATACTCTTGCTCTAACTGCATTTTTTCTCAAATTCCAAAGAAATAATACTACTTAAAGCATTCTCATGCCAAATAAACCATGAGTTACCAAGGCAAATCAAGAATCTCATTAGCTAACCAAAGATGACATGCAAACTTTTGAAAAAAATTAGGGCTAATAGGCTTCTAATAGGCTAATAGGCCTTCCCCCCTCAACCTAAATTACACATTGTCCCCAATGTGTAGAATAATAGGTCAAAAGAAAGGAAAAAGGAAGATATTACCTTAAGATCATCAAGTGAGAAGTGTGTTATGAGGACTTCATATAAACTGTAGGAGCTTTGTCACCTTGAACACATGTGAGGCTTACCTTTTCACTCCCTTGAAGTTCGCATTTACCTATATCACTCGGATGTTTGCAAGCTAAGTTGCTACAACTCATAAACTCATTAGTAAGTTAAAAACAACTAAAAAAATAAAAAATAAAAAATAAAATAAAAAATGCTAACCATATTGCTAATGACTAATTGAAAATGCAAAACTAAATAAAGAAAAATAAATAAAGAAAATAAAACAAAATAAAAGTTTTACCTACTGGATTTTCAGAAAATGCTTCAACCCTTTTGAACATCCCCATCAAGAAAATGGAGATTCTCCTCTTGTGTCTCAAATCTTTCAATGAAATGCTTTAGGCGCTGACCATTAACTTTGAATTCATTACCTGTCCTCGGATTTTGAATGGTCACGGTGCCATAAGGGAAGACTTTCTTTACCACATAAGGGCCACTCCACCTTGACCTAAGCTTTCCTGGAAAAATGTGAAGCTTGGAGTCGTACAACAACACCTTTTCACCTTGCTTGAACTCCCTTCGTAAAATAAGCTTGTCATGGTAGAATTTGTGTTTTTCCCTTGCATTACGTAGGCATTCATAACTCTCATTTCGATATGCCTCAAGTTCATTCAAATCATATTTCCTTTTAGCTCCAGCTTGATCCGAATCAAAGTTCATCTTCTTTATAGCCCAATATGCACGATGTTCGAGTTCTACAGGCAAGTGACATGCTTTACCATAAACAATTCGGTACGGTGACATGCCAAGGACAGTCTTATAGGCTGTCCTATATGCCCAAAGTGCATCACTCAACTTGGTAGACCAATCTTTTCTTGTAGTATTGACTACTTTGGTGAGGATTCTCTTAATTTCCCGATTTGCTAGCTCAGCTTGCCCATTCGTTTGAGGGTGATATGGGGTGGACACTTTATGCCTCACTCCATATTTATGCAAAAGAGTGGAAAAAGGCTTATTACAAAAGTGTGAACCTCCATCACTAATGATTGCTCTCGGAATGCCAAACCTAGAGAAAATATTCTCCTTTAAAAATTTGAGCACCACTTTGTGATCATTGCTCTTGCATGCCACTGCTTCTACCCATTTAGAGACATAATCCACTCCCACCAAAATATAGAGATTACCAAAAGAAGGAGGAAATGGTCCCATAAAGTCCAGGCCCCAACAATCAAAGACCTCAACAACACAAATATGATTTTGAGGCATTTGATACCTTGTGTTGATTTTCCCTAGTTGTTGACATTGTGGACAACTTTTGCAATGAGTGTTACAATCCTTGAACATAGTTGGCCAATAGAATCCACTCTGTAGAATTTTTGCTGAAGTCTTCCTTGAAGCAAAATGACCTCCACAAGCTCCTTCATGGCACATTCGCAATATGTCTTGTTGTTCATCCTCTGGAACACATCTTCGCATAATTTGATCTGGGCAAAACTTATACAAATATGGATCATCCCAAGCATAGTGTTTTGCCCATGAAAGAAAATACTTCTTTGTTTCCATGTTCCATTCTGATGGAAGCTCTCTGGTTGCCAAGTAATTGACTATATTTGCGAACCAAGGCAACTTCTCCACTGCACAAAGTGCATCATCAGGAAACTAATCATTAATTTGTGCTTCCTCGAAATGTGACTCTACTTTAACTCGGGAAAGATGATCAGCAACCACATTCTCTACCCCTTGCTTATCCTTGATTTGAATGTTAAATTCTTGAAGGAGAAGGATCCACCTGATAAGTCTTGCTTTGGCATCCTTTTTGTTGAGTAGATATTTCAAGGCCGAATGATCAGTAAAAATTACTATTGAAGTTCTCAAAAGGTAGTTCCTGAATTTATCAAGTGCGAACACCACTGCAAGGAGCTCCTTTTCAGTAGTTGTGTAGTTCTTCTGAGCATCATTGAGGGTTTTACTAGCATAGTACACCACATATGGTTTTCCATCCTCTCTTTGACCTAGTACAGCTCCCACTGCATAGTCACTAGCATCGCACATCAACTCAAATGGGAGAGACCAATTTGGAGATCTCACAATTGGTGCAGTAGTGAGGAGTGACTTTAGCCTCTTGAAAGCTTCTTGGCATGCTTTAGTCCATATGAATTCTGCATCCTTAAGTAGTAAAGCACAAAGAGGTTGAGCGATTTTTGAGAAGTCTTGTATGAACCTTCTATAAAAACCTGCATGTCCCAAAAATTGTCTCACCTCTTTAACAGTAGTAGGCGAAGGTAGCTTTGAGATGAGCTCAATTTTTGCTAGATCTACCTGAATGCCCTCTTTAGAGATGATATGACCAAGTACTACCCCTAAGGTTGCCATGAAGTGACACTTCTCCCAATTTAGAACCAAATCCTTTTCAATGCACCTTTTCAAAACTTTTTTCAAATTTAAGAGACAATCATCAAAGGTCTTCCCATAAATAGTTAGATCATCCATGAAAACTTCCATGATTCTCTCTACCATGTCACTGAAAATACTAAGCATACACCTTTGAAATGTGGCTGGTGCATTACAAAGACCAAAAGGCATGCGCCTATAAGCATAGGTGCCAAATGGGCATGTGAATGTGGTTTTCTCCTGATCCTCCAATGCAATGGCAATTTGAAAATAGCCTAAATAGCCATCCAAGAAGCAATAATAGTCATGACCAGCTACCCTCTCCAAAACCTGATCTAAGAAAGGTAATGGAAAGTGATCTTTCTTGGTGACTGCATTCAACTTCCTAAAATTAATGCATACTCGCCAACCTGTAGTCAACCTTGTAGGAATGAGCTCTCCTTCATCATTTTTCATCACAGTTATCCCGCTTTTCTTAGGTACTACTTGAGTGGGGCTCACCCAACTACTGTCAGAGATAGGATAAATAATATCTGCATCTAAAAGCTTCAATACCTCATTTCTGACTACATCTTGCATAAGGGGATTTAGCCTTCTTTGTGGTTGCCTTACTGGTTTTGCATTCTCTTCCAAATAAATATGATGCGTGCAAATCAAGGGATTTATCCCTTTCAAATCTAAAATGGACCAACCAATCGCTCTTTTATTCTCTTTAAGCACCTTCAAAAGTTTCATTTATTGCTCTTCAGTTAATGTAGCTGAAATTACCACAGGTTTTTCTTCATTTGCCTCTAAATAAACATACTTTAAACCATGTGGCAGGGGCTTTAACTCTGGTTTGCTGATCTCAACCTCTTCCTTTTTGCTTTTTTCATCATTCTCAACACTGTTCAAAGATTGAATCGTATATTTTTCTTTCCATTCTGTAGCAACTTGAACACATTCTTCCTTAACGATTGTAGAGAAAAATTCATCTATATTTTCTTCCATTAACTTTTCTGTGTGTTCTTGCACCAAAGCCTCTATAAGGCATGCTTCCTCATTTTCCACATCATCATGGTCCATTGGTTGCTTGCATAAATTGAAGACATTCATTTCCACTGTCATGTTCCCAAAAGATAATTGCATCAATCCATTTCGACAGTTAATGAGAGCAATGGCTATAGCAAGGAAGGGTCTCCCAAGAATAATTGGAACAGAATTCATACCCTTTTTCAATGGTTCTGTATCTAACACCACAAAGTCCACTGGGTAGTAGAACTTTTCAACTTGCACCAAAACATCTTCGACTACTCCTCTAGGTACTTTAATCGAACGATCTGCTAAAGAGAGTGTAATGGTAGTAGCCTTAAGCTCTCCCAATCCCAATTGCTTATAGATTGAATATGGAAGCAAATTCACACTAGCTCCCAAATCTAACAAAGCCCTTTCCACGAATGAATCTCCAATCTGGACTGAGATGGTAGGACAACCTGGATCTTTGTACTTCACCATTGCTTTATTCTCAATGATGGCACTGACTTGCTCGGTGAGGAATGCTTTCTTGCTTAATTTAATCCTTCTCTTTACAGTGCATAAGTCTTTGAGGAACTTTGCATAAGCAGGAACTTGCTTGATCATATCAAGGAGTGGAATGTTGATCTTCACTTGCTTCAAAACTTCCAAAATCTCTAAATTCTTATCCCCCACTTTGTGTCTCTGCATAGCTGAAGGGAAAGGTAAATGATTGGAAACACTCATTTTATTTTTGCTCACAATGACTTCCTCATATTTTTCAGACGCTTTCTCATTTCTAACATTTTTCTCCACAGTTGGTTCATCTCTAGCAGGAATATCTTCTTCACTTACAGGTAACTTGGGCCCTTCGTATTCTTTCCCATTTCTGAGTGTGATAACGGCATTGCAATCTTCCTTTTGCACTTCAGAAACTTCATTTACTCCTCTCGGATTTTTCTGTGGTTGAGCTGGGAATTTTCCTTTCTCGTGAGATAAACTTACAACAAGTTGGCTCAAAGTGGTTCGAATATCTACTAGTTCTTGAGATGTTTGAGCATTTATCCTATTTTGATCTTCATTACGCTTGTCTTGCTTCTGTATAAACTCTCTCATCATGTCTTCCAGGCTTGAGTTAGATGATGAGGCTTGATGTTGCTGTTGAAAATTCTGAGATGGCATACCTTGTGGTTGAAAACCTTGCTGCCCATTAGTCTGATTACCCTGAAATTGGTTTCCTTGCTGCTGAAACTGGCCATTGTTACCTCCCCTCCATGATAGATTTGGATTTCCTCCAACCCGGATTATAAGTGTTGGAATATGGAGAATTGCTAGAATATTGCTTGTATGTCCCTATGGCATTGGCTTGCTCCGTAAACATATCTTGCACTACAGGTAGAGTGGGACAAGATTGTACACCATGTTCTGTAGACTTACATATCAAGCACAATTGAGTTACCCCATCATTGACTATTTGTACCTCTTGAACTCCCTTGGCTTCCAAATCATCCAACCTTCTCATAACGGTTGTTAACTTTGCTTGGACATCTAAACCCTCTGGTAAGGTATACACTCCACTAGCTCTTGCCCTGTTCATTGTTCTATCTCTAGATGGTTCCTTGACGATTGGTTCATCCCAACTTCTAGATACCTCAGCAACATAATCAAGGAATTGAAATGCTTCATCGGGGTTTTTATTCATGAAATCTCCTCCACACATAGTCTCGAGAAGTTGTTTCATTGGTGGTGCCATGCCTTCATAGAAATACGAAACTAGCATCCAGTTGTCAAATCCGTGATGGGGGCAAGCCGCAACAATCTCCCTGAATCTTTCCTAACATGCAAAAAATTTCTCATCCTCCATAGCCTTGAAATTCGAGATCTCCTTTTTCAATGCACTGGTTCTATGTGTTGGAAAGAATTTCTGCAAAAACACTGATTGTAAATCACCCCAATTTCTGATACTATAGGGCCTAAGACTATTTAACCAAGTCTTAGCTTTATCCTTCAATGACAAGGGGAATAGCTTCATGCGAAAGATCTCCAAAGGAGTGTTGGCTTCTCGAAAAATTGAAACGATGTCCTCAAATTCCTTGATATGAGAGTATGGATTTTCATTTTCTGTCCCCCTAAAAATGGGTAGTTGAGACACCACTTGAGGCCGAATGGTAACATGATCATGATTTGGAGGTAGCATAAAACACGATGGTGTGCTCAACCTGGGAAGATTTAGAAGCTCTCTCATAGTTCTTTGGCCCTGTACAGGTGGTCGTGGCCTGTTGTTATTACTGTTGAATTCTTCAGTGTCCTCCATATTTGGTTGAGATTCCTCAGTTGTTCTTTGAAGTCTACCTGAAATATCTCTTTCCCAACCAAGCATAAAATAGAAGAAAAATACGTATAAAGATAAAAATAAAATAAAAGAACTAAAACAAAGCAATGCACTATATCCTAGTTATGACGATTGCCAATCCCCGGCAACGGCGCCATTTTCTTGACCGAAATTTCTCTATTGTACCAAAATACTTAGCCTTTTTACGTAGTAACTCTGGTCAAGAAAAACTAGAGAAAGAGTCACTACGGCTTTTGTAGTATTCCGGGTATCATTCTCAAGGACTGGCTTATGAAAATTGTCAATACTAGAATAAATGAATTGTTTTTGTTTAAATCCTTAAGTAAAAAAAAACAATATGTGAATAATGTGAAACTAAGTAAAAGAAATTGGATTAATAAGAGAAAATGAATATTGATTTTAAATTCAATTGATTCAAGTTTGGGGTTTTCCACAATCCAACCTAGGGTATAGAAATTATAGAAAACAAGGGTATTTTAAGTAATATGATCTTAGGGTTTTGGGATCCTTGGCCACTCGCGATCAAGTTGGGTTCTATAACTCAAAATTGCATCCGAAACCTAATTTTTCCTTTTTCAAACAGATTCCTAAAACCATCAAATGAATGAGATTGATTATCAATTTAAGATTTGGCTTTTTAACCCTTCCTACTCCTTATAGCTTTGTTTAGGGGCAAATAACGATAGGGAAAACGAGGATAACTAATGATCAAGAATTACCAAGAATCACTAGTATCAAGTAATAACCTATCGTATCATTCCCTAAACGAACTCACAAGGATAGGATAAAAAATATAATAAATTGTCACCCAACCAATAATTAATCTCATTGTTATAGTAATTTACCCATTGTCCCTATAGGTTTCCTAGCCCTTAGGTTTTCATGCTTCAAGCCCCAAGTTGGCTCTTAGCCTCTCATGGGGGTGATGTCACATTCACAATCCATAGTAGGGTAAAAATCCATAATTTGAATCAAAAGAAACTAAAAACAATATATTCAATAAAGAAGAAAAAGAAAACAAACCAAAGTTCTCGTATTCTTCCTCCTTCAATGTCAAAAACTCCAGAAAAAAATCCAAGATTCAAGATTCCTAAAACCTAGAATTGAGAGAGTTTATATAATATCCTCAATTACCTAACATGTGGCACACTCTCATTGGCCACTTATTACAAAATAATTTCCTAAAAATGATTAAAAAATAATAAAATTGTGATTTCTAGTCGTGTGGGGTCCACCTAGGGCGGATGGAGTGCTTTAGATGCAATTCCCGAGGTAGAGAAGGCGGAACATCAAAGTGGCAGTGGGTGAATTCGAAATTGGTGTCATTTCGAAGTGGATTTCGAATTCATAAGTTGAATAGATGCAATTCCCGGGGTAGAGGAGGCGGAACATCAAAGTGGCAGTGGGTGAATTCGAAATTGGTGTTATTTCGAAGTGGATTTCGAATTCATAAGTTGAATTTCGAAATCATTTCGAAATGACCCTCCAACTTGATGCAGTTGTCTTCAAATGGCCATAACTTCTTCATTTCAGCTCTGATTTGCAAACCGTTTGAAGTTTTGGACTCCTGACTTCCTGAGCTTCGAAACGATATATAGTATGTATATAATGGACTCCAAAAAGTGCTCCAAATTTGTCCTCAAAGTCAGAGTATATGATGCCATCAGATTTTTGAGTTCTAAATTTCCATGCAGCTAAATCTTGCTTCATGCCTCATTCCCCATGCTTTCTTGCCTTCTTTATTACTCCATAATGGTCATTTATCATCCTCCAACCTCATGATATCCTTGTTTTGCCTTTCCTTACGTTCAATGAGTCTTGACTCACTTATTTCCTCATTTAGCCCTTTCTTGATCTTTCAAAATCTAAAGTCATTCAATTTGCACAATTTTCTTCCCTTGAACCTGAGATAAATCTCCAAAGTATAGATTAAACCCATGGCTAGGGCCTTAGCATTGATTTAGGTCAAGTTGGGTGATTTGAATGTCCTTTGGTGCACAAATCATATCGAATATGTGCCATTAGAGCACATATTTTGGCTCCAATCACTCACCTGCCCCAAATATGAAATTACAAGTTTACCCCCCACCTATAAATATTTTTTTTCCTTCCAGCTTTCTTATCTCATTTTAGGGTTCATGTTCTTCTCTATCATTATAGTCATCATTCCTTCCACTCAATGCAGAAATCCATATGATAATCCATGCCTATCGTATAATCAAATCTATTGGTAGTCTCATCAATTCACACTACTACCATTTTCTCCCTCCAAATCATATCTTCTTGCACCTATGAATTGGTATGACTCTTTGTTCATTTGTATTCATTTGTTTTGTTTTTTGTGTCTTGGACCTTAGGTGTTTTTCTCAAATGTCGATTTATTTGCTCTAGGTTTCTTTGGGAGATCCATGATGTTCTTCGATTCCAAATCTAGGTTTCTTTTTTGTTAATGATAGAAGTATTTTCTTCTTCTACATGTCTAATATTTTATTTCTTCGATTCCCAATCTCATTTCTTCAAAAACACATACCGGGGTCAAGACAGGGTGGGGATGGGATTTTAATTGTTGTTTCAAAATGGGAAAGTGCATACCCCGCCCTACCCTAGATTTATGAAGGGATGAGAAATAACTATATATTTTGGGATGAGAATGGGATAGGGGTGCCCCATCCCAAACTCGCCCCATTGTCATTCCTATTCAATCCTCGTACATAATCACTCAAACACCTATTTGTGATACAAATCATACTTTTATCCATCTTTACTTTGCTATTATGCACAAGTATAAATTGTAATGATTTCATTGTTTTTTTTTTTTTTTCATAAGTGAGTTGATCGTAGCTCAATTGGGAGTGCACAAATTCACATTGCAGTTCAAAAGTTTGATGTTTTTTTTCCACTTCTAAGAAAATTTTTGTTGAAATCATCTTACCTTAGTTTTCCAAATACATGAGATAGACCAACAATATACAAATGATTTAATTATATTCAATTATATGTATATGCCACAATGTCTAAGTATTCATCCAAAGAGTACAATTTCCATGAAGTGAAATAAAGCACAAGTAGTAGATTGCAATTAAATTGATGCATTTTCAAACTGTCCACCCCTAAACAATTCAATAATTTTTTTAAGACATATTACTCATCGATAAGAGGATCATGTTTATAAAAAATGAATTATTCTTGACCAAAAAGCCTATAATTATAATCTAACAAGTTACCAAGGCACACATGTTGGTCATGTCTTAACTTTCACAAGGCTAAAAGTCTCATTTTTCCATTTTTTATTACCACTATAATGACCTCGATGTTATTAATAAGCAAAAATTAGGTCCAAGGGAAACCACTTAAACCATAAGAAAATGGTTGCCTTACTCGGAAATGAACTTTTTTTTTTCCTTTTTTAAACGTTTGTGTTGTTAGCAATTAAATTGGTGGAAATTGCTTCAATTTGATTATTCCTCATGAATCAAATGAAAAACATAGAATGAACATTAATTAGTCAACATACAAACAATGAATAAATAGAACTTGAAGCATGATTCCATAAGAAATCCTTACTAAAATAGAAAATAATTGCATTGACTGAAAATTTAGACTTGTAGAGAGCTCTCCATTTTTTGCTACAAAGAGGATAGTAAAAACATGAACAAGAAATTTAGGATGGTTTAGCCATATTTCTTGTACAAGTTTTTAAAGTTTTTTTGAACTTGAAAGAACAAAAAATAATTTTTTATTATTTTATAAAAATAAGAGTGTTTCTTAAGTTGTGTTTAAAAAGAGGTTTTTTTTTTTTTTTTTTTTTTTTAAATGTAATTTTTCTATTTTGATTTTGTAAAAAATTATGAATTCAAATTACATATTATGAATTAAATTAAATTCAACTCTTATTAAAAATGAAAATAATTTTGTAGCTACAAATAAATTAAAAAACAAATAGTTTTTAGTAGAACAAAATAGTAATATTATAATAAAATAAAAATTATATATATTTTTTTATAAAATACATATTATTTTAGTATATATTAGAGACATGAGGATATTGACGTCCACTTACTTTTTTAGTTAAAATTAAATAATTATTATTATTAATGATATTTTATTTAAAATGAATAGCTAATAAAGTTTAATTTTTTTAATATGTAAATGAGTCGAGTTTTTTATTACATGCACACATTTAATATTCAATTATGAACATAATATTTTAAAATGTTTTAATTTAATCAATGATTAATTGGATCAGATTTTTTAAATTTAAAATATTCTTAAAAATTAAAAATTTCATTAAAGAATGTAACTTATTAATTATGACTTGTTTAATTTATAATCTATTTTTCTAGTGAGAAAATTCAAAAAATATAGTTGTATATATAAGAGAAGTTATGACTCATAATATTTTTAGTTTGCTTATTCATACTTATATATATCCATTTATTTTATCTTAAGTTATTGCAACAATGGGTTTGCAAAATCCTACTTTTAGAATTTGTATTTCATTCTCCCAATATCTCTTTAAAATTAGTGATTCCTAAGGAGGTTATAAAACATTTTGCTCTTCTACTTTTGATATTTTTTTCTATTTTTTCTTAGAATCTATCTCTCCACTAAGGAAAATAAAATCATTATTCTGACTTTTAGTAGCAAATACCAACCTATTTTGTCCATTCTTTTTAGCATATAACTTGACATATATACTCAGGTTTGCAATCTATGGTTGGCTTACAAAGCACTTGGCAGTTCCTTTTGTGAACTAGTGAATGACTTTCATACCTAGAGGTTTGAATTTTATATGTTGTATCTTTACTTTGAAATTAATACTTTACATAGATTATATGCGGTTATTATTTTTCTTGACCTTTGCTTTCAAAGATCTTTATTTTCTTCATGATCTCTTCAGGTGCTTGGAGACAAAATTTTAATGGCATGAGCGGAGTTGGAAAAAAAAATGGTATAAAACTTACAATTTTATTTTATGCACCTCATTATTCCATAATAAATTGTCTAATTTTTATTTTAAATATGAGCTTGTTAATAGCAACTAGAATGAAAAATAAAATAAAATAATGATATTATATATCATATTCGTTGGCATATGCACCACAACTTTACTTTTTCTCTACTATTTGTTCATTGTTGCAACTTTTAAAATTTTACATTATGTTATTTCTTATAGGCATATTTCACACACTAATGGTTGCCTTGTCCGAGGGCCTCTTACATATTCTATGAATATTTGATGAAATCAATTGTATAAGTTTTCATCAATTTATTTCCTCTATTGTGTTTATATGTGTGTCACATATTTATCAACAAGACACATGTCCTATTTGAAGTCTTATCATAGGGTCTTTTCTTTGAGGTGTCATAGTAATTAGATGATTATACAATTATATCAATTATTATTTTTTAAATAGATAGGGGACCACTTAAAAAATAGAGTAAATAAGATTTTTTTAAATTTTAATTTAATTTTTTAATGTTCTAAGGTGGTGTGAGACAAGATCTCTTTATTGAAAGAATAAAGGAAAAGCAAATTTTAAAAATAAAATTAAAGCAATTTTCTTATTGTGATATCAAGAAAAGTCATTTTTCTTTTGTTTTTTGTTTGTATTTTTGTTTTTTTTGGTTTTTTTTTATTTTTTGTTTTTTTGTTTTTTTTTGTTTTTTTGTTTTTGCATTTGTAATTGTAGTTGTCAATTTAATGAACAAATGGACATGGAAAATAATTTAAAATAAAAATTCTATAACAAGGACAATAAGCTTTTGTAAGCCTTCTCAAGTTTAATTGTTTTTTTTTTCTCAAAGAGGGGAGTAGTCTTGTAGTTGTCTTCTTAGGCAATGGAATTCCATTTTATTTTTCATTAAACTTGGAAAATCCTTTAATGATGACATTTTCATTACTCTTTGATTGTAGAAATTGTAACCTTTATCCTTCAGTTATAACCTATGAAAATATATTTTCTAATATTGTATCTAATCCAATCTCTTTTGATTGGGCATATAAGCATACCTAATGCTTTCAAACCCTTCTCAAATGTAAAATATCTTACTTTTGTCCATTCAGTGCTTATTGTGGTGCTTGATTTTTTCCATACCCTTCTCAAAGATATTTTGTGTAATTTCCTATTTTCTCCTTGTAATCAACCTAGATATTTTCTTTTATATCTTTTTATATTTTTTTGGTAACATCTTTTGTAGACACAAAGAGACACACAGATGAGAAAGAAAAAACAATTGAACACTTGTAAATTCTAGTAGTAAGAAATATATAGAGCTTTTGCTCTGCCTTTCCTTTTCATTTTGTTTTCACTTTTCTTTCTAGCCAACAACCTCTGAGGATGATTTCTCAGGGGATGAGTGGCTAGGTTTTACATTTCTTGGAGTGAGGAAAGCTAGGTGAAAGACCCAAATCCAAAGGTGGGAGTTGTCCTTGCTTTAAATGAAAGTAGTTGTTAACATTTAATGGTTTTTATTTCAAAGTTTAGCTTTAAATCCCTTAAAATCACCTTGAATGGTCAATACTTGGTAAGCTTTTCGGATTCTATGGATGCTTATTGCTAAATCCATGGATGTCTATTAGTTATCATTTACAAGCCATTGGAAGGTGGTTCAAGGTGAGGGTCTTTAGTGTTTGAAGCCATTAATGGGAAGCAATTACCATTTTTCATGAACCCTTTGGATCAAATCTTAATTGCTAAATACAAAACAGGTTCGGGAGATAACCATCCTTTATGTTATTGTCCCCAACACGAGGCGAAGATTCGGAATCTCCCTCTTTGCCTAAGGAACCCAATCCTAGTGACCTAAAGCTCCAATAGACCTTTTCTTTGTAGTTAACTTCACTAATTATTTTTGCTTAACTTAAAATCAATCTTTGCAACCACAATTCCATTTTCTTTAAAAGCTAATTCTCATAAGGAAAAACACCATTTTATTTCGTTCACTAAAGTCAATTGTACGATGAAAACCCATCCCTATGGACGATCCTAAAGCCACTATACTATGTTAGCTATGCTACCCTAGTGTAAAGTGATTTAGGTTTTATAAATTTTGTTGATAACACCCGTCTGGGCCAGAATCAAATGGCACGACTATAATGGGGACAAATCAACAAATATACCCAATAAACAGATCTCAAAAGGTGACATAAGTGCCCAATTGAGCAAGACACCATACAAAAACATATGATTGCATTTTTTTAATGTGTATGCACTAATCATTAATAAATCAAACTCCAATGGGAGAGATATCTCAAATCACTGATGAATACATGAACCCTATCCCATGAGACAACCTCTCAAACCAAAATCCTCGAATCAATGCCAAATGATGGGATGAATGGAGTGATATGATTGCCCTTTTTGCACCAAGATGTGAATAATCGTCAACCCAAGGAAGAGAAGAGACAAGGTGAAGCAAATAATGATAAAAGCGAGAAAGAGAATGAAAATGTGATGATAGTAAAATAGAAAAAATGAGGTGATAAGGAGATGGTAACAAGAATGAGAAAATAGGCCTCTAAGTCTAAAGTTCATGAGACTTTCCTAGCAAAGCATGCATACACATCAAAGGGCCCCAACCCAAGTGTAGAAATGGTAATCAAGGCTATAAGAAAAAAAAAAAAAGGCTTTAACGTACCACGTGAGGCTCAATGGGCTAGCAATGGTCTAATATATAGATAGAGGTGATAAAATATAAGGCTAATCGAAATTATGACCACCCATCCTATGACCATGGTCTCAAATGTAATACTTCTTCAACTGCTCCACATTGCTAGGGTTTGAGAACTGGCCTCTATCTAGATATGTCAATCATATTTCCTCTCTAGGTCAACTCTCTAATGACATGTGGTGTACTCCAAGTAAGTCCCTAGGGTCTCTTGGAATAAATGAATCTCCATGATCATAATTGGGCTAACATCATCCTTAAACATATCATCTACATATGGGGGATACCCCAACATAAATAAACTGAATCTCTTATGAACTTTCAACGATGAAGATCTCAAGCATATCAAGAGTGTGAAGTATCTCTGGCTAATCTATGCTAACCATCCAACTATCATCCAATACATCTTTCTCAAGCTCATCACGAAGAAAACCATGTCAATCAAATCTTCCATCTTAGAGAAAAACTAACATCCTCCATGAGAACTCTCATATGATAAACTTTGATTCATAACCCACTAAACTCATCATATGTATGATGTCACCCTCAATAATGTCACTATTTAATTAGGTGGTGGGGGTGGGAGACAATGAATCACACGACATCTCATCCTAAATCAGATGTTATCTATCTCACCGTCCATCAATCATCTGGCTCAAACTTGCTAATGCCTCCTGAATAAAGTCATGGTGACAGTAAGCCGATCAACTATAACATGTTGAGAATCTATACCTAATTTCTTTGAAACCCTGATCAAGCTATCTCCAACTGCAATCTAAGAAGTCAAATCCAAACTATAACGAATAACACTCTTATAAGGTACAAAGGCATAGAAAGAGAAATGACATGAGGGAAGCTCAAAAATGGTGTAAACATACTAATCATAATGCAGAAAGATGGCCCAACTGAAACTCAAACATGTACCAATCTCTTAGCAAACCAAAAGGAGACCATGAAGAGGATAACTAAACCCAACTGTGACCAAAGTAGCTCTGAAGGTCCACAAATGCACCCATGGGTAGGAATGAAATCCTAATTGGGTCTAGGTTAAACTACAAGGTTAAGGTGGCTCTATAAGATAAAATGGGTGGGTTATAAGATCCCTAGTAGAAGCGATCATACCCTCCGGCAGTACGTAACCCTCTGCACTCCTCCAATGAGACGGGGTGCTTCCATGCAAGGTGGTCATCACCTCAACACATGCACTTCCTCGCTTTCCCAGGGGGTTTCTTAATGGTGAAAGCTCTCTCATATCTCAACACTCAAGGATAATCTAAAGTGCACAATGAAGGATATGGGTACATCCAAAAAACCTAAGATATAAAGTGAGATAGTAAACGAAAACAAGCAATCATACATCAGGCAAGTGGAAGGGTTGTCATGCAACAAGCAGCCATGTGAAAAAAAATATATCAAACAATTAGAGTCCTATCTAACATATGTGAGAGTGAATCATGCTAAAGTAAACAAAGTAGTCAAGTGATCATGCAAGATAAACAAGTATAAAGACTTGTTAAGATAGCAAACCAATTAAGCAAGCAAACTAAATCACATTGCCTAAAAAAATGAGGTACCCCCTAATCGACCAATTAAATGCCACATTTTACTCAACTAGTGTTCAAGCTTGATCCTCAAAATCCCCAATAGAGTCGCCAATTTGTGGGCCAACATTTTTCATGTGCGTCCCTACTCAATCGGCGAGACTCACTTTTATTGGTGAAAAATTAGTTTTGGAACTGTCGGAGTCGCCACTTATTTTATTTTTATTTTAAAAGGAAAAATAAAAAAGAAAGAAAACCCTAAAGAAGTGACTCCATAGTTTTTGGAAAAGCAAGTCTTTGAAAAAAATTGAGTCTAGGTCCGGGGATCAAGTTACCTATTGGGAAGGTTCCTCTAAAATGTAGCACCTCTTTAAGCCCTACAAAGGTCTCTACTAACTAAGTTGAGGGAAATGGAGCAATTAATTGGTTAGGTAGGCTAGGTGATTTAAAAAACATAGCATTCCAAATAAGAAAACTAATCACAAATCATAAAGAAGATTTGTGGTGTGTACCTAGATTGCTTCTCAAGTGTTGTCATAAACCATCAAAGTTAATATTGAAATATAGCACACAACATGTGTTTCATCCAAGCAAATCAAGCATACATCCAAGCATCCAAGAATCACATCAAGTATGGATATAGTCATTAATAGCATACGTGTCCATAGAATCTCAAAAATAGGTGAGAAGGAGCGTACCTGGATAGCAAGCTAAAATGCCTCTATGGGAAACAAGGTTGCTTAATAACAGGTGCAAAATAATCTCACGTACCACAAAGAGGAAGCACAATCAATCAGATATCAAGCAAACAACATTGAAGAGAATATTATGGATATCAGGCCCCCACCAAAGCCCTAATTAATTTTGCATGAGTTGATTCTATGAATTCCATTGTTTGGAATCATGAAGTTTGTTCATGCTTATGTGAAATCAAGAAAATCAAGATGATTGAAAATTAAGAAAAAGGTGAAAATGCATACCGGAAGGAAAATGGCAGCAAATATTATTAAAAAAAATTGAATTTTATTACCTAAGGAAGCACTACTACAAAAATTATAAATAATAACGCTTAATTCCATGACGTTTTTTAAAAGTGTCAAGGAATTCAAGTAATAAAGGCGTTTGTCAATAACAACGTTTTTTGAATATTTAAGTTGGCGCTTGAAAATTCTCCATCAATATTGGCGCTTTACACAATGATGTTTTAAAAAGATGGCATTTTTTTAAGTGTCATTGTTGGGTTGGATATGATGAACAACCCTAGTAGTGTTTTACATAAGGATGTTTTAAAAATATGGCGTTTTTTCTAAGCGTCATTGTTAAGCTGGATATTATGGTAGTTATAACAAGTGTCATTATCTCCTATATTATACATATAAACCCATGTTTCCCTATTTCTCAAACATCTCAAACACCCTAAATACCTCGCCTCATCTGAAAAACCTAGCTTTCCTATACAAGCTAAACCCAAAACCATCTATAATTTGCTATCTTCAACCATCGAGAAACTCATTGGAGACCACCAACTATCAACGAACGACCTTCTTGGCTACTATCAACTGGTAGTCTTACCAACGATTGTTAGGAGTGCCTCACCAGAGACACCCAAAAACATTTCACTTGCATTTTAGGTCATTGTATTGGGTAACTTTTGCATAAGGTAAAGAACAATAAATAAAAAGAAAAAGAATTTGGTTCATGGATTTTCAAATCTTGAACTTAGTTTTGTCTATTACAGTTTCTGATATGTTACTCTACTACTAGAATCTTTGTATTTCTATTGGAAAGATTGAGTTTTTGGTTTGTCTTCAAAGTGGTGAAAGAAAGCTCAATGGATGGAAATGGGAAAGAAGGGGAAATCTCGATTGTGAATATTGGATGTAGGAGTGTCTTTGTTTTGTATCAGAATATTGGGGTTTCATTGGTCTCTCCAAGATAAAAGTATTGTAGTGGTTTTGTATTTTTGTAGGCCTGTTTTTGGTTATGGGGAGTGGATGACCCAACTAGATCTGTAGAAATTTTGTTTTTCAAAATAAAATTTGAGGGTTTGAATAGCTTGGGATTTTATTTGAGTTTAATGTTTGTTTGGGTGTGTGCAAATTTGGCTTTGTTTTAGATTTTAAAATCCATTCAAGGCTTTGGTGAAATGGGATAATGAGGAGCATGATCCCTATTCCTGATTCGAAGTGGAGTGATTTGATGGAAAAGTGGTTGTTTTGTGAGTGACGCTTCTCTGCAGATTCATAGCATGATATTTAGTTTTCTCAGCTTTAAAATTTTTTGGGTCTTCCATTGTTTATTGATTTGGATGGTGAATGGTTAATTTATATTTGGATTTTAATAATAAAATCTAGCTATAATGGATGATAGAACAAACTAGTCATTATTTTTAAATTTATAACAAGATTAAAAAACATTCTGCTTTAATAAAGAATATGTAGTATTCTTATATTTAGAAAATTTAATAATATCTGTGTAAATGAGTTCTTGAAATTTTCATTATTAAATATCATAATTAATTTCAATAGTGAATCATTAAATTGATTCTCCTCAAATTTTTATAATTTATAAAGGAAAAAAGTATAATCTCTCTAATAAATTAATAATGAATTAAGTAACTATTTTTCATTATTTTGTTTAGGCATTTGAATATAGTCATTAAAATGTTATATTTTTATTAGTTATTAAAATGAGATAATGAAAAATAATTTTATTTTAGGTGTAATATTTTTTAAATATTTATCATTTTATTATATAGAAGACAATGGATCCTAATTATAAAAAAAAATCGACTTTGTTTGAACAATAGAATATTCAATCTTGATCTAAGTGCCTTAACTCCATGACATTGCATAAAGTTGAAACATTCACATTATTGAAAACCTTAAATTTATGGTAAATTTTTTTGGTCCCAAAATATATATTTTAAGATATTAAAATTTTAATTTATGGTTTGATTTAATAATTTGAAAAGTAATGACTTTCCATTTATGCACATTTATTAAATTACTGTGAGTACATAATAAGATAAATAGTAAGTCAATTCTTTGAAGCAATGCTTTGACCCTGAGTAGGTTAAGTATTTTAGGATGCTCATAAATTCTTTCAATTTTTTTTAACCTTGCTTATTTGTATGCCATTTATTGATTCTTTGACCTTGCTTTTCCTGTAATATTAGACTTATCTTTACACTATTAAATTAGATATCATAGTACATTCAATAAGTATTTAATTATAGTAAAATTTTGGAGTACTAGTATTAAATTAAAGTTTTGTATGTGATCATATTTTAATTTTTTTATACTTTATATATATATATATATATATATATATATATCATATTCTTTATATCTTTATTATATTCTTCGTATAATATTTATACCTAATCAATAAACATATTCAAATAAAATTGGACCCCCTATATTAAAAAAAATGAACCATTGTGAGTGTTTTGCATAGGAAAGAAAGAAATAAACATAAAAGTAGGGTGTAGTGGGTCTCTCTCTTATTTTATTTTATTTTATTTTAGAGTTGTAAAATAGTTAATGGAAGAGTATCATTGGTTTCTAGGTTTTAGCAAAAAAAAGTGGAAGGTTTTGGTAGGCAAAAAATAGGTGTTTGATTGATTATATTTATTTATTTATTTATTTTTATTTTTTTTGGAAGGATTATGATGAAGGCTTTGGAGATCTTTATATTATGATATTTAAACATGATTTTCTTAATTTTGTTGATACTAGATTCTTTGAAGTAACCACACAAATTCATTTATTTTATTCTTTCTTTCTTTCTTTCTTTTTTTTTTTTTTTTGGAAGCTATAGGAATAATCAATAATGGAAATGGCCTAAGTTTAATTTTTATTCATTCATTTTAGTTTTCTTATTTTTACATGTATTATTAGTATTTGCAATCTATCATGCTTTGTGAAATAAATTGTAGTAATAAAATTTTTTTATTGTTTTTTTTATATTCACTATGTTTTGAGATCTTGTTTCAATGTATTCATTAAATGTTCTAAAATAATTAAAGTACTCTAATAATAAATTGTAGTGTTGCTAGATTATATATTCACTCAAATAACTAATAAATATGATTAAGATATAGAGAACCTTGCCCAACTACACAAAATAAATTATAATTAAATTAAATCATTTTTTAACATATAATAAAACAAAAATGTAAGGTTATAGTTTATAAAAATAAAATAATTATACTAGATGTCTAGTATCCTGAATTAGTTTAGAACTTCTTGTACTTGATAATTTTTTTAATGTGTAAAGTTTTGTTTAGATAATATAATATACTCTTCCTTATCAATTAGCATATCTATATATGGTTATAGTTTTATACTTATTTTAAAACCACCAAAAAAAAAATGGAAAAAGAAACAAGTAGGAAATGCTTCAAAAGAAGAGGGAACAAAGGAAAATGACAAATCATCAAAAATACTTCTTACTTGCTCTTTAAGTGCCCTTTTGGCCTTCTTAAATTTAGGAAATATTATACATCTTTATTTGGTAAGTTGGAAGTTGACTTTTTATACTTGTAAGAACCTAAACTTATTAAAAACAGTTTTGAAATTTCCATTTTTTCTTCTAATTTTTATATCATTTTTATAAATTTGAAATTGAAGCTTAAAACCTTGAGAATGATTGGTTGATTCTAAGCCACAATAAAAATTTACAACATCTATTTGGTGTTTGGTTTATGGAATAGTAGAAATTTTATTTCTTGAGAAATTTATGCTAGGCAATAAATATGTTTCTTGTCAATTAACTAGGAACTCAATCTCTAGGGCATAAACCTAATTTCCCACTCTAAATAATTCAAGTATATGTTTTATCTTATCTTCATTTATTATTCCATGGTTAAATTACATTTGCACTGATGTCAATATTGGTATTACTTAAGGTAGAAGACAATGTATGCAAGAAGCTGATTTTCCTTATTGTTCGAGAACAAACCATTAAATAGGAAGTTTAGGGTGGTGAGCAAACTTGAATAGCCTAAATTAATTTTTATGAAGGTTATAGTTTCAATTATATTTATTGGTTGTTGCATATATGATTTAGAGGTTTTCTATTTTCTTATATGTGTTTACAGTTTGCAAAGGAAATTAGTTTGCCAATTAAAAGAAGAGAGAACATTACAATAAAGGAGATGATGTTGATAAAAAAAAACATGAAGATTACATTGCAATAAACACATTAGAGGGGTTGAACTAAGTTTTTGTATATTAAAGTTCATCTTAATAGTCTTTGCACTGATGTTTGTTCTTTTGTTGAAGGAATTAGAAATTCTTGTTGAAATATTTTGATATAATTAACAAATTTATATGTAATTATTGTATATAACTAGTTACATTAATTGTTCAAACTAGCTAGGTAATTTCATATTAATATTTGGAGATATTTTAATTAGTAAAATCCAATTAATTTTATGATTTATAATTAATTTTTTCTTTTATTTTATTATCTAAGGAATTCATTATTTTAATAACAAGAATGAAATATTATTTTCTATAGAATATGTTCAAAGATGACGCTTCTATAAGTGTCATTGTAAACAAGAATCAAAGATGACACTTTCATAAAGTTTCAAGTCTTTGCTCAGAAGTTCATCCGATTCATCTATTTTCTCACTGTTAACTTTTGGATTCTTCTGTAGCTTAGATTTTGTCTTTTTATTCATCTTGAACTTCATCTCTTACCCTTTCGGCTATCTTAATGAGTCTTTTGTAACCTGCATGAGAGAGCTTACTGACCGATCATATGGATCACTCCCATTATTTGAAGATACAGCCGTGGCAATAACATCAGTTCTAATCTGAGATACTGTTGTGCTTAAAGAGGGCTCTCAGCTCTGCCTATTGTTGTTGGTGTCACTATTAAAGCTGACTTGATGGCAGTAAGGCTTTACTAAAGATAACTTTCTTGACACCGGTAGCTCTGCGAGGTGTCTCAAATCGTAGCTCAAGAGACCTATATTCGGGGATCTTATTGCTAGTGGCTGTTACTTGGCTTGCTTCATTAAACTATATGCATAGGTAGAACCAAAACCTGGTGCAATTTTCCAATCCACAGGAAGCCGTTTCATCTTCAATCTCTCACTTGCTGACGCCAATACAATTGTGGTATCGTGACTTCAACCATTTCAAGTTCTACCAAAGACTTTATTTTGAAACCTTCAATCTGAGATTCTGAAGCACTCATGCTCCAGAACCCATGGCTGTCAAATACAGCTTCAACTTGAGTTGTCTCTTACTTGCCCTTTTTTCTCTGTTTTCTCAATACCTCCGCCTTTCTATTTTCTTCTCCACCTTATGAAACTGAAGGTGATACTTTTGCCTGCATCATCTCAAAAGGAACATCAATCCTAATAAATGCGATTTTAAGCTTCGACTCCTGTTTGGAGCTTTGCGATCTGCTGGTTGTCAAGAAAGTGTCTAGCGGACTGCTCTACTTCGTTCTCTAAATCCAGCTTGGACATCACCACCCGTTTCAATCTTTGAGGTTCAATTTCAGATCCGAAGGTAGAACTTTCTATTCTTATGGAAATTGCGAATGTAAATTCTGCAAGTTCTGGGGAGTCATCTCAGTTTGAACAAGTTGCAAATGTTCATTCTGTGCTTGAGTCTGAAGTTGCCCCAATCCCTCATGTTTTTTTTTATAAACTTGATAGTGTTGAAGGAATTCTTGAAAATCTGAAGTCTATCTATGAGCAACCTTGGAAGCATTCGGATGATCTGTAGGTTCTTTTCCCACTCTCATCGCTAAGCTACCTCATTCCTTTAGATATCTGGACCTGTCACCTCTGGTTTGCTTGGAGATCATCAACGTAAGGACAATCGAGGTAACGTGAGTTATTTGATTCGTAATTACAATTCAAGAGGTTGGCTTTAGACTCCTTTGTGTCACCTGATGCTATAGATTGTGCAGGGCTATTATATTCTGTCCACATGGGAAAATCATTATCGAATGTATCACTTGGTTTCATCACGATTTCCCTCCTCAAGATCGGTGCATCTATAGGAATATTCTGAACCATGTCTTCACCGTGAAGTAAATGGGATTATTTCTTAGCTTCGGCCGGAAAAACTGGAATTCTGGACCTTTATGATCTGGATAGCAAGTCGATTCACGAATCACACTTTCTGGATTTAAAGCTGCGTGTATGTGGTTTTTCTGGCTACTTTCTGGTTGCTCTTATAGCATTCTTATGAATCTCGCATTCAATCAAATTTAGAGAGCCACCTCAATAGTTTCAGAACCTCTCTTGGCAAAAGGTAATTTGAACTCCTGGAGAAGAGTGCCATTTGTTGAGAAAAAGTTGTTTGCTAGCTTTTGTCCTAGTCTTTTGGGAACTTGTTGTGTTCAACAAGTTAGTTTATTATTTTCCTAGTCTGTAGATGTTAGTTTTGGCACGATATGTAGTGCCTATTTTCTTGCTTTTATTTGTTATATATAAGCTTATATAAAGGCAGTTCTTTTTGGTTGAATAAGATAGACGATCGATATTTACTTGTTTCAGCAGAAACATTATTATTTCTTTTCTTTATCTATAACAGTGGTATCATAGCATGGTAGAGAGAGAGTGAGAAAAGTAAAGTTGAGAGTGCCAAACAAAACAAAAAGAAGTGTGTGAGATAGAGTCGTACAGCAGCAACTTCATTTTTATTTCACCTAGTCTCTTGTTTTTTTTTGCAGCAGCAGTAGAAGAGAACAATAGCCTCTGAAACTTTTGTGCAGCCAGCCATTCCACGTTTTGATGGTCATTATGATCATTGGAACGTTAATGGAGAACTTTCTAAGATCTAAGGAGTATTGGCATGTCATCTCTGAAGGAATTACGGAACCAACAGATAATGCGACAATGACACAAGCACAAAGAACGGAGCTAGACGGGCAGCGGTTGAAAGATCTCAAGGCAAAGAATTATCTTTTCCAAGCAATTGATCGCTTAATCTTGGAAACCATTCTTTGCAAAGACACTTCGAAACAGATTTGGGATTCCATGAAGAAGAAGTACCAAGGTTCTGCAAGGGCAAAGCGGTAGCAGCTTCAAGCACTTCGCAAGGAGTTCAAAATACTTCGAATGAGATCGGGAGAATCAGTTACAGATTATTTCTCTCGAACAATGGCGATCGTGAACAAGATGTGGATCCATGGGGACAAGACAGAGGACGTGACCATAGTAGAGAAGATTCTTCGATCCATGACACCAAAATTTAATTTTGTTGTTTGCTCAATAGAAGAATCTCATGATATTGATGAACTTTCAATTGATGAATTACAAAGTTCTTTGTTGGTTCATGAGCGTAAATTTAACCAGCAGGAGAAAGAGGAGCAAGCTTTGAAGGCCTCAACAGAAAATCACTTGGCAACAAGAGGAGATAGAGGACGAGGTAGAAGTCGAGGCAGAGGCAGAGGAAACTATGATCACGGAAATCAACACCAACACCAACGTCAAGACAATCGATTTCAAGGAAGAGGACAAGGTGGCAACTACTCAACTACATATAAATCAAGGTCAATAGACAAGTCCAATGTGGAGTGCTACAGATGTCATAGGTATGGTCACTACAAGTCTGAATGCCGAACTAATATGAATAAACAAGGTGAAGAAAGAACCAACTATGCAGAAAAGGAAGAAGAGGTGTCTCTTTTAATAGCGTGTCATGCGAATCAAGGCACCCATCCGAACTTGTGGTATATAGATACTGGCTGTAGTAATCATATGTGTGGGGGACAAGTCAGCATTCTCGGACTTGGATGAAACATTTCGCAACTCTGTAACTTTTGGTGACAACTCCAAAGTCTCTGTCATGGGCAAAGGAAGTGTACAAATTCACTCCAAAGAAAAATCTGATCAGATTATTTCTAATGTCTTTTTTGTTCTAGATTTAAAAACCAACTTGCTTAGTGTTGGTCAACTTCAAGAGAAGGGATACGAGATTTTTATTAAAGATGGAGTTTGTCGCATCCAAGATGAGAAATTAGGCTTAATTGCTCAAGTCAACATGACTACAAATCGGATGTTCCCGTTGTATCTAGACAACACTACTCAGAATTGTTTCTCTGCGAAATTGATGGATGAGGGAAGGTTGTGGCATTTTCGATACGGACATCTGAATTTTGGTGGTCTAAAGACGCTACAACAGAAGAACATGGTGACTGGACTTCCACCAATTCAAACTCCTTCTCAAATTTGTGAAGAATGTGTTGTTGGTAAACAACATCGATATCAATTTCCTAAAGGAAAATCATGGAGAGCGAATAAGGTGTTGGAGCTAGTTCACTCTGATATATGCGGACCCATTAATCCAACATCCAATGGTGGTAAACGTTACTTTATAACGTTCATTGATGATTATAGTTGGAAAACTTGGGTTTATTTTTTGCAGGAAAAATCTGAAGCTTTTTCAACTTTCAAAAGCTTTAAGATGCTGGTCGAAAAAGAAGCAAGCAAACCTATTAAGATTTTCCGCAGTGATCATGGTGGAGAATACACCTCACAAGAATTTGTAAATTTTTGCGAGAACCATGGTATTCAAAAGCAACTCACAACAGCATATTCGCCACAGCAAAATGGTGTTTCAGAAAGGAAGAACCGTACAATTCTAAACATGGTGCGGACTATTCTGTCAAAGGGTCATATCCCAAGAAGTTTTTGGCCTGAAGCAGTCATCTGGAGCATTCACATTTTGAACAGAAGTCCCACTCTAGTTGTTCAAAACGTGACACCTGAAGAAGCATGGAATGGACGCAAACCAAGTGTCAACCACTTCAGAATCTTTGGTTGCATAGCATATGCTCATATTCCAGATCAAAAAAGAAAAAAAACTTGATGACAAGGGAGAAAAATGCATTTTTCTTGGTGTTAGTGAGATGTCAAAAGCATACAAATTGTACAATCCTATTACCAAGAAAATTGTCATGAGTTGTGACATAATTTTTGATGAAGGAAGTTTCTGGAAATGGGATGACAACACTACCAAACAGCAAATACAAGCTAATTTTGATGGTGAAAATGAAGAAGAAAGACAACAGCCCCTACAACAACGAATTCCAGCAGTTGAACTTCCACCAAATGAAGCTCCAACTACTGCTGAAACTTCACCAACAACACCAGAATTTGATGAACAGGTTGAAGCAGCAGTTGGGTTAAGTTCTCATCGTGTTCGAAAGCGGCCAGCATGGATGTCAGATTATGAGGTAACTGGAATTGATCAATCTGAAGACCCACTCACTCATTTTGCTCTATTTTCAGATTGTGACCCTACAACTTTCGAAAGTGCTGTCAAAGAATCAAAATGGCGGAAGGCCATGGATGCTGAAATTGCAGCCATCGAAAGAAATGATACTTGGGAGTTATCTGAAATTCCAAAAGGACACAAAACAATCGGTGTAAAGTGGGTTTACAAGACAAAGTTGAAAGAGAATGGTGAAGTCGACAAGTACAAGGCGCGCTTGGTGGCTAAAGGATACAAGCAAGAGTTTGGAGTGGACTATAAAGAAGTTTTTGCTCCAGTTGGAAGGCATGATACAATCAGATTGGTGATCGTGTTGGCAGCACAGAATTCATGGCCTATCTTCCAGTTAGATGTCATATCGGCATTTTTGCATGGAAACTTGGAGGAACAGGTATTTGTTGATCAACCTCCTGGTTATATTAAGGTTAAAAATGAGCATAAAGTGTATAGATTAAAGAAAGCTCTTTATGGATTAAAACAAGCCCCACGGGCTTGGTATAGTCGCATTGAGGCTTATTTTTTGAAAGAAGGTTTTCAAAAATGTCCATATGAGCATACACTTTTTGTCAAGGTTAGTAATGGAGGGAAAATGCTCATTGTTTGCTTATATGTAGATGATCTTATATTTACTGGCAATGATAATGTCATGTTTGAGAGGTTTAAGAAGTCTATGATGGTTGAATTTGAAATGTCTGATCTTGGTATGATGCATTATTTTCTTTGCATCGAAGTGGTGCAGTTTGATACTGGAATTTTTATTTCTCAAAAGAAATATGTGCAAGAAATTTTGAATAGGTTTCAGATGAAGGATTGTAATCCTGTTAGTACACCAACTTAGTTTGGCTTGAAGCTTAACAAAGATCACAGAGGAAAAAAAGTGGATAACATAATCTATAAGCAAATTGTGGGTAGTTTGATGTATTTAACTGCAACAAGACTAGACATAATGCACTCAGTGAGTCTAATTAGCAGATATATGGAGAATCCAACAGAGTTGCATTTTTTAGCTGCCAAGAGAATCTGTCCTTACTTGCAAGGAACTAAAGATTTTGGGTTGTTCTACAAGAAGGGTAAAAGGTTAGATTTGATTGGGTTTACTAACAGTGATTATGCAGGAGATCAAGATAATAGGAGTACTTCGGGTTATGTTTTTATGCTGGGCACAGGGGCTGTTTCATGGTCATCTAAGAAGCAACCGATTGTCACTTTGTCCACCACTGAAGCTGAATTTGTTGCAGCAACAGCTTGTGCTTGTCAAGCTATCTGGCTGAGGAAAATTTTTGAAGAGCTCCATCTCAAGCAAGTGGGAGCTACTACAATTTTTTGTGACAACAGCTCAACCATCAAACTCTCCAAAAATCCCGTGCTACATGGAAGAAGCAAGCGTATTGACGTGAAGTATTATTTTTTAAGAGAACTCAGCAATGATGGAGTTATTAATCTTGTCTACTGCAGAAGTGAAAACCAAGTTGCTGATATTTTTACTAAACCCCTTAAATTGGCTGCCTTCTTGAAGCTGAGGAAGTTACTTGGAGTTTCCACTCTAGAAGATTCAATTTGAGGGAGAATTCTGCGTATTTTAAACTGTATGATTGAACACATCAGTTTAAGGGAGAGTTTGTTGAGAAAAAGTTGTTTGCTAGCTTTTGTCCTAGTCTTTTGGGAACTTGTTGTGTTCAACAAGTTAGTTTATTATTTTCCTAGTCTGTAGATGTTAGTTTTGGCACGATATGTAGTGCCTATTTTCTTGCTTTTATTTGTTATATATAAGCCTATATAAAGGCAGTTCTTTTTGGTTGAATAAGATAGACGATCGATATTTAGTCAGTTCTCCTTTTACTTGTTTCAGCAGAAACATTATTATTTCTTTTCTTTATCTGTAACACCATTTACTATTTCATCCTCTGTCTCACCAATCTTCTATTTCTTCAATTCAATAACAACACTTTTCAATTGATCTCCTTTTTCAATGCTCGAGCCAAACATTAATTCAATCCACTTAAACACTAATGCGGCCTCAGTTCCAGCATTCTGGTTAACATATTATATAGAATCCAAATGGCTAGTTAATTTTCCATAGCTATGAATTCCATCTTTTCCATCCTTCGAACACCACGCTCATTAATGGCAGATACGATTAATATTAGTTGAAGTGTTCTTTGTCTTTCCACAAGTTGTTAGTCTATCTTATTCCAGAATCTGAGTACATGGAACTGTTGGTAACCATGAATGCCATGCATGCCATGCCGACAAGAAGATGGGAAACATGGCAGAAAGTCCTATCAGCATAAAACCTAAATTAGGCTCAGTCTTTTTGGATTCCACAGATGACTTTGGATAGGGTTCTATATCGATCTGTTTGAATTCTCTGGAAAGATTAAGGAAGCTCTGCATCAGTATATTTAGGTTCTTTGGATACTACCTCATCCTCACTTGCAGGTTTCACAAATGAGGAATCGAGTCTTGGGAGATGTCTTCTAGTTGTCCTTGGTTGTGGCATCTACACTAACATAAAACTGAGTAATAGATTGTAGCTTTCTAATCTTTTTCAGAAAAATGTGCACTTTCCATAAAAAGGGTAGGAATCTGCCTCAGACATAGTGCATCTATTAGTAAGTTTGTTTCTGGATACATGATAGGTTCACCAACAAGTGATAAAGCAAAATGTCTCAGTGACAGACTTTCTGATATCCCTTCTATTTTAACATCAGGAACACATTTCAATCATCTTCTTGTGGAGGTCAATGGCAGAATTCACAGCCTCTAAAGGATCATCCATCTTCCAATGCAATCTATCTGTCATAAGAGGGACAAATTGTCTTGTCCACAATCCAATCAAATAATCTAAAATACGCAAATCTAGCCAAAACATCTCTATTGACAGTTGTAGAGTATGGACCAAGCCATTTCGAAAACCAGATATCTCTTGGTCACTGATTAAACCATGCCTCCTTCTACCTCGAATCAAGACCTTCCTCTCATATGGAGTAGGGAGTTATCATTATAAGACCACAGTAACTATCTTCAGCAGGGCCATTGCCAAAATTGAGGAAGCACCTTCTGATTCACCATCTGAAGAAGTGTCTGAGTCTGAATCACTTGATAAAGAGCCCCAAAGACCATTGGAGGTACTGGAATTACTGCTTCTGTTTACTCTTGAATCTGAGACTGAAATAACCGCCTTGTAGGGTGCACGTATGAGTTGAAAGTAGATATTCCACATCATCATTTCTCAGTCTAGAAAGTAATGTTAGGAATTCGACATCAGGAGCTTTAAAGGTCAGAATGATTGAATGAACATAAGGTTGGATCAAACGGATGGTCTGAGAGAACCATCTTATTCCAAGAATAATTGTCCCAACAACTCAACCAAAAAAAAAAAAAACCAGCAGATGTCACCACCAGATTTAAACCCATGGCAGCAAAGTAATTGCAGAATCTAAATGACTCTCTTGGATTTTGATAAGCAGGGCATAGTACTCCAAAAAATAAACAATTTTGTATCAATATTCTCTTTGTGGCATTCATTTCCTAGACTGCTTGGCAGTGATGTTCTCCCTAGATTCCTCAATAATATAGACCACCACCGAATCTGACTTAGCTAAATGCTTCAAACCTTCAATAAGTTCAGGAAGGTCAAAGGCAACCCTGACACTGCAGCATGAACAACAGGAGAGACAGAGAGCTTCATGCTATGACTGGATGGGCATCAACTTCCATCTCATTGATATCTCCTTTGAACTTCTTCTGACATAGGGCCTCTCCATCTTTATCCTCCCAAAATTTCAACTCATTTGAAACGTTTGTAAAACAGTCACTAGAAAACTAGGAGGAAGGAGCAAAAACAATTATAGTGGAGAACAGAGAAAACAAGAAGAGAACAAACTGGCATAATAGAAATCAAATGAAGCCACATCTCATGATCTCTTAATGGGCTCAGGCTAGTGGGAAAGATCACAAACAGATTCTGGGCAAACAAGTAAGCAACCAATCTCAACAAAACAATTTGTGGCCCTTTCCGTCCACACCAATCAACAAGATAGCACCAGGATTTTCAAAAAAACAATGTAGAATCATATAGAGATGAGAAGATGCAAATTTCATGTGATTTCACCTAGGAGAACCTGTCTTTGAGAAGTATTGCTCGGCTTCAAGTGAGACGTTCTCCTTCTCCAAAAAAATTCTTCCTTTTTTGCAGCCTCCTCTCTCCTAACCTTCCTAGCAGTGTGTATGGACTCTATCCTCCTTTCCCCGTGGTGCCGCTGCAGGCTTCTCTTTTTCCTGTTGCATAGAATATCACCACATATATGCAACCGTGTACATCAAGGATCTTCTCCCATGTGTGCATTCTCATCTCATCTCAAAAATAAAATAAGAATTAAAATCAGTAAAGGCCATGAAATTGAAAATTAAAACTAATTAAAATTATGTAATTAAAAACATTATGTCTATCATAGGTACACAAAAAAATTAAGACATCAGTTTATGCAATTAATCACATCAATCTCATGCAATATTCTATAAAATAAATAAATAAAAACAAATAACTAACCAGATGATAATAAATAAATAAATAAGAAATCAAGTACATGCAACTTTAAAAATGCAAATCATGCAAATTATGTAAATCATATAGAAATTACCTAAAAGGTGACATAGATGGGCCAGGATGCCTAAGTGGACCTAGTGACCCTAAGTGGATCAAGATGTGCTTAAATGAGCCTAGGTGAATCTAAGTGGGTCAAGGTGGACCTAAGTGGGCTAGGTGTCCCTCGATGTGAATCTGAGTGGTCCTAACTGAACTAAGTGGGCCAAGGTGAACCTAAGTGGGCTAAGATGAACCTAGGTGAGCTTAAATGAGTCTGACAAGTGCATAAGTGACATAGGGTGATCTAAAAAGTGCTTAAGGTAGTACTTAAGGGGCCAAGTGCATTTAAATGGGTCTAGGGTGCCTAAGTGGGCCTAAGGGAGTGCCTAATGGGCCAAGTGTATCTAAATGGGCCTAAGGTGCCTAACTAAGGTGGTGCCTAATGGGCCAAGTGCATCAAAATGGATCTAGGGTGCCTAAGTGGGCCTAAGGTGGTGCTTAATGGGCCAAGTGCATCTAAATGGGCGTAGAGTGCCTACAATCACAATGGGGTCAGATGAGTCCCTCAACCAAAGTCTCCTAGGTGGTGTCTAATGGGCCACCAGGAAATTATTGTAAAGTACCAAATGAACACGTAATAGGACATGTGCTAGTAGGAAAAAATGGAGGGTCTACAACATCTTTTTCCTTTCCTAAATATCAATTCAAAATTCATCTTTTCAAATAACATCTTCTACAATATTTTAGAAGAGTAAGAAAAAAAAAAAAGAAAGAATAACCTAACAACAATCTTCGATCTCCCATGAAATCTTTTATCACTACATGGTGCATACCATATAGTTCAAGAATCTAGAAAAAATAATTCAATATTCAAGTAGCTAGTTAGAGAAAAAGTTTATAAGATAGTGAAATGTGCATTTACAAGCTAATAAAAAAAATGTTCAAACATATATTATCTAAAACATAGACATAATCAAATGTATTATATAAGGAGGAAGTTAACACAATCATGTTATAATTATTAAATATCAGACTATCATAACTAGTACATGTTTCAACTTCTTAAATATATGGATTGTTCTTGTTAGATGCTACTCCCTCCAACCCACTATTTGTCTGACATGTAAGTCTTTTAAAAGATCTTGCATGACATTGAGTTCATCCCCCTCATTTTGAGTCACTTGATAATCATCTTCCCTAGAATTCATCTATTCATCTCCATGCTCATCATGATTCACCTCTTCGGTATACTTGTTATTGAACCCATAAAAAAAAAATGCTCTTTCATATCATCCATGGGTTTAAACAAAATATTATAGTACCTATAGCATAGACATCTAGTTCGATTGAGTGAATTTGTGTGATTACGTTTATTCACGATTTTTTCACTCTTAGGGATGACAATTTCGTGGGATTTTCAGGTCGCTCACCCTACCCTACCCTTATTAGGATGGGTATAGGAGCATAGTAATCTAGGATGGGACAGATTCAAGTTTATTTTTTTAAACCCGAACATCGGGTTTAGGACAAGGTCAGGTTTTGTAATAATTTGCCCCACATCACTGCCTCGAATATGAAATTACAAGTTTACCCCCACCTATAAATATTTGCTTCCCTTCCAACCTTCCTCTCTCATTTTAAGCTTCCCATTCCTCTCTATTGCTACAGTTTTTGTTCCTCCCACTCAACGCAAAAATCCATTTAATAATCCATGCCTATTGCATAATCAAATATATTGGTAGTCTCATTAGTTCTGCCATTTTCTCCCTCCAAATCATATCTTCTTGCATCCACGAACCAATATGATTCTTTGTTCATTTGTATTCATGTGTTTTGTTCTTTGTGTCTTGGACTTTAGTAGATTTCTCAAATGTCAATTTGTTTGTTCTAGGTTTCTTTGGGAGATCCATGATATTCTTCAATTCCCAATCTATGTTTCTTTTTTGTTAATGATAGATTTATTTTCTTTTTCTGCATGTCTAATATTTTATTTCCTTGATTCCCAATCTTGTTTATTCAAAAACACATAGCCAGGTCAAGACAAGGTGGGGATGGGATTTTAATTATAGTTTCAAAATGGGGATGGGAGTGCATCCCCGGCCCTATGCTAGGTTTGGGAAGGGATGGGAAATAACTATATATTTTGTGATGAGAATGGGATAGGAGTGACCTATCCCAAACCCGTCCCATTGCCATTTCTATTCACTCTTTGTACATAATCACTCAAGCACCTATTTGTGATCCAAATCCTGCTCTGATCCATCTTTGATTTACTATTATGTACGTGTATAAATTGTAATGATTTCATTTTTTTTTTCATAAGTGAGTTTATCTTATCTCATTTGGGAGTTCACAAATTCACATTACAGTTCAAAAGCTTGATGTTTTTTCCACTTTTAAGAAAATTTGGTTGAAAGCATCTTACCTTAGTTTTCCAAATACATGGGACAGACCAACAATATACAAATGATTTAATTATGTTCAATTATATGTATATGCCATAATGTCTAAGCATGCATCCAAAGAGTACAATTTCCATGAAGTGAAATAAAACACAAGTAATAGATTGTAAGTAAATTGATGTATTTTCAAATTGTCCACCCCTAAACAATTCAATAATCATTTTAAGACACACATTACTCATCGATAAGAGGATCATGTTTATAAAAAATGAATGATTCTTGACCAAAAAGCCTAAAATTATAATCTAACAAGTTACCAAGACACACATGTTGGTCATGTCTTAACTTTCACAAGGCTAAAAGTCTCATTGTCCATTTGTTATTACCACTCTATAATTACCTCAATGTTATTAATAATAAAAAGGCAAATACTTTTATGCATACCTCTTCTGGTTGATCTACATCATACTCTATTCTCATAAGATGATACACACTAGCTAACAATCTTCCAGGTGCTACATCATGGGCACATTGTGAGCGTAGATAATTATAACCATATACATATAAAATGACAACAATGGAATGCCAATCCTTGAGCTTTATTTGTAACGTCTCTATTCCTTGATAATCGAAGCCCAAAGATCTATGAACTAGCTTATGCTTGACTAGCCAAGCAGACAAACGACCCTACATCTTTTTCATCTCTCCTGCATTTTTATAAGTTTCATATAGTGTTTATATGTATGTCACATATTTATCAACAAGACACTTGTCCTCTTTGAAGTCTTTTTAGAGGGCCTTTTCTTTGATATTCAGAGTAATTAGATGATTATACAATTATATCGATCTTGGCTTTAGTTCTTGAAATAGATAGGGGACTACTTAAAAAATAGAGTAAATAAGAATTTTTAAAATTGTAATTTAATTTATTAATTTTCTAAGGTGGTGTGAGACAAGATCTCTTTATTGAAAGAATAAAGGAAAATAAAAGTCTAAAAAATAAAATTAAAGCAAATTTCTTATTGTGATATCAAGAAAAGTATTTTTTTTTTGTTTTTTTGTTTTCGTTTTTTTGTTTTTGTATTTATAATTATAGTTGTCAATTTAATGAACAAATGGACATGGAAAATAAATAAAAATAAAAATTCTATAACAACAAGGACAATAAGCTTTTGCAAGACTTCTCAAGTTTAAATGTTTTTCTTTATCAAAGAGGGGAGTAGTCTCATAGTTGGAATTCCATTTTCTTTTTCATTAAACTTGGAAAATCCTTTAATGATGATATTTTAATTATTTTGATTGTAGAAATTGTAACCTTTATCCTTGAGTTATAACCTATGAATATATATTTTCTAATAATGTATTTAACCCAATCTCTTTTGATTGGGCATATAAGCATAGTTAATGCTTCCAAACCCTCTCAAATATAAAATATGTTGCTTTTGTCCATTCAATGCTTATTGTGGTGCTTAATTTATTCCATACACATGAATTAGGATAACAATTTAAAAAATTAACTAAGAAATCAATAGTTTTTTCACAAAATTCTTTAGACATTTCGTAAGGTCATAACAAGAAGAAATTTCAATTGCTATATTATGTTTTAGAGAGTATGGAACATTAAAGACTAATGAAATCCTATGATTTTATCAACATTTTTAAAATTATTTTCTTGTGAATTGGCATCCTTTATAGGATCTTATTATATTTATATTGTAACCACTTTATTTTTCAACAAGTTCTTTAAACTCTTAAAAGCATTAATTACTTAAAATTTTCTTCCAACAATGCACACAACTATGTAATTTGACTAAAATGATAAAGAATACAAAAATATTTTTATTATTAGAAGAGTTTGGAAAAGTTTATCAACATATGCATCAATGACTTTTAGAGACTTCTTTCCTCTTATAGTAGCTTTCTTAAGAAGACTTTTTTAAGAATATTTTCCAAATAAGTTTTCTTCATATAATTTATCTTAGTGATGGACGGAGGACAATTCTTTTAACAAATTTTTTATTTCTCGATAATTTAAATTCTCTAAGTTAAGATGTCCAAATCTCTAGTGTCAATTGAAAAGAGATCATTAACATGTGCTTTTAGTCATTTTACAACATTTTAAATGTTCAATAAGAATATTTTATTTCTTATCATGGGCGCATTAGCAACTGAATTAGTATATTAATTTCTTAGTAAGAAACTTTGATCTCTTATGAGGATATCATATCATTTTTTTTTTTTTTTGAAGAGTTGACCAAAAACTTAATATATTAATTTATTTTATTTTTTATGTTTTATGTTTAATATATATTAGAGATTGAAACAAAAATTGATGACTTTTATTTAAAAAAAGAAATAAATTATTATTGGACATACTAATCTTGCGAACCATTTGAAGCATAGGATTCTTGACTTCCTAAGCTTCAAAACCATATGTGGTTTGGCCCAAGAAACTCATGGGAGCTCCTAAGTTGTAGGAAAAGCTACATTTTTAGTTGTATTCTCTATGATTGGTAAGTTTTTTAATAATAATTGCTTATTGTGTTGCTCTCAAGTTGTATCAGTAGTAACCTTTCGAGGAACTACCTTTGGTGGTAACACGGGATGATTGCTAAGGCCAGGTGACTATACTTTCATTTCAGAGCTTCCTTTTCATTGAGACATTTTTTTCATTTCAAATTATTCTTTTCCTAACAAGTCAACACTTTGTTTCCACACAAAAAATGTGATAGTGGGTGATATGACATCTATAAATAATCATTGTTGTAAGGTTACTTTCAGAGCCTTGTACACATGCATTGAAACTTTGCCTTCTCCAGGTGAAAAGCCTTGTGCTTCTTGCTATTGAAGGAGTTGAGTCTTTATGGAAAAACAAGTTCAAATTCCATAAAAATGGGACAAAAGGAGGTATATGTTTGATAACTAAACAGAGGATTACATCTTTCTTTTATTGGAGATCACAAACATCCCTAATGACTAATACAAAAGTAATTAATCAAGTTGAACATAAGGTATGTATGACAATGGTTAAGCAATGACTCAACCAAGGTGACTTGATATTTTCTTAAACATTTGAAGACAACATTGTCTATCCCATGATGATGCCCTTGTTTTAACACTCTTAGTTGCTAGCTTTGAAATACAACAAATTTTGATAGATCTTAGGAGTTCTGCTAATGTTTTATTCTTTGCTACACTACATAGCTAGTCATAGCTAATGGCAAGTAGCAACTTTGTAGTAGGATTCAATAGGGATTTTATATTTTCCAATAGCTGATTATCTATTTGAGCAAAACCAACTATTGTAATGATAAAATCTCTAGTAGTCGACGTTGTCTACTTAGAATGCTATTCTTCGCATAACTTGGGTACATCATATGTATGTTGCATCATCTAAGTATCATCATAAGTTGTTTTTTCCTACTCCACAAAGGGTGATGAGAATCATAGGGGTTCAAGCTTTGGTTAGGAGATCCTATAAGGTGCTACCATGTAGGGGGATTTTGGGAAAATGATTATTGCATTATGTGAAAGATAGAAAGTAGAGATTGAGATGGCAATACAAATTGATACTCTCTTAGTCATTGAGAATACATAAAATGTTAACTTAGTGAAGTATCTAAAAAGAAAGAAGGTTGACTTAAACACAACCTTAATTAAGCAAGAGAAATGAGCCTACGGTGCTATTGAAGTCTTTTTAATATATTTTAGTTTGAGATGTCAAGGATATGGTGGAGTCAACCTTACTATAGTTGTACACCACTTGATTGTTGATCGTTGTGGCAAAAAGTCAAGAATTTTTTATCTGAACAAAAAAATATAGTTTGTTAGGAAATTTATAGGCTTTTAGAAGCTAGTTTAATCATGGAAGTGTAGTACCCCATTTGGTTCTCTAGTACAATAATTGTACCTAAGAAAAATGGGAAATTGAGAATTTGATTTACAATATGGACCTTAAAAAAGCATGCACTAAAGATTGTGTTTGCCTTACCAAGCCTAACCAACTGGTAGATGTAATAATAGAAGGTTAGAGATTATCTATTTTGGATGTATATTGATGTTGAGGGCATGGAGACAACAACTTTTATAACCAATAAGGGAAGTTATTGATACATGGTAATGCCCCATGATTAAAATAAAAATAAAAATGTAGGAGAACCTATTAGAGGATGGTCACCTCTATGTTCTCATATCTTCTAGGAAAAAAATGGAGGTCAATATCAATGATATGCTGGTCAAAACTGGAGATGAACTTCACTAGCATCACTTACAAGAAAGCTTTGACGTAATGAAAATTTTTGGAATGAAACTCAACCTTGATAAATTTGTATTTATGGTTGAAAGTGAGAAATTTTAAGCTATATAGTTAGCCAAAGGAGAATAGATGTGAACCTGGTCTAAACAAATTCCAAATTACCAAAAATAGGGTTAGTGATAAAAGAAAACTCAGAAGGCTCAATTGCCACCAAAATGATCCTAAAAAGAGAGGCCCAAAATTCAGCGCAAACAACCAAAAGGAATTGGACCCGTATGAAATCACATAACAACATGCTCTTTGCGCAGAATTTCTTTGATCAGCCGTATCTCTCTTATTTCAACTCCGAATTGTGATCCGTTTGAAGCATTGGATTCTTGACTTTCTAATCTTTAAAATTGTAGGTGTTTTTCCTAAGGAAACTCAGTGTAAGTGTTCTCAATCTTAGTTCAACTTTGACATCACTATGCTACCATGCACTTTGCCCCAGCCTTGCTTCAATTGACCATATCTCCCTCATTTCAAGTTTGAATTGCAATCCATTTTAACCATTGGATTCATGACTTCCTAAGCTTCAAATCCACATGTGGCTTGCCTCAAGAAAATACTAAGACATAGTCCCGATTTTGAGTTAAATTTGACATCATTGTGCAGCTAAAGATCTCAGAACAAGAACTTCCAAGAAACCTTCTTTCTTCTTTAAGCACCATAGAATGTCAAAAAGAACCTCCAAGATTCTTTCTTTTTTCTTGGGTCACCATAGATGGATACAAAAAACTGAATTTATAATAATAAAAATTCTATGCTTCTATTAGGAAGCTTACAACCCATCTATTGAAAAGAAAAGATTTATACAACCAAATAAAAATACTATATCCCTTATGGGTGTACAAACCAATCAAGAGAATCAAGGAATAGATGATATCACAATTATAATCAATCAATCCATATACATTGTTATATTTAATTGAAAGAATAAAAACATTTCATTCATCCATCCTTTAGGGCCATGGGATGTTTTCAAATTTAATACCATGCCTTGGTGTTCCAATTTTGAAAGGCATCCCAAGAAGGGAATATCTTCAATCATTAGTAGATAGAGCTAAATCTAAGCAGGTGGAAAGGTAAGCTTTTATGAATGGCTAGTAGGATTGAGTTGATCAATTTATCAGTATATTTTAATTCATAGCTTTTTTTTATTTTTTATTTTTTTTATAAGTGGCCCTTATCTCTCCTTGAACTTCTTCAAAGATGGGAAAAATAAAACAACCTTGCAAAATAGAGTTAGCACACACTAGAATAGATCTAACGAGTTAAAACCTACCCTAGGGCTCTAATACCTGTTGGTAGGAACCTTGGATTACTTTGTTCCCATGCCTTAGATCATGTAAGGTGCATGCAAATCTATCATAGGCTCTCTAAATCTTTTGCAATGGATAAATAGGTATTCAAGAACAATATGGATACCATAAAAAGCATAGATCTAAAGAATAAAGCCACATATCTTTAATTAGGATGTTCCTGAATCAATTCCAATTGATGTAAATAACTCCAAAGTCATAATAGATCTCGTAAACACCATGATCTTCCGCCTAATGACTCTTCCTTGTGTTTAGGCACTGAGATGGTAAAGATATCAAGGATGGAGGCTAAGGTTCTCTCTCTAGACTGAAAGAGAGAATGGAAAGACATCTAAAGGAGAATTTATAGACTTCCTACTGGGCTTGGTTCACTTAGGTGGTGTTTGTTTTTTCACTTAATTCTAATTAGAACTTAAAACTAAATAATGTTTAATAGTGTTAAGTAATAGATTGTTTGGTTTTGTAATATTTTATTTATATTAAGCATTAAAAAGTAAAGAAAAACCAATATATTACTTTCTCCATTTAGAAAAAGGCAAATACTTTAGCTTTTTCTATTCAGCAAAAAATTTATAAAAAGTCATGAAAAAGTAGAAAAACAAACAATCTAAAGTTTGAAAGCAAATTGTTTTTAGCAAAAAGCTAAAAAAACAAGCAGTCTCTTAATCTAGTCCAAATATGTTGTTGTTTGATTAATGAACTATACAAGACCCTAATTAATCAATTAACCCAATCTAGAGATACCACTCACTGATCCTAGTGCAATCTTGCGTGATTACCAAAACACCCTTATGCACAAAAGTGAACTAAAAACCCATCCAACCCTCATAAACCGTGCCATCAAGGAATATGAGCTCAAAGCAAGGACCATTAAGACCCATAGGAGTGTTGGCTCCCTCAAAATCAAAATTTAAAATTGACTCAACATCCCACTATATATAAAGAATCAACTACACTCTAGTAACCTATGTATATTATAATGAAATACTGAGTGCTCAAGTTCGTGACCTATTATCCACTACATGCAGACTCCCTATGAACTAATGTTCGCAATCTAACAAGGTAGTGTTATCACCTATCAAGATTACTTCTCAAATCCTTGAGTTACTTATCCCACTTATTATCAAATGAAATACTCTATAGCTTAAAGGAACATATGTCAAATTTCACTAAAAGAATTACTATGGCCTCATATTTCATGATCACATGTCCTTTGGATCACCTAAGGGGACACATTGTCTCAATCTCATGAGATATCACGGTGCCTTTATTGAGAATACCCGTTGCCACCAGCCTTTACTGAGAATATCCTATCAAGTTTGAGAGTCCATGTAGTACAGTAGCTTATTGAATCATGTCAATTAATAGTCTTGCGTCATGATTCATCATAGGTCCTATCCAATGTGCATCACATACACTAGTGCTCTCATGATGGGAAACCCATCTGAATGGCTAAGATAAGTCATCTTTTCAATTAGGAGGTGGTGCACTATTGTAGTCTCTATTGGATTTCCCAAATCCATGAATTAACTATGGACAACTTATCTACTTACAAGGAATCCATGACTTGCATCTGTTGTGCAACTCGTAATGCACCCAAGTCATGTACAATTTAAGAGACATGGACTGAATGCTCAAATCAGTGTCAATACACCAAAATGATAGGAAGAGGATAGTTAAGTCTAACTTTGTTACATCATGTTTTGCTTTTAGAGGCTCAATCCCAATAGTAAACACTTAGTAATGGTTCGATAGAGGGATAATATACTATAGTTAATTAAAAACATCCTTGATGGTTCATCACTCACAGTGATAAACACCTCATCACAAACTAATAAAAATAGATAAAAGTGAAACTGGAATACCATTAGTAAAATTCTAGATCTAATTAGTCTTTGGATTATATGAATATCCTTGATTATTCATCCTAGTTTTTATCTAAATATATTAACTCAAAGAATTAAATATCATTATAGTTGCTTGTAAAATTTCTTGATATTATTGTGATCATTCTTCATTAAATTAAGTCAACTTGTTATTTAGTTGCAAACCATTTTTCCATCTCATTCTTGTGCTACAGGAATAGTTTAATCCAATTGTTGATGCAAAAGGTCGAGGCCTTTTACTCAACATGGTGCATAGGTGAGAAATACTATTCTATTTTCAATTATTTACATTTATTAATGTCAAGAAAAATTATTTGTGTAGGAATATATTTAATACTTTTTTTTTTCAATAGAAGCATAGGGAAACAGGAATTAGGAGGCTTGTACTGTGCCATATTATCAATTCAGTGAGAATCTTTCTTGAATGTTTTTCTTATTTTGCATTTATTTCCCTATTTCCTTTACTATACATGAGAATCATTTTCCAAGCCCACTGCCTTGGCTTCCCTTTTCCACAATTGGAACCAGAGACAAACCTTTTTGTAAATAGAAGAGCTAACACTAGTCATTACTAGGCTTTGAAATATTTTCTTTCTATTTTGTAATTAATTATACTCTCTCTGTGTCTCTCTTTCTTCATTTAGTTATCTTCTCTAATAGTTAATTATTGTTCATCGTTCAACTACCAACTTGCAAGAGCATCTACCTTTATGATACATCATAATTTTTTTTCCATTTATTTCATCATTTTCCTTTATGATACATGATAATCCTTTTTCAAGCCCACTACCTAGGCACTATTGGGCTTTGACCTTTTTTTTTTTTTAATTAGTTATACTCTCTCAATATTTAGTTGTCTTCTCGGATAAATAATAATTTCCCACATGTCACTCCTAAGTTGTAATAAGAGCTACATTTTTTAGTTGTATTCTCTATTATTGGTAAGTTTGATAATAATTTCTTATTGTGTAGCTCTGAGGTTGTATCAGTAGTAACCTTTTGAGTTATAGGAAAAGAAGTTGCGGGACTACCTTTGGTGGTAACATGGGATGATTGCAAAGGCTAGGTGGCTATACTCTTCTTTCAAAGTTTCCTTTCCATGGAGATATTTTTTCATTTCAAATTATTCTTTATCCAACAAGCCAACAATTTGTTTCCCTGTAGTGAAATGTGATAGTGGGTGATATGACATCCTTAAATAATTGTTTTTGTAGGGTTACTTCCTAGCTTAATACACATGTATTGAAAGGCTACTTTGTCTTCTCCAAGTGAAAAACCTTGTGGTTCCTACTACTAAAGGAGTTGACTCCTTACGAACAAACAACTTCAAATTCCATAAAATAGAGCAAGAGGAGACATCTTTTTGATAACTAAATAAAGGATTAGATCTTTCTTTTATTATGGAACACAAACATCCCTAAGGACTAACACAAAATTAATTAATCAAGTTGAACTTAAGGTATGAATCACAATGGTTAAGCAACTCAAACAAGGTGACTTGATATTTTCTTGAACATTTGAAGACAACATTGTCCATCCTATGATGATGCCCTTGTTTTAACACTCTTGGTTGCTAGATCTAAAATACAATAAATTTTGATAAATCTTAGGTGTTCTGCTAATGTTTTATTCTTCGCTACACTACATAGCAAGTTATAGTTGATGGCAAGTAGCAACTTTGTAGTAGGATTTAATAGGGATTTTATCTTTTCTAAAAGATGATTACCTGTTTGAGTAGAACCAAATATTATAATGATGAAATCTTTAGTAGTTGACATCGTCTACTTAGAATGCTATTCATCTCACAACTTGGATACATTATATGTAAGCTGCACCATCTAAGTATCGTCATAAGTTGTTTTTTCCTACTCCACAAAGGGTAACTAGAATCATAGGGGTTCAAGCTTTGGCTAGGAGATGATATAATGTGCTACCATGTAGGGGGCTTTCAAGAAAATGAATATTAGGTTATGTGAATTATGGAAAGTAGAGATTGTGGTGTAGAAACAAATTGATAATCTCATAGTCATTAAGAGTACATAAAAGGTTAACTTGGTGAAGTATCTAAAAAAAGAAGGTTGACTTAGGCACAACCTTAATTGAGTAAGAGAAATGAGCCTACAACACTATTGAAGTCTTTTTAATATATATATTTTTTTTAGATGTCAAGGATATGATGGAGTCAACCCTACTATAGTTGTAAACCACTTGATTGTTGATCGTTCTGGCAAAAATTCAACAAATTTTCATTTGAACAAAGAAATATAGTTTTTTAGGAAATTTATAGGCTTTTAGAAACTAGGTTTATCAAGGAACTCTAGTACCCCACTTGGTTCTCTAAAACAATAGTTGCACCTAAGAAATATAAGAAATTGAGGATTTGATTTACAATATGGACCTTAACAAAGCATGACCAAAAGATTGTGTTTGTCATACCAAGCCTTACTAACTAGTAGATGCAATAGCAGGAGGCTAGAGATTATCTATTTTGGATGTATATTGATGCTAAGGACATAAACACTACAACTTTTATAACCAATAAGGGAAGTTATTGATGCATGATTTAAAAAAATATATAAGAGAACCTATAAGAGGATGGTCACGTCTATGTTCTCACATCTTCTAGGAAAACAATGGAAGTCAACATCAATGATATGTTGGTCAAAACTAGAGATGAACTTCACTAGCAGCACTTACAAGAAAGCTTCGAAGTAATGTAAAATTTTGGAATGAAACTTATCCTTGATAAACTTGTTTTTATGGTTGAAAGTGGAAATTTTTTAAGCTATATCATTAGCCAAAGGGGAATAGATGTGAACTTGGTCTAAACAAAGCAATATTCAAGATGCCCTCATTATAATCCATTAGAGATGTCTAATGCTTAACTTATCAAATTGTTTCCATGAGTTGTTTTATTTTCAAGTGTCCATATACATGTTTACATTTCTACAAGTTTCTTAGTAAAATAAAATGATGCTTGGAGTGGATGGAGGATTAGAAGAAGGCCTTTCTTAAGGCTTCCAATTATGCCTTTAGTTTAGTCTTAATCAAAGAAGATAAAACAATTGTATTTGCCCATTTGTTATGTGAATAATTGTTTCATGACTCCAAGATAAGGTTCTTGATCATAGAAAAGATTTATTTACTTCAATAATTGCCTCCAAGAAATTGCATATTTATTTCCATGCTCGATGAGTACTTTTATCATAGCTATATGTTTTTTTTTCATTTCTTATACATTGTTTAATTTTTTATTTTTTATTTTTGATGGAGAGTGGGAAGGGAACTATAGTACTAGGTATTACATTACTGTTGATATTTGTATATTAAATACTATATCAATAAGTCTTTTCATTATTTATTTAGTTATAAATTCCTATCTAGTGTGGAATTCTTTTATGGTGCTCCTGGACATATAAAAAATATGGAAGATGATAGTATTATCTATGAATGCACGTATGATGATGATCCCGATGGTACATGTGGGAGAGAGATGGCTAAATGTGAGAACATAGTGCACATCTCAGTATTGCCCATGAAGAGTGTCGAATGTCCATTGCATGAGTCACTATTTACATAAATTTTTCACTAAAATTTAATGAGGATGTCCAACAAATGTTCATTGTAGTGTAGAACCTATTCTTTTTCCCTTACAAGTGATGAATTGCATTTTATAAAGTGAAAATAATAGATTCCACATCATGAAGGACCTAGGTTAGGGATGACTATCATGAAAATATTTTATTTTGGTTATGTCTGGTTGCTTAGTCATTTAGAGAAAGCATGAGAGGCATAACTAGGCCTGAAAAGGTGTCATGGAAGAAAGAATGCATGGAGGCGAAGAATAATTTTAAAGTATGAATTTTATCCTTTCAAATTACAATGTGTATCTTAATGTTTAGAGACTTTGGAAGTGTGAGTATGTTAAAACTACATTGCTCCAGACTAAAGGCTGTGGTTGGGGCCTTCTCACTAATGATAACATTAATTAGGTAATAGTTAGAAACATATCATGAACATTTTTTACTCTAAAACAAGCCTATATGAGTTACTTGGTTCCTACTTTTTGTGTGATTCTAATACTCCCATTATTAGACTTACTAGACACATAATCAGAAGTTGATCACTGTCCCTCTAATTATTCCATATTAAAGGACAAGTTATTTTAGTTTCTCTTTATTTACTTTATTTATGCTAATATTGTATTATGTAATGCATTTTCATATGAAAGTTTTTATTATGTCATATTTATTTTAAGAATAGAATTATTAGTTTTCAATTTATAACCACTTCATACTTATTGTTTGAATCTATGAAGAGTCTTAAATTTTTTTGCTAATTTTGTAACCAAATTATAAAACGTAAAGGTTAAGATAAGCTTATACCTAATTTTACTATGATGATAATATCAACAACGATTTCTTAACCTTCACTTATGTGTAAGCATTTTTTGCCATTTTTTTTTTATTGATATAGGTAGGAGAATTGGTTATTATGCACTACATGTGGAGAGGTTCTTTCATAGACCTAAGCAAGAGGAAGGTCCCGAGTTTTTGTCTCCTAAGGTGGAATATATATTTATTAGACAAATGATAAAAATCTAATTCACTTTCTCTAAAAATGTTATGCCTTGTTTTATGACTTGATGTAGGATGCATACATAATAGAAAATAATTGATGAAAAATAAGACACTTGGAAATTCAAAGCGGTTTTGCTCCTTGTTTAATTGTATATCCTTAATGTATCCAATCATTTCTTATATCATACCAAACCATATTGTGAGATAATGAAGTAGTGAATTCTATGCTTTTATGTTTATGAATTTTCAGTTCAAGGACTAAATGGTTTATCTTTCATTTATTATGTGACTTGCAATAGCTAAAATTTATTTATTTGTTTATTTATAGTTGGAAAAGATTAATGTGAAAAGATCGATGCTATAGAGAAGCTACGCTAGTGTTGTTTTCAAAGGGTCAAGGTATTCAAGCCATGAATGAACTTTCATGGAAAGTAAATTTTTGGTGAATAAAAACAACTCACCAAGAGTTCTAAGCACCTTTTAGCTCAACAAACCTCATCATCGCAAAAATTGTTGGCCTTATGTTATCTAAATGACAGAGGAGCTAAAGGCATGAACAATAGATGTAGATTCACTAGGAGCTCTATGATTTTCTTGTTTTGATGCTTGTAGGAGCATGGACATAATTTGAGAATAACAATAATATGGGGTGATAGAATTATTTAATGAAGGATTAACCAAATCTAGTGAATAATAAATGGCTTGCTTGTTATCTATTGATTACAAATCATTTGCCTCATTTTTATGAAATTGAAAATTCATAGTACCAGATTTTGAACTCTTGATGACTTCGATTTTCTTGACAACCCATTTTAACATTGATAGTGAAAGACCTTGGAACCAATAAGCACTGAAATTGGAACCAATAACCTTTTGTTTATGAGGTTATATCATTCCCTGATGATTTGATGTCTTATAAGATCCATCCATGTTGACAATAGTCTTCTTCGCTCTAATTTCTATTGATTACATTTGATTTATTACATTCTCAACAGAGGCATTAAATAGAACTGCCATTAGCATATGTTAACATGAGGATAGAACTTGAAGCACTTCATTGTTAACATGGAGATCTACATTGAGGAAACTTTTTATCATCACTTCTTATATATGTGAATAGTTGAAAACATTCAAAATTGTTCATAGAGAGTAGAATTTATTGGAAAAATGATAAAATTTCAGTTCTTACCATTGCTAGAGTGGCTTGAATTTATGTGAGCTATTATTGGTATTAAAAGGATAAGGCTTACTTGTTTTATGTACAGGTTCTATTGGGTGAGCCAGACTTAGGTTGAGTAAGAAAGCATGGAATACTAATCTATGTTTTTACAACGTCATTTTCAGCTTCATTTCCAAGTAGAAAGCAAGAAATATAGCGACTGGTTTATTACAATTTGGGCAACTATCGACAAGAGAAGATTATGTGGATAGTGAAATTTATCTCTTTCACTATTTGAACTAAGGGTGGGAAAATGACAGTTTGGATTCATAAAAGTATGTATATACTAATAAGGCACATCCATGTTAAAGTCTTTTAGTTACCTTTTTAATATGTGAAGACAGGTGTAATCCCACATATTGTGGTTGTATGCCTCCACAATTGTATCCTTTCATTAAAGACTTTAGTAAGTAATTACCATACCTATATGACTGGGTTGTATATTTATACCTTCCCTAAATTATGATAAACAAGTGCATAAAGAATTTCTTCAATTTGGTTGCTATCTCTATAACTAATGGTAAGACAATAGAGCAAAACAAAATGTTTATCATATCATTTCCAATAGTGATATTTTGTTCTTATGTTTCACATAGTAAAGATTTTTCTATTTCCATTCATTTAGAATATATTAGCATGCTTCATTTTTTAAGTTACTATTGCATCTTTTTTTTTTAATAAAATAGATAAATTAGTTTAGTTGTTGATCTCTTAACATGTGGGTGAAATTTATAATATTTTAAATAACTTTAGCATCATCAACTTAAAAACTTCATATATCATGGGCATATATTTTAAACAATTTAGGCTACATCAAAATGCTTAATTCATTTTCCTTTGTCAAAAAGTGCATTATTTGAGCACAAAGCCTTATATATATATATATATATATATATATATATATATATATTATAAAATTTTGTACTTTCCATTTATTGATTATTGGATGATCATTCCTAGATCCTCTATAGAACTTTTGTTTAGGTAATTGGTTCAATGTATAGGCATAATTGGTTAATTCAAACGTAATACTATGATTCTAAGTATAGTGTGTGATATTAAATTTATTTTTGTTTTTATATAGACAAATTTAAAAATATTTAGTTTGGTGTCATAAAAATCAATAGTGCTTGTCGAAAGTACACAATATGCACTATGGGGCGCCCAAATTCTACAAACTTAAGCTTTTAAGAAAATTTGTTGTCTAATATGGTCTCACCACCTTGTTTGGTGGGAGGTCAAATGTTACCTTGTCAACATATTTTTATCTCCTCAATTATTAAGTTCACCTTACTTGTGAGTGATCTTTTTGGGGAAATGTAAGAATCTTTTTGGTTGCTTATTTTAAAAGTGAGATTGAGACACCAATGATGCATGTTTTATCAAGTAATACGTTTGAGGAAAATAAAAGGACTTTTGTATTTTTTTTTATATAAAAAAATCATAATCTAAGGATCAACTACTCCCTCCAAGGAGTTTTTTCTTTTTTAGGACCATGTGTGTAAAAGAATAATAGTCGCCAATTCTAAATGAATCTCATTTGAAGAGATAAGCCAATAAGCATCACTATAATGAGTATAACATATGTTGGTGTAGCGATTCGTTGTTCCTTACGCCTAACTGACACTTAATGATGACTACTAATGGATTAGACTAAACATGACCCATGCTAGTTGGTCGGTTAAGTTGTTGGATTAGCCTAGTTCTTATACCATTTGCAAAGAAGTAAGGTGAGATATAAAAGCCAATTCAAGATTGCTATTAGCCCCTTGACACGAAGCATGCGACACCATGACCTCATGGGGAGGTACCTTGGCCTTATTAGTGAACTATGACAAAGGCAAGATGACATAAGGGCACAGTGCCTTGTGCAACGAGGCAACTTAGTGAACCATGAGTTCAATGCCATGGCATGTTACAACACCAAGGTGGACTTGGACAAGACATAGTAGTGCAACAATAATGAAGTCAACTTAGAGGGGATGCCTAAGAGCCCTGACATTAGTTTCACTTCATTATCAAGTTTGTCCAATTCTTATTTAGGTTTTAACTCACCAGTTGATTTCCCATTCACATCAAGTCTCAATGGGGTCTCCATCCATATTCCACTGATATCCATACTCGTTCACCTTATATTTTAAGAAAGTACTTCATTAAGGCTTTCTAGTGGGGATAGTTACTCACATCAAAGTAAGATGGACTCTTTAGAGGAGCCCTAGTTCTTAGTTGTTCCATACTGGACTTGTGGGATTAATAAAAATATGATTTTTATCTTGCTTTGATACCAATTGAAAAACCTAGGTTCAGTAGGGTATCACCCAAAGCAGGGTGAATCTATTTAAAAATTATAATATAAGGATTGAAATTTATTAACCCAATTTTAAGCCTACAAGATATTTAGGTTAATCAATATAATCAAAATACTCAAATAAACCAATAAGTATGCATGAGACACAAGAATATTTACATGGAAAACCCCTACACTAAATGTGGAGATAAAAAACCCATGGGGTCTATGACTTCTAATCTAAATCCACTATATGAGACCATGTTATAAAAATTTACCTTTCCATTTTACCCTAAAGACTTACTTCAATGAATTCATTTCAACACCGTTAAAGGAACGCAAGTCTTCAAACAACCCTAGATTCAATGTTTTGAATCCATGATGAGAGATTGGTAATGGTGTCGTGAGGTAGACTTACTCTCATGAAAAGTGTCCTTCCTTAGAAGGGTTATAACAGGGTTTATATAGGCATAAAAGCCCTAAGGGATCGAAACCTTAAGCTTTTCAAACTCAATTTGTATGAAATATCTTAAAAATATTCTACCATATTCTGACAAATTCTATACAAGCGCTTGAGCACACCTCACCACCGCTCAAGCACCTCGAGAGCTTCATTTTAGCTTAAGTACTTCAACAATCCTAGCACTTGAGCATTGTTCCATCGCTGAGTTGTCCAGTCTTTTTCAAAATACATTCATTTAATCTTTTTAATTTAATAAAAGGAAATTGATCCACCTAACCCTTTGAATACCTAACTTGCCACAAGTCAAACCCTTTTAGACTTACCTACAACTTTCTAGCTGAGTAAACAACAACCTTGAATCTTCAATGGAGAGTAAGTTACTCTTTAAAAAGATTCTTAAGCCAAAAAATAAAATGAAACAAAATTGTCAACATACAATGAAGACTCGTTGTCTTTACATATATAATATAATATACAACATTTAACAATAAGATGTAGATTTGAACACACATTTATATTAAAATAATGATTTATCTAATATGTGTGAGTGCGTTTTTAAAAATTCATAAGATTATTACTTGCTTATATTTTAACAATATATTAAATAAAATTTAAAGATAAAAAAACTAAAATATCCTAATATATATTTGTGTGTGTGTGTGTGTGTGTGTATATATATATATATATATATATATATATATTGTATAGGAGTTTTAATATTTTGTAGATGAATTTCTATTTTTAATAATAAAAGCAAATAACCCTTCTTCAAAGCTTCTCCAAGTTCTCACATATCTTATGTGCTCCAAAAGTTTTGTTGATTGTATCCTATCAAAGCCTATCTTATATTACAAAACCTAGAATTGCACCTCTCCCACACTTCATCATCTGTGTAAAACTCTCTTCTTGAAGCTCCTAACTTTTCTTCAAAGCTTCTCGAAGTCCTAAAATCTCTTATGTGCTTCAAAAATTTTGTTGGTCGTTTATATTCAGGTCTGCAAGCTATGGTTGAGTTATAAAGCCCGTTCCTTTACTAAACTGACAAATGACTTCCACACCTAGAGGTTTGAATTTTATATGTCGTATATTTACTTGGAAATTAGTACTTTACATATATTATATGTGATTATTAGTCTTCTTGACATTTGTTTTCAAAGATATTTATTTTCTTAATGATCTATTTAGGTGCTTGGAGACAAAATTTTAAGGGCATGAGTGGAGTCAGAAAAAAAAAGGTATAAAACTTACAATTTTATTTTATGCACCTCATTATTCCATAATAAATTTTCAAATTTTTATTCAAATTTTGAGTTTGTTAATAGTAACTGGAATGAAAAATAAAAGAAAATGATGATAGAATATATCATATTCATTAGCGTATGCACTACAACTTTACTTTTTCTCCACTATTGTTCATGTTCACAATTTTCTTAATTTTGCATTATGTTATTTCTTATAGGCATATTTTATCAATATTTGAAGAAATCAATGTAGTTTTATTATCTTTTTTCTTTTCTTTTCCCTATATTGTGTTTATATGTAAGTCACATATTTGTCAAAGGGACACCTACCATATCATGGAAATCACTCTCTAATGGCTACCTTGTCTGAGGGCCTCTTACGTATTCTGTGAATATTTGATGAAATCAACGTATAAGTTTTCATCAATTTATTTCCTATATTGTGTTTATATGTATGTCACATATTTATCAACAAGACACCTGCCCTCTTTGAAGTCTTATTAGAGGGCCTCTTCTTTGAGGTGTCATAGTAATTAGATGATCATACAATGATATTGTTCTTAGCTTTAGTTTTTATAAATAGATAGGGGACTACTTAAAAAAATAGAGTAAATAAGAATTTTTAAAATTTTAATTTAATTTATTAATTTTCTAAGGTGTGGGACATGATCTCTTTATTGAAAGAATAAGAGAAAAGAAAAGTCTAAAAAATAAAATTAAAGTAATTTTCTTACTCTGATATAAAAAAAAAAGTCATTTTTCTTTTGTTTTCTTTTTCCTTTTTGTTTTGTTTTTGCATTTGTAATTGTAATTGTCAATTTAATGAAGAAATAGACATGAAAAATAATTAAAAATAAAAATTCTATAGCAACAAGGATAATAAGCTTTTGCACGCCTTCTCAAGTTTAATTGTTCTTCTTTCTCAAAGAAGGGAGTAGTCTCATAGTTATCTTCTTAGGCAATAGCATTCCATTTTCTTTGTCATGAAACTTGGAAAATCCTTTAATGATGATATTTTCATTACTCTTTGATTGTAGAAATTGTAACCTTTATCCCTGAGTTATATAACCTATGAAAATATATTTTCTAATATTGTATCTAATCCAATCTCTTTTGATTGGGCATATAAGCATACCTAATGCTTCTAAACCCTCTCAAATGTAAAATATCTTATTTTTATCCATTCCATGCTTATTGTGGTGCTTAATTTATTCCATGCACTTGAATTAGGATAAGAATTTCAAAAATTAACTAAAAAATCACTTGCTTCTTCACAAAATTCTTTAGACATTTCTTAAGGTCATATAACAAGAAGAAATTTCAGTTGCTATATTATGTTTTAAAGATTATGGAACATTAAAGACTAATGAAATCCTATGATTTTCACAACCTTTTTGAAATTATTTTGTTGTGAATTGACATTCTTTATAGGATCTTAATACATTTATATTGTAAAAACTTTATTTTTCAACAAGTTCTTTAAACTCTTAACAACATTAAATACTTTAATTTTTCTTCAAACAATGTAGCCAAGTAATTTGACTAAAATGATTAATAAAGAATAAAAAATATTTATTGTTATTAGAAGAGTTCAGAAAAGTTTATCAACATATGCATCAATGACTTTTACAAACTTCTTTCCTCTTATAGTAGCTTTCTTAAGAAAACTTTTTTAAGAATGTTTTCCAAACAAGTTTTCTTGATATAGTTTATCTTAGTAATGGATAGAGAGCAATTCTTTTAACAAGTTTTTATTTTTTTAGTTTCTCAATTATTTAAATTCATTTAAGTTAAGATGTCCAAATCCCTAGTGTCAATCTAAGAGTGATCATTAACACATGCTTTTAGCCCTTTTACAACATTTTAAATGTTCAATAAGAATATTTAATTTCTTATCATGGGCACATAAGCAACCAAATTAGTATATTAATTTCTTATTAAGAAACTTTGATCTCTTATGAGGATATCTTATCGTTTCTTCAAGAGTTAACCAAAACTTAATATATTATTATTTTTTTTATGTTTTTAACTTAAAAGAAATATTCATCATTTTCCATTGCCATTAAACTCCTTGATACTTCATATATGATGCTACAATAAAGATCATATCTTTTTTTACATCATTGAGGAATTATTTCTTCTAGCCCTCCATACATGATAACCCGACTCTTGGTAGCTTGGCATGTAAGGGTATCAATAAAATTTATACCTAAGGTCCTTACACTAAAGTAGCAAAGCTACTATAGCATAGTGGCTCTAGGATCGAACACTGGGAAGGGTTTTTACTTTAACTGGTGAAGTTCGGAGGATGGAGTGAACTTTTCTTAATAAAAATTAGGTTAAGATGAAAACATAAAAAGATGAAGGTGTTGTAAACTAAACTAACATGAAAATAGGTTAAAAGATGGAAAAAGAAGTTTCTCAAAGCTTTGGATAGCCATGCTTAACTCACTGTGTAAAAATGGAGATTTTGGGACTTTTCACCTCGAGTTGGGGAAGCAACTAAGGTGATGCTTACTTCTCGAACCGGTATGAGTTTAACAACTGAGTTTTAGTCCTTGAAAACTTACAAAAAGGGTAGCTGAACCTCATAAATGCTCTTTTATTGGTATAGGTCATCTCCTCGACTTGCAATACAATGGCTCATAGGAGATAACTAATGAACGTCAGTGGATCTAACAATAAGAATCCACTGAGACCAAAAGGTTATCAAGTATTGGCCATTCAAAGCAAGTCAAAGGGATTAAAAGCTTTACTTTGAATGAAAACATTTATGACGCTCAGCTACTTACATTTATGGCTTGGAAATCTCCATCCTGACACGGGAGCTTCACATGGCATCCATTACTTCAAGAAACTAAAAGGTTTAAGTCTCTCATCCTTGGGGATTTCATCCTCCAAGGATGTTTGGCTACTAAGAAAATGAGAAAGAAAAGAGAAAAAAAGCGTATGAACAAAAGTGCTCTTATAACTTATAAAGTTACAAGTTACAAGATGATCGTGTCTAAGGCTCTTCACCTCTATTTAAAGACAATAAAAAGCTAAATTACAAGAGCTATTACAAAAGCAACCTTTTCATTGGTTGATTACAAGGGTAAAATAGGTATTTACAAAGCTAAAAGTCAAGCAAAATATCTTGGAGAACCGGCAGTGGAATATCATCAACAGCGTTTCAAAACAGGGGATTTCAAAGGCCTTTCGCAAGGGGGAAAGATGAAAGGTCCAAATTTCGCAAGGTGAAAAGCCACCTTGCGAAATTTGGCATTTCACAAGGTGCCTAAATCCACCTTGCGAAATTTCGCAAGGTGGTTTCTTCATGGTGCGAAATGGCCAAATTTCGCACCATGAGGAAAATCCCCTTGCGAAATTGGTCATTTGGCAAGGTGAATTGCCTCCCCTTGCTTGTGCTCGTGTTTCCACTTGAAATTCAAGCCTGTAAACGTCCAAAATCCTTGCTTAACTCGCCCAAGTAGCTCCTCCATCAATTGGCATGCTTGAATTGGTTCATAAGCTGATGAAAAACATGTAAACTTGCCACTAAAAATGGTTAGAACTAATTACTAAGGAGCTTAATGAATTAATTGGGTTAAACGAATATGATTACTACTCAAAGGTGCTTAAAACCCTTATAATTAGGTCTACAAAATAGCACTTTTCGGTAGTAATCAATGATTACTACTCAAAAAGTGCTATTTAATAGCTTATAATTAATCCTTTTAAACACTTTTGAGTAGTAGTTTTGGCCTTTTAACTCAATTGGCATGTTAAGGACCCTTGAAAGCAATTTTAATCACTTTGTGTAAGTTTTGGTGTTTTTGTTAGTAATTTGATCACCAAAGCAATTCAAGATTGAGGAGAGTTATGAGGAATCTTGGGCAAAGCTTGGAATTCATTTGCCAAGAGTAAATCCGGAATGCAAGGAGAAAAAGTAAAGAGAATCTGCCATGAAGCATATTCTTGATGACAGTTGTGGCAGCCACTTTTGGAGCACTTTCTAAAGTACAATTGATGCATGCTATATACCATTTCAAAGCTCATGAAGTCAAAAATCCAATGCTTCAAACGGTGCGCAATTCGGAGTTGAAACGAAGAAGTTACAGCCATTGCAAGTCAATCACTCCAAGTTAAAGGAAGCATTTTGCAAAGTGTTGCGAAATCACCCTTTTGTTGCGAAGTGATTTCGCAGCCTTTTTGTACAGTATGGTGTATTTTCTCCTGAAGTTGCCCGATATATGCCGCAAGCTGGAAGCTGGGAACCTCAAGGTGGAAGCCAACTTCGCAGCCTTGCGAAAATAACCTTTTGCTACGAAGTGATTTCGCAACCCTTCTTGAGTGTCTGCGAAATCTCGCAGACACCATTTTCTCTTGCGAAATGGTCCCTGGAGCATCCCGATATTTGCTACCGACATTGGGAGATATTTTACATCAGATTTTTGTTGTCTAAATCCCAAAATACTCCTTGTAAGCCACCAATTACAAGATTCCTTAGCTTTTAAGTTAGTAAAAAGAGAAAATATCTATGTAATAATTAGTTTTATATTATGTTCATATAAATACCTCTCGGGAGCCTGTTCTCAGAGGAGGAGACCTTTTGTAAATTTTTGGGAAAGCAAGAAAAGTTCAGGCCCTTTGTTTTGCCTTACCTTCTCACTTTGTATTATTTATTTCTTACTAAGTTATGCACTCTCTGAGGAATTTTCCCCAGAGAATGAGTAACTAAACCTCTAGTTCCTTGGAGCTAAGGTTGCCGGGGAAGGTTCCAAGTGCAAGAATGCAAAGCTTTGTGGTTTCAGCCATCAATGAAGAGGAAGTGAAATCCTTTAGTGATTTCTATGTTTTTAGTTAACTTAAAACACCTTAGAGTCACCTGGGCCAACACTTGGTAAGGCAAGTGATCTCCAACCATGGAGATGCACTAGTTTACCCCTTGCGAGCCTCTGGGAGGTGACTTTAAGGTAGGATTTTCTGGAATTGCCAACACTTGGTAAGCTTTTGGACTCCAAGGAGACATCCATTAGTTATCTCTTGCGAGCTTGAGAAGGGAAGTCCAAGGTTAAAGATCACCTTGAATGGTTAAGGCTTAGTGAGAGGTTTGAACCATTGCAAGTTGCATCAGTGAGAGAATTAAAGCTGAAATCTAATTGAAGGATGTATCTATACAACACCGGTTAGAGAATTGACTATATGTTGATTCTCTCACGCGAGGAAATGAACCAACTGACCTGAGCTATGTCTTTTGCATGAGGAACCACCCTAGTGAACCTGACTTTCCAAGGAATGTTTTTCTTCCTAAGTAATTTCCATCACTTGCTTTGTAGTCATTTTAAATCTAAATCTTTGCCAATCAAAGTTTGTATTTTATTTCTTGAGCTAACCTTGAAATGAAACAATACCAATTCACTTTGAATTGATATCATTGAAAATTTGGAAACCCTTCCCAGTGAACGATCCTAGAGCCGCTATACTATAGTAGCTTTTTCTTTGCTACCCTAGTATATGGTGTTATAGGTTATAAATTTTGTTGATTACTCCCTCAATCAAGAAGCACCAGCTGAACACGCATCAGCTGAGACACTAATTGGGCATGAATCAAATGGCGTCGTTGCCGGGGAAGGTGTCAAGTTTATAGTGATACCATTTTTGAGCACTTGTGATTTTCATCACAAGTTGGTAACGTTTCTTTCACTTTACTAATTCTCATTCTTTCTTTATTTATTCATAATCCAAGTTTATCTTTTAAAATTTAGCCTAGTTTAATTTTGTTGTTGTAGCTCTGTTTCTGTTGTTGTCCTTTATTTTCATTTAAGTTGCAGATAGATACTAGTTGTGTATGCCAAAGTGGATACGAGATAGTGGAGGAAGGCTTGTTAAGTGTGATACACCTCAGAACAAAGAATTCGAATTGAGCTTGAATATCATGGAAGCTACACCTGAAGATCAGCATAGTCACCAAGGTCGTCAAGACAATCTCAATGAATTCAGATCAATGAGGGACCGTATGCATCCACCTCGTATGAGTGCACCATCATGTATAGTGCCCCCTACAGAGCAGCTAGTGATCAGACCGTATCTTGTTCCACTTCTACCAACTTTCCATGGAATGGAGAGTGAGAATCCGTATGCACACATCAAGGAATTTGAAGATGTTTGTAATACATTCCAAGAGGGAGGAGCTTCAATTGATATGATGAGGCTTAAGTTATTTCCTTTTACTTTAAAGGATAAAGCTAAAATTTGGCTTAATTCTTTAAGGTCAAGGAGTATCCGTTCTTGGACTGACTTACAAGCTGAATTCCTCAAGAAATTTTTTCCCACTCATAGAACAAATGGCTTGAAAGGCAAATTTTCAAACTTCTCAGCTAAAGAGAATGAGAAATTCTATGAGTGTTAGGAAAGATATATGGAAGCTATAAATGCTTGCCCTCACCATGGCTTTGATACTTGGCTATTGGTGAGCTATTTTTATGATGGTATGTCTTCCTCAATGAAGCAACTCCTCGAGACAATGTGTGGAGGAGATTTCATGAGCAAAAATCCAGAGGAAGCTATGGATTTCTTGAGCTATGTGGCTGAAGTTTCAAGGGGATGGGATGAACTAACCAAAGGAGAAGTGGGTAAGATGAAGTCTCAACTGAATGCTTTCAATGCAAAGGCTGGGATGTATATCTTGAAAGAAGATGATGATATGAAAGCAAAGTTGGCAGCTATGACAAGAACATTGGAGGAGTTGGAGCTGAAAAGAATACATGAAGTGAAGCTGTTGCTGAAGCACTAGTGCAAGTGAAGTTGTGTCCTAATTGTCAATCATATGAACATTTGGTGGAGGAATGCCCTGCAATTTCAGCTGAAAGGGAAATGTTTAGAGATCAAGCAAATGTTGTTGGACAATTTAAGCCCAATAACAATGCGCCTTATGGAAATACCTACAACTCAAGTTGGAGGAATCATCCAAATTTCTCATGGAATGCCAGAGCAACTCAATACCAACAGCCGGATCCACCATCTCAACAATCTTCAAGTCTTGAACAAGCAATGGCTAATCTCAGCAAGGTAGTGGGAAATTTTGTTGGAAACCAAGAAGCCACCAATACTCAAATCAATCAAAGAATTGACAGAGTGGAGAGTATTTTGAATAAAAGGATGGATGGAATGCAAAATGATATGAACCAAAAGTTTGATAACATCCAATATTCAATTTCAAGGCTTACAAATTTGAATACATTGCAAGAAAAGGGAAGATTTCCTTCTCAACCCCACCAAAACCCCAAAGGTGTCCATGAAGTGGAAATCCAAGAGGGAGAATCATCGCAGATGAAAGATGTCAAAGCCTTGATCACTCTAAGGAGTGGTAAAAAAATTGAGCAGCCAACACCCAAGCCACATGTTGAGAAAGAAGAAGAGATAAAGAAGGGGAAGGAAATGGAAGATAAAGAGAGTGAGATCAGTGAAGAGAAGAAGGACTCTAATTCAACAATGAATGCAATTCCAGAGAAGGAACTTCTGAAGGAAGAAATGCTGAAGAAATCAACTTCTCCGTCTTTTCTTCAAGCATTACATGGGAAAAAGGGGATTAGAAATGCAACTGAAATCCTTGAAGTATTGAGGCAAGTGAAAGTAAATATCCCATTGCTGGATATGATTAAACAAGTTCCAACGTATGCAAAATTCCTAAAGGACTTATGTACTATCAAAAGAGGGTTGACTGTAAACAAGAAAGCCTTCTTGACTGAGCAAGTAAGTGCAATCTTACAATGTAAGTCTCCTTTGAAGTACAAAGACCCGGGAAGTCCTACCATTTCAGTCATGATTGGAGGGAAGGTAGTGGAGAAAGCCTTGTTAGACTTGGGAGAAAGTGTGAATTTGCTTCCATATTCTGTCTACAAGCAATTGGGACTTGGAGAGTTGAAGCCAACGGCAATCACTCTATCTCTAGCAGATAGATCAGTAAAAATTCCAAGGGGGGTAATTGAGGATGTCTTGGTGCAAGTGGATAATTTCTACTATCCAGTAGATTTTATTGTTCTTGATACAGATCCTACTATAAAGGAAGCTAATTTAGTTCCTATCATCCTTGGAAGGTCATTTCTTGCTACCTCAAATGCCATCATCAACTGCAGGAATGGGCTGATGCAACTTACTTTTGGCAACATGACACTTGATCTCAATATTTTCTATATGTCTAAAAAGCAAACCACTCCGGAAGAAGAAGAGGGTCCAGAAGAGCTGTGCATTATTGATACTTTGGTGGAGGAGCACTGTAATCAAAATATGCAAGACAAGTTGAATAAAAGTCTTGTGGATTTTGAAGAAGGTTTGTCTGAATCTCCTACTGTGCTTGCTACTCTACAAAGTTGGAGAAAGATAGAAGAGATTCTACCTTTGTTCAATAAAGAAGAAGAGGCAGCTGCTGAAAAAAAGACTCCAAAACTTAATCTGAAGCCTTTACCCGTGGAGCTGAAATATACATATCTTGAAGAAAATAATCAATGTCCTGTTGTGATATCTTCATCTCTGACCAGTCATCAAGAGAATTGTTTAATGGAAGTTCTCAAGAGGTGTAAGAAGGTAATAGGATGGCAAATATCCGACTTGAAAGGCATTAGTCCTTTAGTTTGTACTCATCATATATATATGGAGGAGGAAGCAAAGCCAATTCGTCAACTTCAAAGAAGATTGAATCCTCATTTACAAGAGGTGGTGCGAGCTGAGGTGCTGAAGCTACTTCAAGCCGGAATCATTTACCCTATATCTGATAGCCCTTGGGTGAGTCCTACTCAAGTGGTACCAAAGAATTCAGGGATCACAGTGGTTCAGAATGAAAAAGGAGAAGAAATTACTACACGCCTCACTTCAGGTTGGAGGGTGTGTATTGATTATAGAAAGTTGAATGCTGTAACCAGGAAATATCATTTTCCATTGCCATTTATTGACCAAGTGCTGGAGAGAGTCTCTGGACATCCGTTCTATTGCTTCTTGGATGGGTATTCAGGGTATTTTCAGATTGAAATTGATGTGGCAGATCAGGAAAAGACCACTTTTACATGTCCATTTGGAACATATGCTTACAGGAGAATGCCTTTTGGTTTATGCAATGCACCAGCTACATTTCAAAGATGTATGTTGAGTATTTTCAGTGATATGGTGGAGCAAATTATGGAGGTTTTCATGGATGACATCACTGTATATGGAGGTACATTTGAGGAATGCTTAGTTAATTTGGAAGCAGTTCTTCACAAATGCATTGAAAAAGACCTGGTGCGCAACTGGGAGAAATGCCATTTTATGGTACGTCAAGGAATTGTCCTTGGCCATATCATCTCTGAAAAAGGCATTGAAGTTGATAAAGCAAAGGTGGAGCTTATTGTCAAATTACCATTCCCAACAACTGTAAAAGGAGTAAGGCAGTTCCTTGGCCATGTAGGGTTCTATAGGAGATTTATAAAAGGTTTTTCAAGTCTTTCAAAACCTCTTTGTGAGCTGTTAGCTAAGGATGCTAAGTTTATATGGGATGAAAGGTGTCAAAATAGCTTTGATCAACTGAAAAAAATTTTAACAACAACTCCAATAGTGAGAGCCCCTAACTGGCAACTACCCTTTGAACTGATGTGTGATGCTAGTGACTTTGCTGTAGGAGCTGTGCTTGGCCAAAGAGAAGATGGGAAGCCCTATGTGATTTACTATGCAAGAAAAACACTGAATGAAGCTCAAAGGAACTACACAACTACAGAGAAAGAATTGTTAGCTGTGGTATTTGCTTTGGACAAATTTCGTGCTTATTTAGTGGGATCTTTCATCATTGTCTTCACTGACCATTCAACCTTGAAGTATTTATTGACAAAGCAAGATGCAAAAGCAAGGTTGATTAGATGGATTCTTTTGCTACAAGAATTCGATCTCCAAATCAAAGATAAGAAAGGAGTGGAAAATGTGGTAGCTGACCACCTTTCAAGGTTAGTTATAGCACATAATTCCCATCCCTTGCCTATTAATGATGATTTTCCTAAAGAATCACTCATGTTTCTAGTAAAAACTCCTTGGTATGCTCATATTGCTAATTATTTAGTAACTGGTGAAATTCCAAGTGAGTGGAATGCACAGGACAGGAAGCACTTCTTTGCCAAAATTCATGCTTATTATTGGGAAAAGCCCTTTCTTTTTAAGTATTGTGCAGATCAGATCATAAGGAAGTGTGTCCCTGAAGATGAGCAGCAAGGGATTCTATCTCATTGTCATGAGAATGCATGTGGAGGCCACTTTGCCTCTCAGAAAACAGCCATGAAGGTATTGCAATTAGGGTTTACTTGGCCATCTCTTTTCAAAGATGCCCACATCATGTGTAGGAGTTGTGTTAGATGCCAAAGGCTTGGAAAGTTAACAAAAAGAAATCAAATGTCTATGAACCCCATTCTAATAGTTGAGTTATTTGATGTATGGGGTATTGACTTCATGGGACCTTTCCCAATGTCTTTTGGTAATTCTTACATCTTGGTGGGGGTGGATTATGTTTCTAAATGGGTTGAGGCAATCCCCTGTACAGAAAATGATCACAGGGTGGTTCTCAAATTCCTTAAAGAGAACATTTTCTCGAGATTTGGGGTGCCCAAAGCCATTATCAGTGATGGAGGTGCTCATTTTTGCAACAAACCTTTTGAAGCTCTGTTATCCAAGTATGGAGTGAAGCATAAGGTGGCTACACCTTATCATCCTCAGACTTCCGGGCAAGTTGAGCTAGCTAATAGGGAAATAAAGAACATATTGATGAAAGTGGTGAATTCAAACAGAAAAGATTGGTCTATTAGGCTTCATGAGTCATTGTGGGCATATAGAACAGCTTATAAGACTATTCTTGGCATGTCTCCCTATCGTCTTGTGTATGGTAAAGCATGTCATCTCCCTGTGGAAGTTGAATACAAAGCTTGGTGGGCAACAAAGAAGCTGAACATGGACTTGATCAGAGCCAGAGAAAAGAGATATCTAGACCTTAATGAGATGGAGGAATTAAGAAATGATGCTTATATCAATTCCAAAGTTGCAAAACAGAGGATGAAGAAGTGGCATGATCAACTAATCTCCAATAAGGAATTTCAGAAAGGGCAAAGAGTTTTACTGTATGACACAAGACTCCATATCTTTCCTGGGAAGCTCAAGTCAAGGTGGATAGGCCCGTTCATTATTCACCGAGTATATTCCAATGGAGTGGTGGAATTATTGAATTCCAATGGCAAGGACAGCTTTAGAGTCAATGGATATCGTCTCAAGCCATTCATGGAGCCATTCAAACCAGAAAAGGAGGAAATCAACCTCCTTGAGCCACAAAAAGCCTAAGCAAAAAGGGGTTTGGTGGACGTGGTTTTACCACAGTCCAAAATTTTTGTAAATTTTGTAAATTTTCAAGTTTTTTCCATACTTTTGATCTTAGTTTTTAATCTTAAATCATGTTTTTATGTGTGTTTTAATCTTTTTGAATGATCCCAGGTGGAAGAGATTGCAAAGAAATTGAAAGAAAAAAAATCGGAGCGAAATCGGAGCAAAAACAGAGTAAAAACAGGGCTCTGCGAGATTTCGCAGCCTAAAGAAAACTTTTGCGAAAAGAGCATTTTGTTGCCAAACCATTCCGCAACACTTTGGGATTCTCTGCGAGAATTTTCACAGCTGTGAAGGCAAGTTTGGCACACGAGTGCCACTTCGCAGCACAGGAGCCCCCATTTCGCAGCTGCGAAACGACTGCGAAGCGGTAAAGCCTGATTTCGCAACAAAAGTCCCATTTCGCAGGGTATTTCGCAATTGCGAAAGAGATTTTGGCACACGTGTGCCACTTCCCAGCACAGTGACATTCATTTCGCAGCTGCAAAACGGATTGCGAAATGGCTGCGAAAATGGTGTTTTGCTACGAAATTGGCATTTTTCTGCGAAACTCAAATTGACCCTTAGTCTTCCATTATTTTTATATATACCGGTCATTTGAGCTGCGAAAAGGGTTTCAAAATAGAGCGCGCCATTCTCGCAGACTGTTCATCTCCTTCCTCGAGCCTCACCGCGCAAGCCTCCGTTCATTTTCTCCGATCATCCATTTCGACCAAATTTCGGCAACCCGAAATGGCGCGAACCAGAGGGGCCAAGTCTTCCTCTCCTTCAAGCCACAAGAAAAGCCTACGAAAGTAGCCAGTTCCAGATCCCGTTTCTGAGCCTCTGCGGCCAAGAGCAGTTTCTCCTCGGTGAAGCCCGCGCCGCCAAAGCCTCCGGCCAGGCGTTACCTTACCAGGTCAGGGGGTTGGTCACTGCAAAAGAGACCCAAGGTTGAAAGATCAGAACCTATTGACTTGACTGAGCAATCTCCAAAGCCTTCGCCGGTTCCATCTCCGGTATCCTCTCTAGTATCCTCGCCAGTTCCATCTCTGGTGCCATCTCCGACGCCGCAAGCAGAATCTCAGGAACCTCAGGCGCCACTTCCCGAGCCCCAAATTCCAGCTGAAATAGCTCCGGAAGAAATAATCAGGCGGCCGATGCTGACTCAGCCTCCAATTGAGGGAAATTTGGACTGTAGAGCTCGACCATTCCACTCCGAGCTGTGCTTTGACATAGCTACATTCCAATTATGGCCGGAGCTTGCCCAATCATTCCAACTGCTGCGAAGATACCACATGGAGCACCTGCTGACTCCGAGAGACTTTTTCTACCCCAGGGTAGCCATGGATTTCTATCAATCCATGACAACCAACCAGGTCAGGGATCCAAATTTAATTCATTTCACCATTGATGGGAGGCATGGCATATTGGGAGCGCGCCATATAGCTGAAGCCTTGCAAATTCCCTACGAGCCAAGCCATTTCGATAATTTTAGAGTTTGGACCAGTCCTACTGAGCTGGAAATGGTGCACACCCTATCCAGAGGAGCTGCCACGCGATCACATTTATTGAGGGGGGAGCTTCCTCCAATCATGTTTCTGATTGATGCATTTTTGTGTCATAACCTCTACCCACTGCAGTATTGGACTCAAAGGAGAGGAGTCCTGTTAGAAGCCCTGTTCAAGATGTCTGAGGGATTTTTCTTCGGCCCTCATCATCTAATTTTGGCAGTCCTTCTCTATTTCAAAGAGAAGGTACACAAAAAGAAGCTTCAGAGAGCTGATACCATTCCCCTTCTCTTTCCAAGGCTGCTATGCCAAATTCTGGAGCACTTGGGGTATCCTTCTGAGCCTCAGTTGGAGCGCAAGCGCATTTGCCGTGAGCTATTTACTCTCGAAAAATGGAACAACATGACAGCTTATAGAGTTGACCAGCCTGAGCGCCCACAGCCAGCTGCTAGGAGAGCATCCCCACGACACATACCTGAGGGTATAACAATTGCTGCTCCTGCCATTCCCAGAGCTCCACCAGTTGCTCCAGCTTCATCTCAACCATCCACTTCAGCTGAACCGAGGATGGCCATTCCCATTTCTGAATACAGAGAGTTATGTCGTTCATTGGAGACCCTCACAGCATCTCAGAGCAGCCTTGCTCAAGAGATGGCAGCCATTCGAGCATGCCAAGAGCAGATGTTGGCCACTCAGGCTCAACACACTGTCATCTTAAGGCAGCTCCAGCTTCATTTCGACCTGCCACCAGCTGTTGAGCCCTCCACTTCTACTACAGCAGTGCCACACTCTCATCCCACAGAGCCTCAGGCCCCATCTGGAGCACCAACTGAAGAGGCAGACCCATCTGCCTAGCCCCAGCACCACCCACTCATCAGATCATTATATCTATATCTACTGCTTTTGTTTTATGTATTTCATTTTTTTTAGTTTGTAAGAAATCCCATTATTTTGGTACCATATTTGGGATTGCTTGTATTGCTTTTCTTTTTCATTGTACTCAAATAGATTCAAAGTAATACAAGTCTAATATTTCTTGTTAACAGTTAGCATTAATTTATCCTTATTTCCTTTTCTCACATATTTTATTCTTTTTGAAACATGTGGTTTCTCCAATCAGTATGCGAAATTGATATCACTCAGGAGGTGCCACTTCCTCTCTTTAATTACAATCACTCATATCACATTGAGGACAATGCTCAGTTAGGTTGGGGGGAGACGAATGAGGAAGGAAGTATGCTAAGTTAAAGGAAGTATGCTAAGTCTTTTTGGTAATGCAATTATTTTGGTAAATTAGTTGTAGTTTTTGCTTTTTACTCTTTTTACTCTATTCTCCATGAATTTTGAGAAAAAAAAATTTCAAATTAAACCAGGAGAAATTGAACTGTTGTTTTTCACTTGACTTAGAGTATGGATTATGCTCACTAAAGTGGTTCAATTGTTGAAACTTCTATTGAAATTGAATTTAGTTCTTCCACTTTAAGCTATTCACACACTATGCACATTAGATTCCGATTATAAGATGAAAAGCTATTTCCCTCTTGACTTAGGATAATTTTGCGACTTGGTACATTTGACCTCATTTGATAAAATTGAAACACCCTGCAAAAGGCCAATGAGCCTTTGAAATAAAGAAAGTTGTTTGCTTGCCTTAAAACCCGAGCAAGGTCTGAGGGGTATATGGTGAAAATCTTTGAAGCCTGGTGCCCTAAGCCTTAATTGGTTGGGAGTCACCGACCTTAATGCTCGTTATAAGGGTGAATAGGTAGAGTTAGCATATGGTATGTGCTTGGGTATTAGAAATTCATTCTCAAAAGTCCGGGGAAAAATCTGAGGAGTTAGTGGTTGAAAGATCCTTAAAACTTGATGCCCTAAACCTTAATTGGTTGGGAGTCATCGATGGACCCCCATTACATGGACAATTCAGAAAGAGTACCCCATAAAGCCTCCTTAAAAAAAATAAAAAAAAATAAAAATGTGTTCTTTCTTTATTGATTTTGGTCAGTTTGCTAAGTGTTGAAAAGAGATAGGTTGGGAGGAGAGTTTAGTTTAGCATATCATTATCGGAAGCTAAGGAACCAATACACATAGATTTTTGAGGAAGAATAAAGTTTGGTTCTTTGAAAGTGGAAATGATTTTAAAACTTCAGTTTGCATAATGCATTCCCTTGATTGACAGTGTTTAGCATAGTTTGTTATAAATCTTGTTGAAATTTGGGTTTGTATTTCTTTAATGTTTCATGAGAGAATTAGATCATCATGCCACTTGAGAATAATTTTTTTTTTTTTTTATCAGCATGATGTTGTAAATTTTAGTATAGGTTGCTTTTTATTTTCATTTTTCTCTCCTTCATTGCTAAGGGATTAGAAATATGTCGGTTGGGGGGAGTGATTACTACTCAAAAAGTACTATTTGATAGGTTATAATTAATCCTTTTAAACACTTTTGAGTAGTAGTTTTGGCCTTTTAACTCAATTGGCATGTTAAAGACCCTTGAAAGCAATTTTAATCACTTTGTGTAAGTTTTGGTGTTTTTGTTAGTAATTTGATCACCAAAGCAATTCAAGATTGAGGAGAGTTATGAGAAATCTTGGGCAAAGCTTGGAAGTCATTTGCCAAGAGTAAATCCGGAATGCAAGGAGAAAAAGTAAAGAGAATCTGCCATGAAGCATATTCTTGATGACAGTCGTGGTAGCCACTTTTGGAGCACTTTCTGAAGTACAATTGATGCATGATATATACCATTTCAAAGCTCAGGAAGTCAATAATCCAATGCTTTAAACAGTGCACAATTCGGAGTTGACACGAAGAAGTTACAGCCATTGCAAGTCAATCACTCCAAGCTGAATGAAGCATTTTGCAAAGTGTTGCGAAATCACCCTTTTGTTGCGAAGTGATTTCGCAACCTTTTTGTTCAGTATGGTGTATTTTCTCCTGAAGTTGCCCGATATATGCCGCAAGCTGGAAGCTGGGAACCTCAAGGTGGAAGCCAACTTCGCAGCCTTGCGAGAATAGCCTTTTGCTGCGAAGTGATTTCGCAGCCCTTCTTGAGTGTCTGCGAAATCTCGCAGACACCATTTTCTCTTGCGAAATGGTCCCTGGAGCATCCCAATATTTGCTACCGACATTGGGAGATATTTTACATCAGATTTTTGTTGTCTAAATCCCAAAATACTCCTTGTAAGCCACCAATTACAAGATTCCTTAGCTTTTAAGTTAGTTGTGGACCCGCATTTTTCACGTGCGCCCCCACTCGATCGGCGAGACTCGCTTTTTATTTGTGAAAAATTGATTTTTGAAAAAAAGTTGGAGTCGCCACCTATTTTATTTTTATTTTGAAGGGAAAATAAAACAAGAAAGAAAAACCCTAAAAAGTGACTCCATAGTTTTGGAAAAAGCATGTCTTTGAGAAACCCGAGTCTAAGTCCGGGGATCAGGTTACTTATTGGGAAGGTACCTCTAGGAGGTAGCACCCCTCTAAGCCCTAAAAAGGTCTCTACTGACTAAGTTAAGGGAAGCGTGGCAATTAAATGGTTGATCATGGATACCTAAGTAGACTAGGTGATTTCAAATATTGCATGCCTAATAAGAAAACAAACCATGAGAGGGAATCGAAGTGCGTACCTGAACGACTTTTCAAGCGCTATCACAAGACATCAAAGTTAGCATAGAGATATAGCACGCAACATGCATTTCATCCAAGCAAGTCAAACATACATCTAAGCACCCAAGGATTAAATCAAAGCATGGATATAGCTCATGATAGCATGCATTTTCATGGAATTTTGGAATTAGAGGATAGAGAACGTACCTGGATAGCAAGTAGATTTTATAAGATTCCTCGAAAAATGCTAGATTGGTTAGGGCAAGCATAGATTATATGAAATATCCATTATGTCTAATATACAGTTTCAAAGCCAAAATAGAGCTAAGACAAATTAAATGACTCCAAAAATAATAACAATTTCAAGTAAGGTATAAAACCATCAGCATGCGGTTAGAAAATGAAGCATCGTAAAACAATTTCAAAAAAATGGCTTAGAGTGGAATTTGATTACAAAAAATTTCAGGAAACAACTCCTACACACCTAGATTAACATACCGAAATCCAAACACTCATTCAAAAGACAGATTATTGCAAAGGCACCAAAAGGTTCTACAAAGTCCAGATTAGATAAGGAAAAGTGACGTGCATAAATGAATTTTTAAAAAATAATAAATTATCCTATAAAATCATAAAAAAAATCACACACATATTTCAAAATGTCTATATCACATAAAAAATATATTCGGGGTCGAATGGTACTCAAAAATATTTTTAAAAGTATAAATCTAATCAGATGTACAAACTCCAGCATGCGCAGTAGGCACAACTTTGAAAAATCATATCTCCCTCAAAAATGCATATTTTCTAATATTTTATGTGTCTAAAATCAATTTCAAGAAGCTTATAATTGAGAAAAAATGTTGAATCAATTTTAAAAAGTCCTCTAGTATTTTATTTTTTCCAAAAGATCTTGGGTGTCCAGAACTATGTGAAAACGGAGTCCCCCTAAAGACTCATTTATATCTTCTATCTCAGAATGACTTTCTAACTCAAACAAAACCTCAAATTCAAGATCAAGAAGTGAGGAAAGTCATAAAATTTCTGGAAATTTTTTACAGATATCCTAAAGTTGTCAAAATGAATTTTGAAATTAAAGGGTCAGTGGTTGAGTGAAGACTGGCAGCAAGGATCAAAAAGGAATATGTGCATATTTTCAAGTTCTCCATATGGACGAGTTTCTGCATGTGACTTTCAACAATTTCTTTTTCTGAGTATGAGAAGTATATGGGCATGTCTACTTCTGGAGATATGATATTAAACTTGGGATAAAAAATCAATGCCATGAACAACTCGGTGCAACCCTAGAAGAGTAAAGGTTGTGTGGCTCTCATACTGTCCAACATGATTCTTGCTTCCGGCAATCTCTTGGTATGTACTGGTGATTATAGAATCTGCATTGTTCATTGCAATTAGATCAGCAGTAAATTGGCTTGAGAAATGGTACTTATCCTCAAATTTTCTCCAATATATATCAGACTCTGGATATTTTGTTTTCTCCAATGCATGAGCAATATTGCACTGCGTAATTCCCAGCTTATAAGATAATAAAGATGCAACAAGATTCCCATCACTATAGTTGCCAATGATCAGATCTGGAACTCCCTGTAGCTCGGCAGCAATTTCATTTGATACATCCTCTGCAAAGGTTTCCAGATATGGCCATACATCAAACCTTGAGATCCATTTCCGCAGAATACTATTTTCTGTTCTAAATGGCACTCAAAAAATATGTGCATGTTCTGTACCACTGATTCTTTCAAGTCTCTGATTGCGTGTGGTCCCCTTTGCATCAGGTATAAGTCGGGTAACTATGAGAATTTTAGGAATGACATCAAGTCCTTGCTTTTGTATCTTAAGAAGCATCTCATTTTCCAAGGCACGCACTTGATCCAGCATATAAGCAATCTGTCCACTTGTGTCAGGCAAACCTAGCAGTGCTAGAGGTCTGCCCCATACTCCAACCTATTAAGCTTCAAATCTAGCACATAGTGAACGAGCGGCCGATAACTAAAGTCGTGCTGGATTCTAACTGATAACCCAAAGTCTGATCAAATACACACAAAATTGGGCGCTGAAATGAGTTCGCAAAATTCCCACCTTCAAAAAAAATAGTTCACACGTGGCCAACATTATGAACGTCGTCCCAGTCGAGGAGTATATATGCTCGGAATTCGCGTGGCCATGCAGAGAAGTATTGGTTCAAATATTTCTTCCTTGTGACACAACATATTGGTTGTCACGTCAGATCTGATGGTAGGACCATGTTTATATCCAAGAACCTCAATGTTTCCTTCATCAAGCGCGTGTCCGACACCACTCTCCAACTTGGCTTGGATCTATCTGCATACCCATTCTTTCACCTATTGCTAATAAGGACACTTGTCTATCTTATAGATAATTGAGACAAACAACTGACACAGGATTGATTCTTTCATCCAGGACCTCAGATGGGCAGTTTCGATCTGAACCCAAATACCCTCAACAAAACCCACAAATACCACCATATCACCTGTAATATCAAGAGTAGCAACCGCCCTCCAAGGACTTCCCCAGTGACATTGATAAGCCAAATGAGGATGGCTCGGGTGCTAATCATTGCAAACGATAAGACGTTCTTGCAACCCGACCCACAAACCATGAACAAAGGCTATAAGATATAGCAAAAGGATGGCAAGGGGAAGGGAACACGTAGATGGGCAATCATTCAAAGCCATGTATCATACATGCACTTTCAACAGGCTTGAACATGGAAGAAAGAAGAAGGAACTTCTGGATATTACAACGGAACTAACAAAGTCGGATCATTCTTTAATATAAACAGAAACCAATGGAAGAAACACAAACTATGACAAGGCATGGCATAATTGCAAGAACGAAGGCTCTGGACAAGGGGGACAGTGTGCGTGAAGCATTGGAGCACTGCATTAAGAAAGCATGTGTTGCCTAGATTTACAAGCCCAGCACCCACCATAGTGGGTTCAATTTCTCGAGGAAGGTATGAAGAGAATGGTGGTTTAGTTTCTCTGTTCCAAGACCATGGCGAAGTAGGAACCAAACTTTGATCATCTAGGGCTTCAAAACGAGAAGATCGCAACGAACTAGTTAGGGTCTTCATGTCAGGAACAGGAACACAAGCAGATGTGGAAGACCCATCCCGCGAATGATGAGAAAGCAGTGACCTAAAAGGAGTGGACTCAGTTTCTAGTGTTTTCGGGAAGTGGGTAACCAAATCTATCTGAAATTCAGATAGAGGAACGCTAGAGATTAGGAATGGCTAGGAATTGAATGGCTGGCGAAGGTCCGACTTCGGGAAGAGTTCCTATGCAAACCAATTTTTGAAATCTAAAATCTCCAGTGAAAAAAAAATCCAAATTTCCATTTAACACGATATATGGCTTGTCATGTACTGAACCTTCTCTCTCAAGTGCAAATCAGAACACGAAACCAAACGTCCGGAGTAAATTCAAAGATGTGAGCCAAAAACAGGGACATGGATCGGGATACTAGATGTAGAGTAGTAAACGAAACGAAATACAGGATATCCATAACAAAATAAACAAGGAAACTAGACATTAAATGGGATCCCATTTCTTTCTGAAGTCGATAGATTCGCAGACCAATGGTGTGATTGAGATTACGTTCAGATTTATGATTAGATGAAACTAAAAGAATATGAGAGAAGAGAAGACCAATATCACTTTCATATCCTAACAAAAAAAAACAATGGTAAAAGAACACTAACCAGAGAGGATACAGAACAAAGTGATAATATCAATAAGTAAGGAGTTCTCAACAAACATACCGAGGAACGCTCTCTTCTGGCAAGGAGATCCCACTGGTTCGTCGTCTGAGATTTCTTCAACCGCCCTCTCCTTCTTCTCCACCGACAGCTTCTCACTAGAAAGTCTTCTCTGAAAATCCCATTTCTTTTCTCTCTCTCTCTCTCTTTTCTCCTTCTTTCTATGTGCCGAAAGTCTTCCTTATACCTATCTGTTAAAGCTTTTTTATAGCAAATAACAGTCCTTCTACGTGAGGAGTCTTCCTCTCTCCAGATTTTATCTTATGCACCGGAAAAACTCCTTTTTTTTTGAATTTAAAACAATACCAATCCAAGCATATCACCTACAATCCATGCATATCATTTAAAGAGTTTTACCGTTTTCAAAAACTTCTCCAATGGTAGACTTCTTCCATAAAAATTTCAAATTATTAAATTAAATAAATAAATAAATAATAAAATAGATAATAAATAATAAAATAAATAAATAACTAAATAAATAAATCGGAGAATATAAAATGATAATAATAGATAAATGAATAAATAACAAGATAATAAATAAATAAGTAAAGAATACTAAATAAATAAATAACTAAAAAAAATGATTGATAATAATGAAAATAAATTAAAACAAATGAATAAATAAAACCATAATAAATTATCAAATAAAAGTGGTTAGTAATAATAAAAAATAAAGATAAATAAATAAGTAAATGAGATAAATGGGTCATACAACCATACAAGTCATACTAAAAACAAAGATTAATGGGCCAAGGTGAGACTAAGTGGGCCAAGGTGGACCTAATGGGCCTAAGTGCCTAAATGGGCCTAGGGTGCCTAAATGGGCCTAAGTGCCTAAGTGGGCCTAAGGTGCCTAAATGAGCCTAAGTGCCTAAGTGGGCCTAGGGTGCCTAAATGAGCTACCCTAAAAGCTATCCTAAAAATGAACGAAAAGCCTAAGTCTAAAATAGGGCTGCCAAGGGTCACAATAATGGGTCAGATAATCCCTCGACCAAAATCTCCGAGGTGACTCAGAAAAAGGTAAGTGGTATGAGTAGCCATGGGCCACCAAGGAACTATTTTGAAGTACTGAAAACGAACTCAAAGACATGTGCTAAAGGGACAAAATTGGGGGTCTACAAATATGCCCCTCTTCGGTATAGATCACGAGTGTAGAGAATGTGAGTAGAAACACGAGTAATGAGCGAAATGAAGTGAACTATATCGAAGAATTAAAGAAAGACCAGAGATTTTATCCTAGCACATGAAAAGATAAGGTCAAAAGGTGGGGTCGCAATGAGATGGAAAGAGGTGAAAAGGGTGACTCAAAGTCATGAATGAGATGAGTGAATATAGGTCATGGACAAGATGAACGACTCTGGGTCTAAAATAGGATGAACAACTCTAGGTCGAGGGCTCCAGGCTCTAAATAGGAAAGAATGACTCTGGGTCAAAATGGAAAGTAACTCTGGGTCGAGAGCTCCAAGCTCTAAAATAGGAAAGAATGACTCTGGGTCAAAATGGAAAGTGACTCTGGGTCGAGAGCCTTAAGCTCTAAATGGAAAGGAAATGACTCTGGGTCGAAATGGAAAGTGACTCTGGGTCGAGAGCTCCGGGCTCTAAATAGAAAGGAATGACTCTGGGTCCAAATGGAAAATGACTCTGGGTCGAGAGCTCTGGGCTCTAAATAGATAGCCGATCAAGATACTTTCCGACTCAAGGTGTCGGGTCGAGGCCACTCACAAGTAGCTAGAATGACGAAAATGCAACATCTCAGGGATGTGAGTGATGCAAATGACTCCGGGTCATGAGCTCAGGGCTCGGGGTGCTATGAATGACTCTGGGTCAAGATAAAAAATGACTCTGGGTCGATGAATAGCTCAGGGCTATGAGCTCCGGGCTCTATGACTGATCGGCTAGAAGGAGAATGCGATACGCAAACTCCAGGTCAAGCCACTCATGGGCGACCAAATGATGAAAGCTCAGCTAAGAGCTGCAAAGACTCTGGGTCTATATGAAATGATAGCTCAGGGCTAGCGGGCTCAGGGCCTAAAGGAAAAAAGATAGCTCCGGGCTATAAGACTCAGGGTCTAGAAGGAATGAATAACTCAGGGCTACGAGGCTCAGGGCCTAGAAGGGAATAATAGAGAAGACCAACTCGAAAGTGGACATGAAATAAATTGGCTCAAAGCCATATACTCAAAATGTCAAGGGTCGGACTACTGAAACCAAGAAGGGAAATATGCCCCAGTATCCAGGGTGCTCACACTGCTGAAACAACCAGTAAACCAATCATCTGCTAGAAGCAATGGGTCAAGAACCAATACATCATGACAAACCTCTGAAAAGTCAAAACTGAAAGAGGCCTTTGTGTCTGAAAAAAACTGCTCTGTCAACGAACCTCAAAAGGTGAATCTCAAAGCGTGTATATCGTGGCTCATCTAAAAGCAAATCTCAAAGTGCATAAAATGCTGCTCATCTGGATAATCCGATCTACAAGGTAACAATGACGAAAACAAATCTGTCTCATGAACATCTGGCTAAAGGATCCACCCACGCTCCTCGGGTGAAACCTGATGCGATCCATCTCTATCTCAACAAATCCATGTAGGGAGGCCCTGATACAGTCGATCGTCGGAAGCTCTGGGCTAGTACTCAATCTAAAACCAAGCTGGTTACTGTCTCAATCTCAAGGATACTCAGAAAGTAGGGAAATACGCCCCAATATGAGACATGATGTCAAAGTCATAAGCTAAACAATCGACACCAATCATCCATCCTCATATCACTGCTCGAATAAATCTCGCAATGGAGAGGGGAATATGCCCCAGTATGGACATCGGATGTCGAAGTCGTGAGGCAAACAAACTAACAATGATCATCCATCCTCGTATCGTATACAATAACAGATAAGAATCTCGGAGGAGGGGGGAATATGCCCCAGTGTGAATATATGATGTACAACCAAAGGATGAATCCAACATCATCAATCAACTATCCTCAGCTCAACAATAATCCGCTAAGAGGTCAGAATGATGTATCGACCAATGCCTCAAGGGAGACACTCTAGGTCTAATCTCAAATGAATAGCCAAAATGATGAGGAATGTGGTAATCTCAAAAGTAGAAACATGTCTCTGATGAATCCCTGACTGAATCTGATAGGAATCTGGTAACCTCAAAATGGGGAAATATGCCCCAGTATGCCTGGTCTATACACTGCACTGAAAACTGCATCCAAACTCAGTAATAATCCACTAGTCTATCTCAGAAGTACTCCGGGAATGGAACCACTAGGGGCTCAACGATGCTCCAGTAGAACTGATATAGTCTCAACATACCTCACTAGGGATCTCTGATCGGTGAAAATACCCAGACTCAAAGAAAGTGCTCCACTAGGGGCTCATCTCAACCAAATGAAAGGGGAATATGCCCTAGTATGGATATCTAATGCACAACCAAAGGATGAATCCAATATCCTCAACGAACTGTCTCCAAAACCAAAAATCCATCAAACACCAATATGCCAAGCAAGAGAGAAACCAAATGCTTCCAAAAGTATCTTCCATAAAAGAGAACATAGTAACGACCAAACTTCAATCAATCTACCAAAAACCTGTCCAAGTGAAGACTGTCAAATATAACGTCTGATCTCGTAGCCTCAGGGTGGTCTTAAGACACGGGACGTAACGTAGGCCAAGGTGATAGGGTGAAAGAAATGAAGGGAAACTAGGCTCAAATACCCAATGATCAAACCCGTACCCTCGTGTACAAGATGTAATGCATAGAAAAATCTCATGAGTCATGGACTTAGAAGTAACCAAAGGGAATGCCGATAACGAAATGAGAGAAAGGATGAATGGTCAAACCATCAATGAAATATGTGAATGATGTGAAGAAGGTATCAAATCAGTAATGGGTATCGATATGTAGGGAATGAATAAAAGGTGGAACAAAGATCTGGAATGCGGTAATGGGATACAAAAGAAAGCAATGAGAAAGTGGAATGAGTGATGATCAACCCATGTTAGTACAATAAAGGAAAGTCATGTCACCAATGATGGAATGGTGGGTAAGACAATGATCCGGAGACCCTAGTAAAAGGTCACTCATCTCTCATACTTAATACATATCAATCATGATCCAAGCAGCATAGGATCTCATAGAACTCTCACATGAACCCTCGACACTCCAAATGCGTAACAAGAGTGGCTCAAGGAGTGAAAACTCATATAAACATCTCACAAGAACCCACAATGTCAAATATACCCAGTAAACAAACCTCAAAAGGTGATATAAGTACCCAATGGAGCAAGATACCATACACAAACATGTCATTGCGCTTTTTCTTTCTTTCTTTCTTTTTTTTTTTTTTTTTTTTTTTTTTGTTTTGTTTTTTATTTTTTTATTTTTTTTGCGCATGCTCTGATCATCAATAAATCAAACTCCAATGGAAAAATATAAGGAATGAACAAACTCTCTCTGACCACTGATGAATACATGAACCCCAACCCATGAGACAACCTCTCAAACTAAGATCTCCGAATCAATGTCAAATGATGGAATGAATAAAGTGATATGACTGCCTTCTTTGCACTAAGACGTGAAGAATCATCAACCCAAGGAAGAGAATAATAAGATGAAGCAAATAATGATAGGGAAAAGAAAGAGAATGAATATATGATGATAATAAAATAGAACAAATAGGGTGATAAGAGGATGGTAACAAAATGAGAAGATAGACCTATAAGTCTAAAGCTCATGAGACTTTCCTAGCAAAGCATCCATGTACATCAAAGGGCCCCGACCCGGGTGTAGAAATGGTAATCAAAGCTATAAGAAAGAAATAAGGCTATAATATACCACGTGAGGCTCAATGGGCTAGCAATGGTTTAATATTTCAATAAAGGTGATAAGGTGTAAGGTTAACCGAAACGATGGCCACCCATCCTGCGACTACGGTCTCAAACGTAATACTTCTTCAGCTGATCCACGTTGGTAGGCTCTGAAAATTGGTTTCCATCTAAGTCTGTCAACCATGCAGCCCCTTCTGGAGTTAACTCTCGGATAACATAAGGCCCACTCCAACTAGGTCTAAACTTTCCTCTAGGGTCTCCAATCAAACCTCTGAGAATCCTCAAAACTAAGTCCCCTTTTTGCAATGGTCTAGGCTTGACTCGTTTCTTGAAGGCACGAGCCATCTTTCTCTGATAGGCCTGAACATGATCTGCTGCTCTCAATCTCCTCTCATCTAAAAGGTTAAGTTGATCAAATCGAGCCTGAGCCCACTCTGTCTCAGAAATCTGCTGCTCAAGGGCTACTCTCAATGAGCCTATCTCTGTCTCGACTGGCAAAACAGCCTCCATACCATACACTAGGGAGTAAGGCGTAGCTCCTGTAGAGGTGCGAAAAGAGGTGCGGTACGCCCACAATGCAAAAGGAAGCTTCTCTGACCAATCTCGAGAAGTCTCAACCATCTTCCTCAAAATCCTCTTAATATTCTTGTTTGCAGCCTCTACTGCCCCATTGGTCTGTGGCCTATATGCTGAAGATCTATGATGTCGAATGCCATACTCCTGCAACAAAGTGTCTACCTCAGCTCGGAAGTGCGCCCCTCTGTCGGAAATCAACTCATGAGGAACCCCATAGCGGCAAATGATGTGTGATCTGATGAAACTAGCAACCCTAGCAGATGTCAACCTCGCATATGATGCAGCCTCCACCCACTTGGTGAAATAATCTATGGCAACCAGGATGAACTCGTGACCACTGGAAGATTTTGGTGAAACCTTCCCAATAATATCAATACCCCATACTGAGAATGGCCATGGCGAGGTCAAAGCGTGTAACTCTGATGGCGGTGCATGAATGAGATCACCATGAATCTGACACTCTGGGCATTTCTGGACAAACTAACAACAATCTGTCTCCATAGTCAACCAGAAATAGCCCGTCCTCATAATCTTACGGGCTAGCATGTGTCCTCCCATATGGGGACCACAAACTCCGGAATGGACCTCTCTCATCACTCGATCTGCAGAGGCTCGATCTAAACACAACAGAAGCATACCATCAGCTGATCGTCTGTACAAGGTATCTCCGCAAATCACAAATCTAGTAGCCAAATGCCTCAGTGCTCTCCGATCCTTGGTAGTGGCTACCTCAGGGTATGTGCCAGATCTAAGGAACTGATAAATGTCATGATACCAAGGTAGGTCATCCTGGTCCTCTATCTCTCCAATCAAACAACAATAGGCGGGTGCAGACCTGGACTCAATCAGTAATGGACGTATGACTACATCAATCGGAATGTCCACGGAGGAAGCTAAAGTAGCTAAGGCGTCAGCAAATCGGTTCTGCGCTCTAGGCAGATGAACATATCTCAAGTCGTCAAATCTTGCAACCAACAACTCTAAATAAGCATGATATGGCCTAAGCTTCACGTCCCTAGTCTTCCAATCCCCCTGAATCTGCCTGAGTACCAGATTGGAGTCACCAAACACCTCCATCTGTCTAATGTCAAGCTCCAATGCAGTCTCTAAACCAAGGATACAAGCCTCATACTCAACTATGTTATTCGTGGCAGGATGTCGATCAGAGAATGCCAAACGAACGGACCTCGGAATGTGATCGCCCTGAGGGGATACCAATAGAACACCAATCCCATACCCTGACTGATTGGCTGCACCATCGAAGTACATGCACCATCCCGATAAGCTGGTCATAGCAACAAACTCCTCATCTGGAAAATCATCATCAACTGGTCTATCCTCAGATGTCGGTAGTGAGGCTAAGTGATCGGCGACAATACTTCCCTTAATAGACTTCTGAGAAACATACTGAATATCGAACTCTGTCAAAAGTACAAGCCATCTCATCAATCTACCAGTCAATGCAGGTCTATCAAACAAGTATCTCAATGGGTCTAGACGGGATATCAAATGCACTGAATACTCTGTCATGTAATGCCTCAATCTCCTGGTAGCCCAAACTAGTGCTAAGCATAGGCGCTCAATCATAACATATTTCATCTCATACTCCAACATCCTCTTACTTAGGTAGTAAATAGCTCGCTCTTTTCCTAAGTCATCAATCTGAGCTAACATACATCCCAAGGCCATGTCTGAAACTGACAAATATAGAAGAAGTGGACGTCCTGGCGTAGGAGGCACTAAAATAGGAGGAGAAAGCAAATACTCCTTGATCTTCTCAAATGCAAACTGACAGTCATCATTCCAAACTGTTGGCTGGTTCTTCCTCAAAAGACGAAAGATAGGCTCACATATGTCTGTCAATCTGGCTATGAACCGACTAACGTACTGTAATCTGCCCAGAAAACCTCTAATCTCTTTCTCAGTCTTTGGTGCAGGCATGTCAAGTATGGCTTTGATTTTATCTGGGTCGACCTCTATGCCCCGATCACTGACCATATGCCCCAACAGTTTCCCAGAAGTCACTCCAAAAGTGCACTTCTTGGGATTCAACCTCAATCTAAACTTCCGGATCCTCTCAAAGAATCTCTCTAAAGCATCTAGGTGATCTGCTCTACCTCGGGATTTCACAATCATATCATCCACGTAAACCTCGACATCCCTATGCATCATGTCATGAAACAAAGTGGTAGCGGCTCTCTGATAAGTGGCTCCTGCGTTCTTCAACCCAAATGGCATAACTCTGTAACAGTAGGTACCCCACTCAGTAATAAAGGCTGTCTTCTCCATATCCTCTGGAGCCATCAAAATCTGATTATACCCTGAAAACCCATCCATGAAAGACAACATTGAATGGCCTGCGGTGCCATCAACCAACAAATCAATGTGTGGAAGGGGAAAGTCATCTTTAGGGCTGGCTTTATTGAGATCTCTGAAGTCAACACAAACCCTAACTTTGCCATCCTTTTTAGGAACAGGGACGACATTAGCCAACCACTCTGGATACTCAACTACTGATATGAACCCAACACTGAGTTGTTTCTGAATCTCCTCTTTTACCTGTAGACTCCAACGTGGATGCAACCGTCTCAATTTCTGCTTAACAGGTCTAGCATGTGGTAGGGTAGGTAAATGGTGTTGGACTATAGAGGGATCAAGACCTGGCATGTCCTCATAAGACCATGCAAAGACATCCAAGTATGACCTGAGTAAATGGATGAGTCTATCTCTCTCATCTGTAGATAGGGGTGAACCAATCTTCAGCTCTCTAGGCTGATCCTCTGTGCCAAAATCAACAGTCTCAACGTCCCCTGCAGCAGGTGAAACTCTCTCATCTATGGGACCAGAGTCATGATCAAAAGAGTCCCTATCCGAACTGGGATGTGCAATCTCATCATCTATATCAAATATCTGTGTAATGGGTGAGTGAGGTGTAGATGTAGATATACTATCACAAGAGACAGGCGAATACTCAAAAATGCTCAAATCCATAAATGAAGCAACAGAAACATCGTCAGAGCGGGAGACAAATCCCGATAAAACATCAAAAGAAAGAGGTGGGTCCACAACGTCGGACGCTCCCTCAACTGGGCTAACAATGCCCTCAAACAAATTACTATCATCCTCTGGAAGCTCTGGAACAGGAAGAGTCTGAGTCCCCTCAAAAACCTCAATGGTAGACACCCCAAACATATCAAATGCTGAAACAGGCTGAAGCTGAACAATGTCGGCAATCTGGCTCACGGTCATCATGTCCATCTCATCACGGTACTCATCATGGGGAACAACTCCATCAATCACCTCAGTAGGATCAACAATCACCCCATCACTCGTGATCTCCTCTGGAAAGTATAGAGACAATATGCTAGCTCGATCTGGAGACGTGGGAGTAATCGTCAAAGGGAAAGAAGAGTCGGGAGCCCCATCACTCAACTGTAGCTGGTGAAATAGATGCTGAAGCTCGGTCTCTCTGTCTGTATGAACCACACTATCAATCTCCTCTAGACGAGGTCGAGTCTCTGATCCTCTAACAAAGTAGTCAGTCAAACTCATCCTATAGGGTCGAATAGGATAATCAAATGGTGTGTGGGATAAGCGGGCTCTCACCCTCTCCTTACGCAGCCGCGCCATGTGACGGTAATCGGCCTCAGTAGGGATGAATCCAAGTCCAAATGTCATATCATGGTCAATGGCAGCTATGAACTCGCTCGGTCCCTGCTGACGTCGTCCTAACCCCATGCCAGGTAGAAAGGTCATACCCCTCATCATATCAAGGACCACTGTGCTACTGTGCTGATCAAACGACATAACTACAAAGTCTCTATGAAAATCCTCAATCTCGAGAGTCTGTATCTCATCAAAAGTAAATCCAGTCAAAAATAGGTCATCCTCACTGTGACTAATCTGAAGTACTGGCTCGGAATAGGCTAACATATCCCTGGTAGACTGTACTGTGATAACCTGCCCATCATGAATGAACTTCACCTTCTGATGAAGGGAAGAAGGAATAGCTCCAGCTACATGAATCCATGGTCGGCCCAGTAGCAGGTTAAAGGATGTAGGAATCCTCAAAACCTGGAACAAAGTGGAAAATGTGGCTGGACCAATCTGCAAATCAATCATCAAGGTACCCATAACCTCCCTCTTGGTGCTATCATACGCCCTGACTGTCTGAGTAGAAGGACCAAAATCTGAAGGCGCGAAACCAAGGGCTATAGCAGTGGCTAAAGGGCAAACATTCAGGGCTGAGCCGTTGTCCAGTAGGACAGACGGGACTCTACGGCCTGAACATCCAACTGTGATGTATAGAGGGCGCACGTGGTCTAAACCATCGGGTGGCAAGTCATCATCTGAAAATACAATGCAAGTGGCCCTGCCAGCCGTCATCATATGAATCAATCCCTTTGGAGTGGTGGTAGTCTCTACTCTGATCTGACTCAAGGCTCTAATCAAAGCATCTCTATGAGTACTAGATGATGCTAATAGACTCCAGATGGAAATGCGAGCCTGAGTGCTCTGTAGCTGTCTCAAAACCTCATCATCCTCTCTCCTAACCTCCTCATGAGAGGTTGTACCCTCAAATGGTCTGACTGGTGGTGGTGGTGGCTGAGCTATCCTCCCACTACGAGTCACAATCTGTATCTCTCTCCCCTCTGAATCATCATCCTCTGGCCATAAGGTGAAAGGGACAAAAGTATCCTGACATCCGATAACTAAGGGTGTAGGATGAGTCAACTGGAATGGTGCCTCGTCCGGGATCAAACTGAATGGTGCAGGAGTCTGAGGGACCAATGAAACCCCATCAATCTCGTAGCTGTCACGTAGAACAATCGGCTCAGGTAATCCATCATCCCAACTCAACATGTGTATACTGTCATCCTCTATAAGGTCCATGTGATGAATATCTCCTGAAGATGGATGCACTGCGTGTGTAGAATGAGCAGGAAGAGGGTTAGTGGTCACACTTGGCTGCCCCAAGTTGACCAAACCCTGATCTATCAAATCCTGAATAGCATGTCTCAAAGCAGTGCAATGGTCCGTGTCATGCCCTGGCCCCTGATGGTAGGAACAATGTAAGTCCATCCTAAAGCGAGGTGGTATGGGCTGGGGTAAAGGCCTGGATGCTAATGGAGCCAATAATCCACCTTCTGCGAGCTTCTGAAAAGCTCGACTCAAAGGCATACCCAACTGAGCAAACTGACGTGGTGGCCTCTGCACATAAGTAGTGGTCTGTGGAGCTCGGGGTCGAGTATATGGGGCAGGAGGCCTCTCTGCGACGTGTGCAGCAAAAACAGGCTGTGAGTCCGGATGCAAATAGGTAGGAGTCATAGGTCTGGAGGGAACAGGTGGCCTATACTGCACATGGGGTGAAGGTGGATAGTAGTACCCAGGAGTCTGCCCAACTGTCTGATAGCGTCTAGAAGGTCTCATCCCTGCTGAACTGATAGCACCAACATCTCCTGATCTCTGTCCTCCTAAAGGCCTCTTCCCCTTAGGATCAATAGAGGAAGACTCGGACCACAATCCTCTAGCAATACCCTCCTCTATACCATACAAAGCCTGTACCAAGGATCCAAAATCCGTATGAGGAAATCCCATCAAGTGTCTAGCAAATCTAGGCTGCAAGCTCCTCATGATCATGCTAATCTGATCTCTCTCTGAAGGACGGTCTATAATCTGTGAAATCTTCTCCCTCCAGCGGGAGATAAACGAAGTGACTGACTCCTCCGGCCTCTGTCTCAAAGCCTCCAACTCTCTCCTCGAAACATCAATGACAGTGTTAATTGCAAACTGTCTCAAAAACTCCTGGGCTAAGTCATCCCAAGTCCTACGGCATGATACCTCCAATGAAGCGAACCAACGCTGTGCAGCACCACTCAATGACATAGGGAAGAGCATAACCATCTGGGCATCATCTAGTCCATGGGCCCTCATAACAGTACTATAGAGTCTCAAATGGATGCGAGGGCATCCTATGCCTGTGTATCTCTCAATCTCAGGCATCCTGAACTTAGCCGGTAGACTGGCCACTGGTGCTCCATCAAAATCCTCCCAAGTAATAGCTCCCTCTGAAGTCCTCATCTGTCTCAACTTCTGCTCAAGTTTATCCATACGAGCATGTGGGTCCTCTGAGATCGGAGTAGGCACTATGGCAGGAGGTGGTGCAATCTCAGTCTGACTATGCAGAGTAAAAGGTATAGTCTGTGGTGCTGGCTGACTGTGCGGAGGTGGTGGTGGTACTGTGGCATCAAAATGGGTATCCTCCTGAACTGGGACCTGTTGGGCCTGCTGCCCATCTATCCTCTGGCCAAGGCTAGCTATAGCCTCCTGGATCGAAGCCATGGCCGCAGCAAACTGGTCAACGGTAACTATCTGAGAATCCATATCACCCTGATCTGATCTCTGGTCTAATTGGTCTGATACTCTGGTCAATCTGCCTCCAACTCTAATCCACAAAGGTGAATCCAGACTGGTCACGATAAACTCTCCTACAAATATGGAAACACTGGATAAGGTGCGGTACGAAAGCGACTCTGTATGAATCAGCTGATAAGTGTGCAAGAAAATAGCCCAAATGTACTCAATCTGATACCCTCCTCTGATTACACCAAAAGGAGACTAAGGAAGCGATAACCGAATCCAATTGTGACCAAGGCAGCTCTGAAGGTCCACAGATGCACCCACGTGTAGGAATGAAATCTTAATTGGGTCTAGGTTAACCTACAAGGTTAAGGCGGCTCTATAGGATAAAATGGGTGGGTTAAAGGATCCCTAGCAGAAGCGATCGTACCCTCCGGCGGTACGCAACCCTCTGCACGCCTCCAAAGAGACGGGGTGCTTCCATGCAAGGTGGTCATCACCTCCACACATGCACTTCCTCGCGTTCCCAGGGGGTTTCTTAATGGTGAAGGCTCTCCCATCTCTTAACACTCAAGGATAATCTAAAGTGCACAATGAAAGATGTGGGTGCATCCGAAAAACCTAAGATCTAAAGTGAGATAGTGAACGAAGACAAGCAATCATACGAACATGCAAGAGAAAAGGTTGTCATGCAACAAGCAGTCATGTGAAGCAGATAAATATCAAACAATCAAAGTCCTATCTAGCATATGTGAGAGTGAATCATGCTAAAGTGAGCAAAACAATCAAGTGATCATCCAAGGCAAACACAACAAACAGTCATGCTAAGCAGATAAATATCAAACAAACAAAGTCCTATCTAACATATGTGAGAGTGAATCATGCTAAAGTGAGCAAACAATTAAGTGATCATCCAAGGCAATCGAACATGTTAAGATAGCAAACCAAACAAGCAAGCAAATCGAATCACCTTGCCTAAAAAAAGAGGTACCCACTAATCGACCAATTAAACGCCACATTTTCCTAACTAGTGTTCAAGCTTGATCCTCAAAATCCCCAGTGGAGTCGCCAATTTGTGGACCCGCATTTTTCACGTGCGCCCTCACTCGATCGGCGAGACTCGCTTTTTATTTGTGAAAAATTGATTTTTGAAAAAAAGTTGGAGTCGCCACCTATTTTATTTTTATTTTGAAGGGAAAATAAAACAAGAAAGAAAAACCCTAAAAAGTGACTCCATAGTTTTGGAAAAAGCATGTCTTTGAGAAACCCGAGTCTAAGTCCGGGGATCAGGTTACTTATTGGGAAGGTACCTCTAGGAGGTAGCACCCCTCTAAGCCCTAAAAAGGTCTCTACTGACTAAGTTAAGGGAAGCGTGGCAATTAAATGGTTGATCATGGATACCTAAGTAGACTAGGTGATTTCAAATATTGCATGCCTAATAAGAAAACAAACCATGAGAGGGAATCGAAGTGCGTACCTGAACGACTTTTCAAGCGCTATCACAAGACATCAAAGTTAGCATAGAGATATAGCACGCAACATGCATTTCATCCAAGCAAGTCAAACATACATCTAAGCACCCAAGGATTAAATCAAAGCATGGATATAGCTCATGATAGCATGCATTTTCATGGAATTTTGGAATTAGAGGATAGAGAACGTACCTGGATAGCAAGTAGATTTTATAAGATTCCTCGAAAAATGCTAGATTGGTTAGGGCAAGCATAGATTATATGAAATATCCATTATGTCTAATATACAGTTTCAAAGCCAAAATAGAGCTAAGACAAATTAAATGACTCCAAAAATAATAACAATTTCAAGTAAGGTATAAAACCATCAGCATGCGGTTAGAAAATGAAGCATCGTAAAACAATTTCAAAAAAATGGCTTAGAGTGGAATTTGATTACAAAAAATTTCAGGAAACAACTCCTACACACCTAGATTAACATACCGAAATCCAAACACTCATTCAAAAGACAGATTATTGCAAAGGCACCAAAAGGTTCTACAAAGTCCAGATTAGATAAGGAAAAGTGACGTGCATAAATGAATTTTTAAAAAATAATAAATTATCCTATAAAATCATAAAAAAAATCACACACATATTTCAAAATGTCTATATCACATAAAAAATATATTCGGGGTCGAATGGTACTCAAAAATATTTTTAAAAGTATAAATCTAATCAGATGTACAAACTCCAGCATGCGCAGTAGGCACAACTTTGAAAAATCATATCTCCCTCAAAAATGCATATTTTCTAATATTTTATGTGTCTAAAATCAATTTCAAGAAGCTTATAATTGAGAAAAAATGTTGAATCAATTTTAAAAAGTCCTCTAGTATTTTATTTTTTCCAAAAGATCTTGGGTGTCCAGAACTATGTGAAAACGGAGTCCCCCTAAAGACTCATTTATATCTTCTATCTCAGAATGACTTTCTAACTCAAACAAAACCTCAAATTCAAGATCAAGAAGTGAGGAAAGTCATAAAATTTCTGGAAATTTTTTACAGATATCCTAAAGTTGTCAAAATGAATTTTGAAATTAAAGGGTCAGTGGTTGAGTGAAGACTGGCAGCAAGGATCAAAAAGGAATATGTGCATATTTTCAAGTTCTCCATATGGACGAGTTTCTGCATGTGACTTTCAACAATTTCTTTTTCTGAGTATGAGAAGTATATGGGCATGTCTACTTCTGGAGATATGATATTAAACTTGGGATAAAAAATCAATGCCATGAACAACTCGGTGCAACCCTAGAAGAGTAAAGGTTGTGTGGCTCTCATACTGTCCAACATGATTCTTGCTTCCGGCAATCTCTTGGTATGTACTGGTGATTATAGAATCTGCATTGTTCATTGCAATTAGATCAGCAGTAAATTGGCTTGAGAAATGGTACTTATCCTCAAATTTTCTCCAATATATATCAGACTCTGGATATTTTGTTTTCTCCAATGCATGAGCAATATTGCACTGCGTAATTCCCAGCTTATAAGATAATAAAGATGCAACAAGATTCCCATCACTATAGTTGCCAATGATCAGATCTGGAACTCCCTGTAGCTCGGCAGCAATTTCATTTGATACATCCTCTGCAAAGGTTTCCAGATATGGCCATACATCAAACCTTGAGATCCATTTCCGCAGAATACTATTTTCTGTTCTAAATGGCACTCAAAAAATATGTGCATGTTCTGTACCACTGATTCTTTCAAGTCTCTGATTGCGTGTGGTCCCCTTTGCATCAGGTATAAGTCGGGTAACTATGAGAATTTTAGGAATGACATCAAGTCCTTGCTTTTGTATCTTAAGAAGCATCTCATTTTCCAAGGCACGCACTTGATCCAGCATATAAGCAATCTGTCCACTTGTGTCAGGCAAACCTAGCAGTGCTAGAGGTCTGCCCCATACTCCAACCTATTAAGCTTCAAATCTAGCACATAGTGAACGAGCGGCCGATAACTAAAGTCGTGCTGGATTCTAACTGATAACCCAAAGTCTGATCAAATACACACAAAATTGGGCGCTGAAATGAGTTCGCAAAATTCCCACCTTCAAAAAAAATAGTTCACACGTGGCCAACATTATGAACGTCGTCCCAGTCGAGGAGTATATATGCTCGGAATTCGCGTGGCCATGCAGAGAAGTATTGGTTCAAATATTTCTTCCTTGTGACACAACATATTGGTTGTCACGTCAGATCTGATGGTAGGACCATGTTTATATCCAAGAACCTCAATGTTTCCTTCATCAAGCGCGTGTCCGACACCACTCTCCAACTTGGCTTGGATCTATCTGCATACCCATTCTTTCACCTATTGCTAATAAGGACACTTGTCTATCTTATAGATAATTGAGACAAACAACTGACACAGGATTGATTCTTTCATCCAGGACCTCAGATGGGCAGTTTCGATCTGAACCCAAATACCCTCAACAAAACCCACAAATACCACCATATCACCTGTAATATCAAGAGTAGCAACCGCCCTCCAAGGACTTCCCCAGTGACATTGATAAGCCAAATGAGGATGGCTCGGGTGCTAATCATTGCAAACGATAAGACGTTCTTGCAACCCGACCCACAAACCATGAACAAAGGCTATAAGATATAGCAAAAGGATGGCAAGGGGAAGGGAACACGTAGATGGGCAATCATTCAAAGCCATGTATCATACATGCACTTTCAACAGGCTTGAACATGGAAGAAAGAAGAAGGAACTTCTGGATATTACAACGGAACTAACAAAGTCGGATCATTCTTTAATATAAACAGAAACCAATGGAAGAAACACAAACTATGACAAGGCATGGCATAATTGCAAGAACGAAGGCTCTGGACAAGGGGGACAGTGTGCGTGAAGCATTGGAGCACTGCATTAAGAAAGCATGTGTTGCCTAGATTTACAAGCCCAGCACCCACCATAGTGGGTTCAATTTCTCGAGGAAGGTATGAAGAGAATGGTGGTTTAGTTTCTCTGTTCCAAGACCATGGCGAAGTAGGAACCAAACTTTGATCATCTAGGGCTTCAAAACGAGAAGATCGCAACGAACTAGTTAGGGTCTTCATGTCAGGAACAGGAACACAAGCAGATGTGGAAGACCCATCCCGCGAATGATGAGAAAGCAGTGACCTAAAAGGAGTGGACTCAGTTTCTAGTGTTTTCGGGAAGTGGGTAACCAAATCTATCTGAAATTCAGATAGAGGAACGCTAGAGATTAGGAATGGCTAGGAATTGAATGGCTGGCGAAGGTCCGACTTCGGGAAGAGTTCCTATGCAAACCAATTTTTGAAATCTAAAATCTCCAGTGAAAAAAAAATCCAAATTTCCATTTAACACGATATATGGCTTGTCATGTACTGAACCTTCTCTCTCAAGTGCAAATCAGAACACGAAACCAAACGTCCGGAGTAAATTCAAAGATGTGAGCCAAAAACAGGGACATGGATCGGGATACTAGATGTAGAGTAGTAAACGAAACGAAATACAGGATATCCATAACAAAATAAACAAGGAAACTAGACATTAAATGGGATCCCATTTCTTTCTGAAGTCGATAGATTCGCAGACCAATGGTGTGATTGAGATTACGTTCAGATTTATGATTAGATGAAACTAAAAGAATATGAGAGAAGAGAAGACCAATATCACTTTCATATCCTAACAAAAAAAACAATGGTAAAAGAACACTAACCAGAGAGGATACAGAACAAAGTGATAATATCAATAAGTAAGGAGTTCTCAACAAACATACCGAGGAACGCTCTCTTCTGGCAAGGAGATCCCACTGGTTCGTCGTCTGAGATTTCTTCAACCGCCCTCTCCTTCTTCTCCACCGACAGCTTCTCACTAGAAAGTCTTCTCTGAAAATCCCATTTCTTTTCTCTCTCTCTCTCTCTTTTCTCCTTCTTTCTATGTGCCGAAAGTCTTCCTTATACCTATCTGTTAAAGCTTTTTTATAGCAAATAACAGTCCTTCTACGTGAGGAGTCTTCCTCTCTCCAGATTTTATCTTATGCACCGGAAAAACTCCTTTTTTTTTGAATTTAAAACAATACCAATCCAAGCATATCACCTACAATCCATGCATATCATTTAAAGAGTTTTACCGTTTTCAAAAACTTCTCCAATGGTAGACTTCTTCCATAAAAATTTCAAATTATTAAATTAAATAAATAAATAAATAATAAAATAGATAATAAATAATAAAATAAATAAATAACTAAATAAATAAATCGGAGAATATAAAATGATAATAATAGATAAATGAATAAATAACAAGATAATAAATAAATAAGTAAAGAATACTAAATAAATAAATAACTAAAAAAAATGATTGATAATAATGAAAATAAATTAAAACAAATGAATAAATAAAACCATAATAAATGATCAAATAAAAGTGGTTAGTAATAATAAAAAATAAAGATAAATAAATAAGTAAATGAGATAAATGGGTCATACAACCATACAAGTCATACTAAAAACAAAGATTAATGGGCCAAGGTGAGACTAAGTGGGCCAAGGTGGACCTAATGGGCCTAAGTGCCTAAATGGGCCTAGGGTGCCTAAATGGGCCTAAGTGCCTAAGTGGGCCTAGGGTGCCTAAATGAGCCTAAGTGCCTAAGTGGGCCTAGGGTGCCTAAATGAGCTACCCTAAAAGCTATCCTAAAAATGAACGAAAAGCCTAAGTCTAAAATAGGGCTGCCAAGGGTCACAATAATGGGTCAGATAATCCCTCGACCAAAATCTCCGAGGTGACTCAGAAAAAGGTAAGTGGTATGAGTAGCCATGGGCCACCAAGGAACTATTTTGAAGTACTGAAAACGAACTCAAAGACATGTGCTAAAGGGACAAAATTGGGGGTCTACATTAGTAAAAAGAGAAAATATCTATGTAATAATTAGTTTTATATTATGTTCATATAAATACCTCTTGGGAGCCTGTTCTCAGAGGAGGAGACCTTTTGTAAATTTTTGGGAAAGCAAGAAAAGTTTAGGCCCTTTGTTTTGCCTTACCTTCTCACTTTGTATTATTTATTTCTTACTAAGTTATGCACTCTCTGAGGAATCTTCCCCAGAGAATGAGTAACTAAACCTCTAGTTCCTTGGAGCTAAGGTTGCCAGGGAAGGTTCCAAGTGCAAGAATGCAAAGCTTTGTGGTTTCAGCCATCAATGAAGAGGAAGTGAAATCCTTTAGTGATTTCTATGTTTTTAGTTAACTTAAAACACCTTAGAGTCACCTGGGCCAACACTTGGTAAGGCAAGTGATCTCCAACCATGGAGATGCACTAGTTTACCCCTTGCGAGCCTCTGGGAGGTGACTTTAAGGTAGGATTTTCTGGAATTGCCAACACTTGGTAAGCTTTTGGACTCCAAGGAGACATCCATTAGTTATCTCTTACGAGCTTGAGAAGGGAAGTCCAAGGTTAAAGATCACCTTGAATGGTTAAGGCTTAGTGAGAGGTTTGAACCATTGCAAGTTGCATCAGTGAGAGAATTAAAGCTGAAATCTAATTGAAGGATGTATCTGTACAACACCGGTTAGAGAATTGACTATATGTTGATTCTCTCACGCGAGGAAATGAACCAACTGACCTGAGCTATGTCTTTTGCATGAGGAACCACCCTAGTGAACCTGACTTTCCAAGGAATGTTTTTCTTCCTAAGTAATTTCCATCACTTGCTTTGTAGTCATTTTAAATCTAAATCTTTGCCAATCAAAGTTTGTATTTTATTTCTTGAGCTAACCTTGAAATGAAACAATACCAATTCACTTTGAATTGATATCATTGAAAATTTGGAAACCCTTCCCAGTGAACGATCCTAGAGCCGCTATACTATAGTAGCTTTTTCTTTGCTACCCTAGTATATGGTGTTATAGGTTATAAATTTTGTTGATTACTCCCTCAATCAAGGAGCACCAGCTGAACACGCATCAGCTGAGACACCAATTGGGCATGAATCAATCAATACATAAGAAAAAACATAACTTTACAATATAAAATTAAATCATATGCTCCTATAATGGAGCTTACATTCCAATCTATAGAAAAGATTAAAACTTTACAAGAAGAATTGAAAACTTGTGCTCTTTTAATGGAGCTTATAGTTGAATCTATGAAGAATAAAGAAAACAATTATCTCATTCAATCGACACATGCAATAATAAAAAAGAAACTTACATGAATCCTTTGGTCATTGGATAATATCAAGGCTGCAAAAAAGAGGTTTAGCACACCATAAATAATGATCTCAGTAACGTTATGCTCTGATACCAAATGGCATCTTAGATCTAAGCAACAGAATAAATGCCAATTATATATATATATATATGTATGTAAGGATATTTAGGGTTAAAGTAATAATCTTTAGGTTTTGATATTCCCAAACCTTAAATTTTAAGTGTTAAATAATCAAATTGATGTCCTCGAAAGTCTTATGGACATCAAACGATCTTCCACCCATTAGTTTTTATTTTTTATTTTATTTTTATTTTTTTATCTTAGCACACTTTCGGTGGGGGAAAGAGAACGTGGAGGCTATGGCTCTCTTTCGTTGAAGACAACTCTATGGAAAAGCTATGGAAACCCTAACCCTTACGGGGCTATTTATAAGGTACCCTATTGTGCTTAAGTGAGTTGAGCCCACTAAGGGTTTAGGTCACTTAATCTAGCCCAAAACGGGTCCTAATTGATTTATAACCCAATAAGGATTAATAATTAATCAATTAGCCTAATCCAGAGACCTTGTTAACTTACTCCTATGGAACTTTATGTAATTACCAAAATGCTCTTATGTACAAAAGTGAACCTAGAGCCAATCCAACCCCAATAACCCATGCCAATAAGGTATGTGAGCTTATAGAGGGGACCATTGGGACCCATAGGAGTACTGACTCCTTCATAATCCAATTTGAAGTTAATTCAACATCTTACTATAGAGAATCAACCAAACTCCAATATCCTTTGTAAATAATGACACACTATGTGCTCGAGTCGTAAACACTTAATAATCGTTCAATAAGGGGATAATATAGTATAGATAATTAAAAACATCCTTGATGGTTCATCATTCATAGTGGTAAACACCCTATCATAAACTAATAAGGATAGATAAAAGTGAAACTAAAACACCACTAGTAAAATTCCAAATCTAATCAGTCTTTGGATTATATGAATATCCCTAATGGTTCATCCTAGGTTCCATCTAAGTTTATTAACTCAAAGAATTAAAGATCATAGCAGTTGCTAGTAAAATTTCTTGATATTGTTGTGATCATTCTTTATTAATTTAAGCCAACATATTATTTAGTTTAAAACTATTTTCCAATCTAATTCTTGTGTTATAGGAATAGTTTAATCTAATTATTGTTGTAGAAAGTGAAGATTTTTTACTCAACATGGTGCATAGGTGAGCAATAGTATTCTATTTTCGATTATTTGCATTTATTAATGGCAAGAGAAATTAATTGTGTACGAATATATTTAATACTTTTTTTTCAACAAAAACACAAGGGAGTAGGAATTTGGAGGCATGTACAATGCCAAATTAATAGTTTAGTGAGAATCTTTCTTGAATGTTTTGCTTATTTTATATTTATTACCTTATTTCCTTTACGATACATGAGATTTTTTTTCCAAGCCCACTGTCTTGGCTTCCTTTTTCAATAATTACAACCCTAGACTAACCTTTTTGCAAACACAAGAGTTAACACTAGGCATCGCTAGGCTCTGACCTGTTTTATTTTTATTTTTTAATTAGTTATACTTTCTCTTTCTCTATCTCTCTCTTCTCATTTAGTTGTCTTCTCTTATAGTTAATAATTGCCCATTGTGTAGCTACCAAGTTGTAAGAGCAACTACCTTTATGATACATGAGAATATTTTTCTGTTTATTTCCTTATTTTCCTTTATGAGATATGATAATCCTTTCCCAACCCTATTGCCTATGACTTGTTGATTCGATGCCCAGCCGGGTCTTTTAATAAAAAATATTTATAAATCCTATGACCTTATACTGGCGTAGCAAAGCTACTATAGTATAGCAGTTCTAGGGTCGAACTCAGGGATGGGTTTTCACTCTATCAGTGACAGACTCTAAATTAGAAATTGATTCTGATGATTTCCTTTAGCACAAACTTGAAATTTAAAATAGAATAAAATTGCTTTGAAAGTGGTGATATGTGATTGAAACTAAACTCACATAGACTATATAAAAAGTGGAAGAAAGAAAGTCTCCCGGAGCTAAAGGTTGCTAGGTTCAAATTCAGGATGCAAAGTGGAAAATTCCGGATTTTTCTCCTCGCATTGGGGATTTAATCTATAGTTATTTCCCGAACCGGTATAGGTTTGACAATGAAAATTTAATCCATATAAGTCAATAGAGATGGTAGTCAAGGTCCATTAATGGCTTAAGACACTATGGACTATCACCTTGAATCACTTTCCAATGGCTCGTATATGATAACTAATGGACTGATATGGATCTAGTAATAAGCATCCACAGAGACCTTAAGCTTACCATGTATTGGCCAGTCAAAGTGATTCTAAGGGATTTAAAGCAAAACTTTGAATTTAGAAGCCATTTATGGACTCCAACTACCTGAATTTAATGCACGGAAACTTTCCAACTTTTAATCTGGACTTTTCACCTAGCTTCCTTTACTCCAAGAAACTATTGGTTTAGCCTCTCATCCTCTGGGAAAACATCCTCAGAGGGTGTTTGGCTTCCAAGAAAATAGAAAATAGTAGAGAGAAAAAGAAAGCAAAAGAGATCTTTGTATTTCACTAAGTATCAAATTTACAATAGTTGGTCTCCTGGAGAAAGCTCCCCGAAAGATTGATTTTTCAGTGATTACAAGAGAATTTATATAGGAAGGTAATTTTACCCTTCCTTGGATACTTCCTAGCTAAGGAATTACATGAGTGGCTGAATACAAGGAGAAAATGGAAATTTAGACACAAAAATATCAGAAGAAAAAGAGTCGGCAAAAATATCCAATTTTCGCACGTTGGAGTTGCAATTTCGCACTTTGGTTTGAGGTGTGCGAAATTCCCATACTTTGGACTGAGGAATTCGCACCTTGCTTTCCATCGTGCGAAATTGTCCCTCAGCTTGATGCAGTTGTCTTCCGAAGGCCATATCTTCCTCATTTCAGCTTCAAATTGTACATGGTTTGAATTGTTGGATTCTTGACTTTCTGAGCTTTGAAATGGTATATAGAATGTAGAAAATGGACTTCGGGAATTGCTCCAAAATGGCAATGAAAGACTGCAGCTGTGTCCCCTGTTTTCATCACCCTGTTTTCCTCTTCTCCATTGTTCTCTCCTTGCATACTTTGAACTACTAAGGCAAAGGATTATGAGGCTCCAAAGCTTGGTTTCTTCATAAATTTAAGCTTTCCAAAAGCTTTGCCATGAACCATATATATCTCTCCCTCATTCATAAATTGCTTTGGTGAGCATAAAGCTATCAAAAAGCACCAAAACTTAACACAATTGTTGGAAACGATTGCAAGGGTCCCTAACATGTTAATTGAGTTAAAAGGTAATAATTAATACTCAAGGGTGTTTAAAAGAGATAATTACAAGCTACTAAATAGCATGTTTTGAGTAGTAATCACTTGTTTGTTTTTTTTTCAATTAGTTATACTCTTTCTCTCATTGTCTTCTATGATAATTAATAATTGCCCACGTGTAGCTCTTAAGTTATAGGAAGAGCTACCATTTTTAGTTGTATTCTCTATGATTGGTAAGTTGTTTGGTAATAATTACTTACTATTCAGCTCCCAGGTTGTATCAGCAATAAATTCGAGTTATGGGAAAGGAAGTTTCAGAACTACCTTTGGTGGCAACACGGGGTGAGTTTTTACTGTCAAACAAGTTCAAATTCCATAAAATGGAATAAGAGGAGGTATCTATTTGATAATTAAACAAAGGATTAGATCTTTTGTTTATTTGGGAACACAAACATCCCTAATGACTAACACAAAAGTAATTAATCAAGTTAAACTTAATGTATGAATCAAAATGGTTAAGCAACAAACAAGGTGACTTGATATTTTCTTAAACATTTGAAGACAACATTGTCCATCCCATGATGATGCCCTTGTTTTAACACTCTTGGTTGCTAGCTTTGAAATACAAGAAATTTGATAGATCGAAGGAGTTTTGCTAATGTTTTATTCTTCACTACACTATATAGCTTGTTGTAGTTGATGGCAAGTAACAACTTTGTAGTAGGATTCAATAGGGATTTTATCTTTGCCAAGAGCTCATTACCTATTTGAGTATAACCAACTACTTTAATGATGAAATCTTTAATAGTCGACATTGTCTACTTGGAATGCTATTCTTCACACAACTTGGATACATCATATGTAAGCTATACTATCTAAGTATCATCATAAGTTTCTTTTTACTACTCCACAAAGGGTAATTAGAATCATAGGGGTTCGAGCTTTGGCTAGGAGATGCTATAAGGTGCTACCATGTAAGGGGTTTTTGAAAAAATGAATGTCAGGTTATGGGAATTATGGAAAGTAGAATATGGTGACAAAACAAATTGATACTCTCTTAGTCATTAAGAATACATAAAAGGTTAACTTAGTGAAGTATCTAGAAAGAAAGAATATTAACTTAGGCACAACCTTAATTGAGGATGAGAAAAGAGAGTTTGTGACACTAGTGAAGTCTTTTTAATATAATTCATTTTGAGATGTCAAGGATATGATGGAGTCAACCCTACTATAGTTGGACACCACTTGATTGTTGAACATTGTGGCAAAAATTCAAGAAATTGACATTTGAACAAAGAAATATAGTTTGTTAATTAAAAATTTATAGGCTTTAGGAAGCTAGGTTTATCAAGGAAATTTTATACCCCACTTAGCTCTCTAATACAATAGTTGTACCTAACAAAAATAGGAAATTGAGAATTTGAATTATAATATGGACCTTAACAAAGCATGCCCATAAGATTGTGTTTATCTTACCAAGCATAACCAGCTAGTAGATGCAATAACAAAAGGTTGGAGATTATCTATTTTGGATGTATATTGATGAAAAGGACACAAAGACAACAACTTTTATAAAAAATATAAATAAGGGAACCTATTAGAGGATGGTCACCTCTATGTTCTCACATCTTCTTGGAAAACAATGGAGGTCAATATCAATGATATACTAGTCAAAACTAGAGATGAACTTCACTAGTAGCACTTACAAGAAAGTTTTGAAGTAATAAAAAAATTTGGAATGAAACTCAACCTTGATAAATTTGTTTTTATGGTTGAAATTGGGAAATTTTTAAGCTATATATTAAGCAAAAGGGGAATAGATGTGAACCTAGTCTAAACAAAAGCAATACTCAAGATGTCCTCACTATAATCCATTAGAGATGTTGAATGCTTAATTTATCTAATCATTTCCATGAGTTGTTTTATTTTCAAGTGCTCATATAGATGTTTACATTTGTACAAGTTTCTTAGTGAAAAAAAAAGTGTTTGGAGTGGATGGAGGATTGGAAGGAGGCCTTCCTTAAGACTTCCAATTATGCCTTTAATGTAGTCTTAATCAAAGAAGATAAATAGTTGAATTTGCCCATTTATTATGTGAGTAACTGTTTCATGACTCCAAGATGAGGTACTTGATCATGGAAAAGATATTATTTACTTCAATAATTGCCTCAAAGAAATTGCAACTTTATTTCCATGCTTGATGAGTACTTTAATCATAACAATAGTTTTTTTTTTCATTTTCTATACATTGTTTAATGTTTTTTGTGTTAGAGAGTAGGAAAAAAAGGAAGATGATATTGTTATCTATGAATGCACGTATGATGATGATCCTGGTGGTACATGTGGGGAAGAGATGGCTGAATGTGAGCATAGAGTGCTCATCTCAATATTCCCCATGAAGTGTGTTCAATGTCCATTGCAAGAATCATGTTTACATAAATTGTTCACTAAAATTTAATGGGGATGTCCAAAAAATATTCATTATAGTGTAGAACCTAGTCTTTTTCCCTTGCTTGTGATGAATTCCAATTTATAAAATGAAAATAATAGATTCCACATCTTAAAGGACCGAGGTTGGGGATGATTGCCATGAGAATATTTTATTCTGGTTATGTCGTGTTTGTTAATCATTCAGAGAGAGCATGAAAGATATAAATAGGCCTAGAAGGGTGTCATGGAAGAAATAATGCATGGAGGAGAAAAATAATTTTGAAAAATTTTATCCTTTTGAATTTCAATGCATATCTTAATGTTTTCAGAGACTTTTCAAGTTGATAGCCTTATGTTATCTAAATGATAGAGGAGCTAGAGGCATGAATAGAAAATGTAAATTCACTTGGAGCTCTATGTTTTCTTGTTTTGATGCTTATAGGAGCATGAACATAAGTTGAGAATAGAAATAATACGGGGTGACTAAATTCTTTAATGAAGAATTAACCAAATTTGGTGAATAATTAGTGGCTTGCTCGTTATTTGTTGATTGCAAATCAATAGCCTCATTTTTACAAGATTGAAAATTTAGTGTACCAGATCCTGAACTCTTTGGTGACTTCTATTTGCTTGAAAACCTTTTTTAACATTGATACTAAAAGACCCTAGAACCAATAAACACTTGAAATTAGAACCAATAACATTCCCTAATGATTTGATTCTTATGAGATCCATCCATGTTGCCAATAGTCTCCTTTGGCCCAATTTCTATTGATTACATTTGATTTATTACATCTCAATAGAGGCATTAAATAGAATTGCCATTAGCATATTTTAACATGAGGATAGAACTTGAAGCACTTCATCGTTAAAAGGGCGATCTACATTGTGGAAACTTTTTAGTGTCACTTCTTATATATGTGAAGAGTTAAGAACCTTCAAATATGCTCATAGAGACTAGAATTAATAGGCAAAATAAGAAAATTTTAGTTCTTACCATTGCCAGAGTGGCTTGAATTTTATGTGAGATATTATTGGCATTGAAAGGATAGGGCCTACTTGTTTTGTGTACATGTTCAATTGGGTGAGCAACACTTGGGTTAAGTAAGAAAGCTTAGAATACCAATCTATTTCTTAGTCATAACATCCTTTTTCAGCTTCATGTTCAAGTGGGAAAGTAAGAAATATAGTGATTGGTCTATTACAATTTGGTCAACCATCGACTAGAGAAGATTATGTGAATAGTTAAATATATCTCTTTCACTATCCAAACTTAGGGTGGGAAAGAAACAATTTGGATTCATAAAAGTGTGAATATACTAATAAGCCACATCCATATTAAACTCTTTCACTTACCTTTTTAAACATGTAAAGACAGGTGTAATCCCACATCTTGTTGTTGTATGTCTTCACAATTGTATCCTTCCATTAACGACTTTAGTAAGTAATTACCATACCCATATGATTGGGTTGTATATTTGTACCTTTCCTTGATTATGATAAACAAGTGTGTAGAGAATTTCTTCAATTTGGTTGTTATCTCTATAGCTAATAGTAGGATAGTAAAGCAAAACAAAAAACCTATCGTATTATTTCCAATAGTGATATTTTGTTCTTATGTTTCACATAGTAAAAATGTATATATTTCTATTCATTTAAAATAGATTAGCATGCTTCATTTTTTAGGTTGGTTTTGTATTTTTTTTTTTAATAAAATAGATAAGTTGGTTTCAATGTTGATCTCTTAACAACATGTGAGTGAAATTTATATGATTTTAAATAACTTTAGCATCATCAACTTAAAATACTTCATATATCATTGGCATATATTTTAAACAATTTAGGCTACATCATAACGCTGAATTCATTTTCCTCTATTAAAAGGTGCATTATTGGAGCACAAAGCCTTAAATATATATTAGAAAATTATATACTTTCCTTTATTGATTATTGGATGATCAATCCTAGATCCTCTATAGAACTTTTGTTTAGGTAATTGGTTCAATATATAGGCATAATTGGTGACTTCAGATATAGTGCTAGGATTATAAGAATAGTTTGTAAAATCAAATTTATTTTTATTTTTATAGAGAAATTTTTAAAAAATTTTAGTTTGGTAGCATAAAAATCAATAGTGCTTGTCAAAAGTACACAATATGCACTATGGGGCAACCAAATTCTACAAGCTTAAGCTTTTTAGAAATTTTTTTGTTTAATATGGTATCACTACCTTCTTTAGTGGGAGATCAAATGTTACCTTATCAACATATGTTTATCTCCTCAATTTATTAAGTTCATCCTACATTTGAGGGATCTTGTTAGGGAAACATAATAATCCTTTCGGTTGCTTATTTAACAAATGAGATTGATACACTAATGATGCAATGTTCAGTTAAGTAATACATTTAAGGGAAATAAAAAAGACTTTTGTGTGTGTGTGTGTGTGTGTATATATATATATATATATTAAAAAAAAAACATAATCTAAGAATCAACAACTCCCCTAAAGGAGTATTTTCTCCTGTAGGACCATGAGTGTAAAAGGATAATTGTCACCAATTCTAAATAAAACTGATCATTTGAAGAGATAATGACCAATCAACATCACTATAATGAGTATAGCATATGTTGGTATAAAAATTCATTGTTTCTTAGACCTAACTAACACTTAATAATGATTGCTAATGGATTGGACTAAACATGACCTATGCTAGTCGATCGGTCAAGTTGCTGGATTTAGCTTAGTTCTCATACGATCTGTAAAAACGTAAGGTGACATATAAAAGCCAATTCAAGCCAGCTATTGACCCCTTGACATGAAGTATGCGACTCCACGACCTCATGGAGCGGCCTCTTGGCCCCATAAGTGACGTATGAAAAAGGCAAGATGACATAAGGGCATAATGCCTTGTGCAACAAGGTGACTTAGTGAGCCATGAGTGCAATGCCATGGCATGTTATAACACCAAGGTGGACTTGGACAAGGCATAATGATGCAATGAAAATGAGGTCCACTTAGAGAGGATGCCTAAGAGCCCAAGCATTGGCTTCACTTTCTTCATTATCAAGTTTGTGCCATTCTTATTTAGGTTTTAACTCAGTAGTTGATTTCTCATTCACACCAAGTCTCAATGGGGTCCTCATCCATATTCCACCAAATTCCATACTTGTTCACCTTGTATTTTAAGAAAGTACTTCATTCAGACTTTCTAATGGGGATAGTTACTCCCATCAAAGCATGGTTGACTATTCATAGGAGCCCTAGTTCTTGGTTGCTCCATACTGGACTTTGGAGGATCAATAAAAATATGATTTTTATCATACTCTAATACCAATTGAAAAGTCTAAGTCTAGTAGGGTAACACCTAGAGGAGGTAAATACCCATATTTAAAAATTATAATATAAAGAATGGAATTTATTAACTAAAATTTAAGCCTACGAGATATTAGGGTCAATCAATATAATCAAAATACATAAACAAACTAATAATATGTATGAGACACAAATTTTTATGTGGAAAACCCCCACACTAATTGTGGACATAAAAACCAATTGTGTCTCAAACCTCTAATCTAAATCCACTATGTGAGAACATGTTACACAAATTTACCTTGCTATTTTACACTAAAGACTTACTCTCTAGCACCTACAACTTGATCCATGTTCATGATGCAACAATCTCCAAATGCTCCAGCGAATACGTTTCAACCCCGTTGAAGGGATGTAGGTCTTCATGAGAGATTGAGAATGGTGTGGCAAGGTATACTTACTCTCATGAAAATTTTTCCTTCTTAGAAGGGTTATAACAAGGTTTATATAGGAATAAAAACACTAGGGGATCAAAACCTCAAACTTTCCAAACTTAATTTTCATGAAATATCCAAAACTATTCTACCATATTTTGATGGATTCTGTATGAGTGTTCAAGCACACTTAACCACCACTCAAGTGCCTAGGGAGCTTCAGCACAACTTAAGTGCTTGAGCATTGATGTATCACTTGGGTGTTGTTCCATAGCTCGAGTGGTCCATATTTTTTCAAAATACATTAATTTAATATTTTTAATTCAATAAAAGGAAACTTATCCACCTAACCCTTTGAATACCTAACTTGGCACAAGCCAAACCTTTTTAGACTTACCTATGACTTTCTGGTTGAGGGAAAAACAACCTTGAATCATTAATGGAGAACAAGTCACTATCTAAAAAGATTCCTAAGACAAAATAAAATGGAACAAAATTGTTAACATGTAATGAAGACTCATTGTCCTCACATATATAATGTAATATAAAACATTTAGTAGTAAGATATAGATTCGAACACACATTAATATTAGAATAATGATTTATCTAATATGTGTGAGTGTGTGCTTTTACCAATTTAAAATATTATTACTTGTTTATATTTTAACAATTTAATAAATAAATTTAAAGATAAGATTATTAAAATTAGTTTAGGAGGACAAATAGTATGCATAAACTTTATGCAAAATAAATCAAACGTTCAAGTAGCCTAAGTGGTTGCAGTTGTTGCTGTCATGTTTGAGGCTTGACTTGATTCCTAACAAAAGCCTTTCACCATGAAAGTGTCACAAAAATTCCAATAAAATATAAAAAATAAAAAACTAAAATATCTTGATATATATATATATTTGTGAGTGTGCGCGTATATTTAAATGTATATATATAGGAGTTTTAATATTTTGCATATGAATTTCTATTTTTAATAATAAAAAATAGAAAGTGCATCATGTGTCACGTTAATATTTTCAATTTTGTGTCCTCGTATATTTGAATTAGATAGAGTATCAAAATTGCATCTAGATATGAAAGAAAGTCATTTTATGGTATAATGGATCTAATGTACATGTCTAATTTTCTAAACAAATGATTCAAACTTTAGACATCTTATCTTTGGAATTATTATAGGAAAATTTCTTAAAATCTAGATTCATTTGATATTTATGTCACATTCAATATGAATGGAAGTTGTGAGGTTATAATGAATTTTAATTACTTCTATGTTATTCTCATTCCAATCATAAGATAAATAGTATGATATTTAGCTATACATTACAACAAAACTTGAGTGAACTTTCAAGTTGATACAAATTAGGAAAAATTAGGGTCAATATGGAATAGAAATTAAAGTTTAGAAGTTGAAACATTTTATGCAAGGTGGAACTTTTCATGCTTGCATGGCACACCAAGCAGATACAATATTTGTTACACATGACTAAAAACCACAAATTGATCAATATGAGGTTTTTCAAAACAAGGTAAAACTGCTCTTTTGCATTACTTTTTCTAATATTAAATTATATAAGGAAAATAGAAAGCCTAAAATAATATTTTTGATATAAAATATATAACTCTAAGCTAAAAGAAAGATGGTTATATGTCATACATATAACATATAAGTTTAAAATGCAAATTTTAATAGACTACTTATAAAATATAATTGTAAAATAAAATTCTTCTATATACCCCAAAATTATCAAATTCAAATTTCACGTTGAGTTTTCTTTTTAATATTTGATTCAAATCTCATTTAAATTTTCAATTTTAAATCAAGCAAAGTGAGAAGAAAAGAAAAAAAAAATTGATTGGTCATTAATGTTGACTCAAAGTGTATTAAACCGTCATTTTAAAAAAATAAAAAAAATTCTAGCCAACCCTATACTTATTACTCATTTGTATTCATTTGGAAGAAAATGTAAAATTATCCTATAAAAGCCTATCTTACATCACAAAACCATAGATTTGCATCTTGCTCATTTCATCCTCTATGTGAAGCTCTCTTTGAGAAGCTCCTAACCCTTGTTCAAAGCTTCTCCAAGTTCTCACATCTTTTATACGCTCTAAAAATTTTGTTGATCGTATCCTATCAAAGCTTATCTTATATCACAAAACCTTGGAATTGCATCGCTTCCTCATTTCATCCTCTATGTGAAGCTCTCTTCGTGAAGCTCCTAATTTTTCTTCAAAGCTTCTCTAAGTCCTCAAATATCTTATGTGCTTAAAAAATTTTGTTGGTCATATCCTATAAAATCTTATCTTATATCACAAAACCCTAGAGTTTCACCCCACTCATTTCATCCACAACTTGATGCTCTCTTTGTGAAGCTCCTAACTCTTCTTCAAAGCTTCTCTAGGTTCTCAGATCTCTTATGTGTTCCAAAAATTTTGTTAATTGGTAACTTCACAGCCATCTTCTCAATCTTATGATTTATTTTCAATTTTCTTTTCATAATAGAATTGCTTGTTTAGTTAGAAAAAAGAAATAGAAAAGTTAACATGTATGATTTTGACAATAAGAACTAAGTAAAAATTTCAATTTCTTAAAAAATAAATTCATTGTAACATTTCCCTAATTTCTTATAGGTCCTTGGGTTTTTAGTTTTAATCCTTTGTGAAATTATTTTGAGAAAGATTTGATGAAAAAGTACTTCAAATTTCTAATTCATACTAATATTTTTAGTTTGTTCATTCATACTAATATATATCCATTTATTTTTTTCCTATGTTCAACAATAGGTTTGCAAAATCCGACTTTTAGAATTTGTATTTCATTATCCTAATATCTCTGTAAAATTAGAAATTCCTAGGGAGATTATAAAAAAAATTGCTCTTCTAGTTTTGATATTTTTTCTATTTTTTAGCATGTTTAATTATGAAGATATCACCATATCTATGTACTTTTTTCTTATGTATATATATGATTATAAATAGGTTTGAAAATTATATATATATGTTTTAGAATCTATCTCTCTACCAAGGAAAATAAAATCATTATTATGACTTTTAGTAGCAAATACCAGCCTATTTTTTCCATTCTATTTGGCATATAACTCGACATATATACTCAGGTTTGCAATATGTGTTTGGCTTACAAAGCACTTGGCAATTCCTTTGGTGAACTGACGAATGACTCCTACACTAGAGATTTGAATTTTATATGTCATATGTTTTCTTGGAAATTAATACTTTCCATATATTATATGTGATTATTAGTTTTCTTGACTTTTGTTTTTAAAGATCTTTATTTTCTTCATGATTTATTCAAGTGCTTGGAGACAAAATTTCAATGGCATGAGTGGAGTCGGAAAAAAAGAAGGTATAAAACTTATAATTTTATTTTATGCACCTCATTATTCCATAATAAATTTTCAAATTTTTATTTTAAATTATAAGTTTGTTAATAGTAACTGGAATGAAAAATAAAATAAAATATTGATATAATATATCATATTCGTTGGCATATGCACTACAACTTTACTTTTTTCTCTACTATTGTTCATTTTTTGCAATTTTCTTAATTTTGCATTATGTTATTTCTTACAAACATATTTTACCAATTTTTTATGAAACTAATGTAGTTTTCTTATCTTTTTTTCCCCTATATTGTGTTTATATGTAAGTCACATATTTATCAAGGGGACACCTACCATCATGGAAATCACACTCTAATGGCTACTTTGTCTGAGGGCCTCATACATATTCTATGAATATTTGATGAAATCAACATATAAGTTTTCATCAAGTTATTTCTCGTATTGTGTTTATATGTATATTACATATTTATAAACAAGACATCTGCCCTTTTTGAAGTCTTATAAGAGGGTCTCTTCTTTGAGGTGTTATAGTAATTAGATGATCATACAATTATATCGATCTTGGCTTTAGTTTTTAAAATAGATAAGGGACTACTTAAAAAATAGAGTAAATACGAATTTTTAAAATTTTAATTTAATTTATTAATTTTCTAAGAAGGTGTGAGACAAGATCTCTTTATTGAAATAATAAAGGAAGGGGAAAGTCTAAAAAATAAAATTAAAGCAATTTTCTTATTGTGATATCAAGAAAAGTCGTTTTTCTTTTGTTTTTGTTTTTTGATTTATTTATTTATTTATTTTCTTTTCTTTTCTTTTTTAATTGTAATTATCAATTTAATGAACAAATAGTCATGAAAAATCACAAAAAATAAAAATTCTATAACAACAAGGACAATAAGCTTTTGTAAACCTTCTCAAGTTAAATTGTTCTTCTTTCTCAAAGAGAGGAGTAGTCTTGTAGTTGTCTTCTTAGGCAATGGAATTCCATTTTCTTTTTTATTAAACTGGGCAAATCCTTTAATGATACCATTTTCATTACTTTGATTGTAGAAATTGTAGCCTTTGACCTTGAGTTATTACCTATGAAAAATTTCAACTTTGATTAGATACTAAAATAAATAGAGTAAGAATCTATTAGTATAGAAAGGATTTGTATGATATCTAATCTAGGGAAATATATATATTATACTGTGTCATCCAGAAAATCAAGTGATTCCTTCTTTCTTCTAACTTTGAAAGGATCGATAGATACTATCGAGGAGTAGTTGTTCTGAATCAATCAATCAAGTTCGTTTTTCAAAAACATCATCAGAAAAAAAATTAAATGGAGTTTTTTTAAACATCGTAAAAGGAGATCTGTTTTGTCTGGCATTTATCCGAATAAAATCTTATGATTATTATGAACTCAACAGGACCTTCCCTCTCGAATCAGACAAACTTGGCCAAAGAGGGGGTGGATCAACTGGTAGCAAGAGAATGGATCACTTGTTCTTTGAACAGTTCTTTCAAAAAATGAATCTATCTGATTGATGAGTCATTAGACAATTCACGGTTCAGGTGCTTATTAAGAATAGGAATAATCCAATTGAGTTCATGGATTTACCTAGACACCAACCAGGACACTGGTTGTCAACATTTATGCAATATTTGGTCCCACTATACAATATACTCTTTCAATTGATAAACCTACAAAAAATTGGTCAAATCTGGAGTCAGACAGAAACAAGTTACAGGTACAAAAATTTTCATGAATAGCATTCCGGCTCTTTTTAAGTTGTTATTCCCACGAGGTAATTAAAAAAGAATTCAGAAATGGTCATAAGCCAAAGAAAAACATGACTGTATATTTCCAGAGCACCGCATTTGGAGAAACTCACAAGTACTGCAAAGCAAAGGGGAAAAAGTTTTATCACACCACCCGGCCAGTGCTGTCTTCAGTCATTCTACAAGCAACAACCATCAGCAAGTACCACTGAGATTCCAGAAATTCACAGCATCTTGAAAATGTCGAATATTTCATGTCATTCAACTGTTGAGTCTCTCAAAGAAATGTAAATATCCCATATCCTTGGGGGCTTAATAGAAGACCCAACCTTGTCAAGGAAATCCGAATAGATAGAAGCTACATGCAGCTGCATTATCATGTAGTGGTAATCATCAAAAGAATGTAAATGTATAAAACAAAACAATAACAGAAGGGTATATAAGAAACTAACTTCCTCCATCAGGCAATCCAGCATCGGCAGTAGGAGTACTACTTGCTGTAGCATCCATATCTGATGAACTAGCAGCAGCGGGATTGCTAAATATCCAATCAGTTGCTTTCTCAATATCGCCACCCTGCCAATCCCAAGAAGTAAGAGAAATCCCATGACCATATCTGTATATGTTTTGCACTGTCTAGGCCTTTGCCTAGTTTGTACTTTGGGCTCAAGTCCATGGACCTGTCTCTCAAGTAGGGATGGCAACGGGGCGGGTTCAAGATGGGTCGCCCCCATCCCAACCCCACCCCATTTATTCAAAACAAATCCCATCCCCGTCCCATTTAAAAAATTAAACGGGATGGGGCCGGTATAATAAATTCCCGTACTCGCCCCGCCCCGTTTAACTTTTTTTAATTTTCTTTTTAAAAATTACTTTTAAAATTTTTAATTACATTAAATTAAATATATTTTATAAATAATTAAATTATTATATTTTTATAATTTATTTTATTAAAAATATTTTATTATTTTTCTATATATTAAAAATAGTAAAATAAAAATTAAATTAAATTAATTTTATATATAATCAGGGGCGGGGCCGTCTTGGGTTTTTAAAAAAATTTCTAAACCCGTCCCAAACCCGTTTATTAAAATTGAACCCCTTCCCATTAGGGGAAGGTACCCGAAACCCCCCCACCCCTCATTGCCCTCCCTACTCTCAAGCTCGATAAAGGGAAGGAAATATCTCCAAATTTATTATTTATTTATCTCAATGCAAAACCATTTGACAGTAATTTTTAAAAGTATTCCTAATCTTTAAAAAAACTTAAAAGAGTTTTTAAAATGAAAAATAGCTATTTGATAATATTTTGAAAGAGATGTTTCTTTAAAAAAACTCATATATTCCTAAAATATCATTTCCCGTTATTCTCCATTTTTCTTTCACTTTCCACTTTCTGCTCACTCTTCTCTTCCTCTTTCACTTCCCTTTCATAAAAAAAAAAATTTTTTAGTTTTTTTAACAATATATATATATATTTTAATAAAAGTTTTTGGTTTATTATAATATTACTACTATCTATAAAAAAAAATTATGTTGAATGCCGACTTTTTTTTTGCATCTAAATATCATTTTAAATACTTAAAAAGAAACTAATTATTTTTATTAGTGAATAATAGGAAGGTTTGTATAAGAAACTATAAGGTCGAAATGTTTTAATGACAATGTTCTTACTAAAGTGTTTTTGAGAGAATCAAATAGTTTTTTTATAAAGCATTATAACTAGTTTTCAAGCCAGCTATTAACCCCTTGACATGAAGCATGCGACTCCACAACCTCATGGAGTGGCCTCTTGGCCCCACAAGTGACGTATGAAAAAGGCAAGATGACATAAGGGCATAATGCCTTATGCAACAAGGCAACTTAGTGAGCCATGAGTGCAATGCCATGGCATGTTATAACACCAAGGTGGACTTGGACAAGGCATAATGATGCAATGAAAACAAGGTCCACTTAGAGAGGATGCCTAAGAGCCCAAGCATTGGCTTCACTTTCTTCATTATCAAGTTTGTGCCATTCTTGTTTAGGTTTTAACTCACTAGTTGATTTCTCATTCACACCAAGTCTCAATGGGGTCCTCATCCATATTCCACTAAATTCCATACTTGTTCACCTTGTATTTTAAGAAAGTACTTCATTCAGACTTTCTAATGGGAATAGTTACTCCCATCAAAGCATGGTTGACTAAAGTGTTTTTGAGAGAATCAAATAGATTTTTATAAGAAACTATAACGTCGAAATGTTTTAATGACAATGTTCTTACTAAAGTGTTTTTGAGAGAATCAAATAGATTTTTATAAAGCATTATAACTGGTTTTTCAAATTTTTAAAAACATTTTTAAAATTTTATCAAATGTGAAATTTTCAAAAAAAAATATTGAAACATCCTATCTTGAGGTATGGGCTAAATACAAAGTAGCAAATAGTTATCTACCTATATAAAATAGGAAAAAGAACCATATTAATAGTGCATTTGGTACTAATATTAAAAAATATTTATAATATTTTTAACACTTGAATGATAAAATTTTTTAACTATTAAAAATATTAGAAAAGTAATATAAAATCACTATGAAACAGACTTGCTTTAAAGTATAACACCTCTTATAGCATTTTATAACATTTTTAATTTACATTTTTGATAACATGTTATGTTATTAACATTAATGAAACTAAACCACTAAATCACTTCACACATTAGAAACCACTAAACCAATTGATAAATTACTCAATCACCTTTTACTCCGTATGAATGTAATTTCCTTTTTTCCCCTAAGAAGCATATTATATATTTTTAACACACTTTGTCATGTACAATTTTGATTTAAAAAATTTGTGCACGTGGCAATATTTGTTGGTCACTTCAATCTTCGACAAAAGACTCACGACAGAGAAGCCAAACTCAAGGTCTGAATTTCCTGCCGACTATGCCCATATATATATAACCGCCAAACCCCCAACAACCATATTATAACTAGTTAGAGAGAGAGATGGTGTTGTAATCACTAATCAAAAGTGATTTTGTACTGTAATTTTTCTCGAGAACCAAACACACCAAGTTCACCAAGAAGACGGATTTCCATCCTGTGCACCCATCACCACTGCCACGGGAAGAGCAAGATGAAGATCTCAACGAACACTTCGACGTGGTAGCAGATGAATGCATGGCCAATGAAAACCAGTTGGAGTTTCGCAATTTCCGACTTCAACCTCTTCACGTCCATGCAATCGTAAAGCGTACGCCAATAAGAAGAACAATTTCAATTCCTTGTTTTTTCTTTTCTTTTCTTTTCTTTTCTTTTTTTCATAATCTTTCTTACGCTGAATGCACGCATTTCTTGGATTCTTGCTATGAATTACAATGATAGCTTCATGTCAATGCTTAAACCCGGCTGGTCATTATGTTTGTTTGGTGAAGAAATGTAGGAAAGGGAAGGAACCAAAATCATTGAATACTGTATGGTCTCAATTTTGGGGTTCTTCAAGAATAAGATAATTTTTTTAATGAAAATTTCTATACCCAGTAACATTCTTATTTGTTTTTTGATGTTCGTTCATGTCTTGGAACAGAGAAAGGTTGAAGATGTGGAAGAAAATCTCAAACCTCTATCCATCTGCTGTCTGAGAATTGCTTAAAGGATGAGGGACGCACCTCCTTGGTTCATATATAGATTTTTGGTAGGAGTAACTCTACAAATTCTGAGAAGTCAATCGGAAATCAAACATATCATTTTTCACATACTTAATCGTGCTGTGGTCTGATCGAGCAGATGATAATTATTATTCATTTTAATTTTCATAATTAATTATCTACCATAATTATCACAATTAAATTTTCTAGAGATAAATCTTATTTATTATGATAATTATCATAATTAATTAATCATGATAATTATAATATTTATTTGATTTTTTATTAGATTACCTTATATGGCATGTTAATATATTATTAGCCAATTATTATGCGGCAATTAATGAGTCAACATAAAATTTGTCCCTCTACAAATCCCTTCAAAAATTTGAAAGATTTGAAATAATAAATTTTATTTGGCTAGAACTTTAAGCCAAGGAACAAGTTTTCCAAACTTTTATTTTTTTTCACTATTTTTATTTTTCTTATTTTGAATTTTGATTCAAATTTCTTATTTATTTTTTTTAAGCTTTGCTTTTACTACTTTATTTATTTATTTAGTTTGATTTGTTTTTTTATTGGAAACTAGGAATCCTAATACCAAAAGGATTTGAAATAAAAAATTTAATTTGACCCAAAAAAATTTTAAGCCAATGAGCAAATTTTTGAAAAAAAAATTAATAATTAGAAATCCTAATGCCAAAAGGATTTGATATGTGAAATTTTATTGAAACCAATAAATTTAATTAGACAAATCTTAAATTTCTCAAGTCTCTAAAAGTAATCGATTTGATTGGTGTTATTTATTTTTTATTTTTTTATTTGCACCTTTTATATTTTAAGATATTTTCTAATTTTTTTACTCGTCCAAGTTAAAATTTTTGTATATTTGGCAATATGAATGAAAAAATTAGATGTTATTCAAAATATACTATGAGAAAGCTTAGTTGAAAGCTTCTGTTGTTGTGAGGTATTTGTTTCTTCCTTTCTCCTTTTTTTCTTTTTTTTTGTAACATATACCTTCTTCATTAATGGTGTTTTTTTTTTAATAGTCATTCTTATGCAAGGAAATTATATTCCTTCTTGTTCAAGATCGTTAAAGGGGAAGTGAAAATATAAATTTTTTATTTCTTTAATTTTGTTCTTTTTTCATTAGTGAAATTTAAGGATTTATTTCTTCTTTTTGTGATTATGGAAGAAGAATTACAGAAAAGCAAGTGAGCATGAAATTGATTCCTTTTGATTTCATAGTGATATTATCCTTATAGCCTACAAATAAGGATTTATGTATTAATAAAGGGAGACCGAATTAACAACTAAGATATCTTCTCATAAATTTTTCTAAGAAATAAATACTTTCTAATGTACAAAAAATTTGAAATTCAAGGGCCAAGGCTGCTCTCTCTTCTCTTATCCTAATTAGGAAAAAAAATGGTTTAATAATTAAGGTAAACTCTATCTAATGATCATTTGAAAAATGTAAATTTGTGTTTTAGAATGAAAGTTGATTAATTCAAATACTGTTTTCCTAATTGGATTAATTCAAAATTACTCTTAAGCTTCAAATACCATTTCAATAAAAACATTATAGAAAATTTAAAACTTAGATGAACAATATCTACAATATCAAAAACTATTATATATATATATATATATATATATATATATATATATATATATATTAAAAATTCTTTTAAATTACAAGAGATGGTACAAAGTATCAAAATTAAAAATTTGCAATGAAGAATTTGTTTTCGGAATTACAACAATATAAAAAGTGCAATTTTTATTCAAAAAAAATTATGAAAGGTTGTTATTATTATTGAGAGTTTATTATTGTGAAGAAATTTTTATACCTGAACAAGATAATTCTCTAGATTTGCCTTTAACTTTCCAACAATACAAATGGGAGTAGACTATAAACTCAAAAGCAACATGACCAAGAACACACCACCTAGTGGTTTGGGTGCACCACCACCTAGTCATCCTGGTGCACCACCACCTAGTCATATGTCTAGACCTCCACCTAGACCATAAACTAGGGGAAAGTCTATGCCACCACCATATCATCCATTGATGAATCCTCGACCACTTTGTTTCTTATTTTCCATATAACTTTAAGTTATATTTGGCTCCCGAAAATTAAGAAATAAGAAAAAAAATATTTTTTAAAAAAATAATTTTTAAGGTTTGATTTTACTATTAAAAAAAAAGTAAAAAAATAAATAAATATAATTAAAATTAGTAAAAAAATTATATAATTTTAAATTATTTAGTGTTTATGTAGAAGACTTAAAAAAGTGAAATAAGTTTGATGTAGAATATAAAAATATATTTTCCCTCAAGCTTTATGTGAACCGGATAAGCCTAAACGAAATGAGGAATTGTTTTCCTACACAGAAAAGGAGGATAATATGGTGGTGGCTTTCCCTCAGTGTATGGTGTTGCTGCAGGTTTAGACATACCACAATAATAGGATAAGGAGGATGAATAGATGGAGGTGCTGGTGGAAGACCTGGTACAGTGGCGTTGCTCCAGGACTTGTACTACCGGATTGGCTATGTTTGGCTACGTTGTTTTTGAGCTTATGGCCACCTCCCCTTCGTACTTTGCCGCTAGCTCCTTCATGCATTGAAGTCGACCCTCCTGCGATGTCCATTTGGTTGCTGAGAAACGAAAAATAAATAAAAGAAAATTACAGGGTATATTTTCTTGGTTTGCAATCGTCACTGACACAGAAAGATCAAGCTGTCAACGAACATTGCAACACGGTTTCAGATGAATATATGGCCATTGAAAACCGGGTGAATCGCAAATTTCCGACTTGATGATCTTCATGTCCATTAACCTATAAGAAGAACAATCTTTACTCTTCTTGTTTTTTCTTTTCTTTTTTAATAATCTTTTTAATTCTGATCACATGCATTTACGTTTCAAACCATCTAGCTTTCCCTGTACAAAGAAGTGGAAGAACATCAAAATCAAATAAGAACATTACTGAGAACAGCAATTTTCTCACTCCTCTATTTGGTTCCATACAAAACAAAGAAAAAACAGAACCAGACAAGTTATCTTATTCTTGAAGAACCCCAAAATTTGAGACCATGCAGTGTTCAAAGATTTTGGTTCCTTCCTTTTCCCTACACTTTCTCCCCAACCAAACAAGATCCTTTAGCCTTGTAACATACTGGGTGGAGTGTCAACCGTCCACATGAAGCTATCATAGTTATTCATGGCAAGATACCGCACAAATGGGCTGTTTTTCTCGTAATTTGAGGGTTGGATGAATAAAGCAGTATGCAAAGAAACCAAGAAACCAAAAGATGCATGTCAGAATCTTTGTGATTATTAAGAACGAAAAGAAAAAACACAAAAGTGAAGCCTTTATGATTGCATGGACGCGAAGGGAATCAAGCTGGAAATTCCGATTCTCCCAGTGCTTTCAATCGCCATGCATTCACCAGGTTGAAGCACTCGTCGAGAGCTTGATCTTTTTGTGGCAGTGACTGGTGCAAGTCCAGTTGGGTATGCGGGAGCATTCGTGGTCAACATGTATTTCCAATAGGAGGACGACCTAAACCTTGAGGTCCTGCTCTATCGCTGAATATATGCAATAAAGAAGAAAATTAGGTTATAGTTAGTTGAAGATAAGATAGGATAAAGAAGAATATTAGGTTATAGTTAGTTGAAGATAAGATAGGATAGGATATATATCCATACATATCCTATTAATATAATATTTTAAAGTAGCATAGATAATGAGATATTTTATGTTATATTATACTTATATGTAATTTATAAAATAAAAAAAATAATATGAAATATATATTATTTTAAATGTTTAAAATAAAATTTTCTATCACATTCTGATATTTTATATTTTTTAAAACTACAAATTTTGTTATATTTAATAATATTCATTATTAAAATATTTAAATTTTATAAATAAATTTTTTATATTATGCTATTCAATATGTAAAAATAATTTATATATCATATATTAATATCATTTTATAAATATTTTTTTTTAGTTTTTTTGTTTTAACCATAAATTTAATTTATAATAAAAAAAATTATTTTACAAAATGAGTATATAAAAAAATAAATTTATACTACAAGGATATGCATATACTATATCTTAGTATAAGATTAAAATATCCCATGTAGAACAGTAGAATGGATAAAATGATTGAATAGCTTGGTGGGACTTGCTTAGGAAAACAATTCCTTCTTATTTCTTTTGAATAACTATGGACAACCATGTATAGAAAATAAGGGTTATGTACTTCTTTCACACCTTAAGATTTAATGGAAATACACTAAGCCTCGACCTCTATAGATGTATTTTATATATAAAAATTAGTTTTTAGAAAATTGTTAAATACACTTACCCATAATCATTTTATATAAAAAATTTCACAGGGTAAGTTTTAATACAGAATTACATAATATACATAAACCAGATACATGGGATATTTGTCAATTAACTTTCCCATTGTGACGAATCAACCCATGATTTGGGATGTTTGCCAACTTTTCCATTAAGAAAGATTCAGCTAACATCTTCAACACTTTCCCTCAAGTTGATGTAATATCTCCAATACTTTCCCTCAAGTTGATGCAAATATATTTATCAATGGTCTAATAATGTTTAGATGATGAAACATAAGGAGTGTAAACTTGCCCTATGCCTACTTTCTTTTTTATGAAATGCCTATCAACTGCTATATGTTTGGTTCGGGCAAGATGTATTAGATTATGTCTTATATTTATAGCCTCTTTGTTATCCTAGTATATATATAGTGGAAAACTGTTTGGTTATCCTTGTATATATATACTGAAAAATCAAAAAACAAGGTTCATGAGAAGAGCAATTTTCACCCTCCCCATTTTGGTTGCCGAGAAACAAAGAAAACAGAACCAAACAGGTTATCTTTTTCTTAAACCCCAAAATTTGAGACCATGCATTATTCAAACATTTGGTTCCCTCCAATTACCTACACTTTCTTGTTAGATTAATTTTTGTAATTAATCTATAATTTGGGCCACACATGTAAATAATTAAAATGTGTGTGCTATCATTTAATTAAGCCTAAATATAGTGATCTAATTAATAATTGATTAATTGGCTTAAGGGTATAATTGTCATGAGATTATTGTGTAGATACCATTAGACAATTATTATTTCTATGAGGGGCAGAAATATAATTGTGATAAAATTAAAACTGCCCAAGCGGTTTATAAATAGGGTTATGGTCCCCATTCTACGACTACGCATTCCAATTTCTGAAAATCCTCTCAGAGAGAAATTGACACAGAATCTAGTGGCTAGAATTGGAAGACCATCTCAAAGGGTTTTTTTTTCTATAAGGTTTCTCCTTCAATGGATTCAGGTATGCTTCCGCTATTATTTTTCTACTCATTGTTTTTAATCAGGAGATTCCAGTGTATATATAAATTAAGGTATTCACCTTGTTAAATATTTCAGTACATATGTAGTTAGGGTATTCACCCTGTTAAATATTCCAGTACATATGTAGTTAGGGTATTCACCCTATTAAATATTTCAGTACATATGTAGTTAGGGTATTCACCCAGTTAACTATTCCAGTATATATGAAATCAGGGTATTCATCTTGGTTGAATACTAACAAGTGGTATCAGAGCCTACTCCTTGATTAATTCTTTGAGTTATTATTTTAATATATATATGTCAATGGATTAAGATTTATGAAATATTGAGTTGATAATTTTTTTTATTATTATTATTACTATTATTATTATTATTATTATTATTGTTATTTAATAGCATTTTATGATATTAATATTTAAGTTATTGATCTAGCATTTTTAAACAGGCTAATTAAAGCGGAAAATCACCAAAGTGACATCTTCCGTGTAGATTAGTCTGTTCGGGGTGTTAGATATTTGTGTGTATGTGATTCATGCGGGTATTGACTGGCCCAAAGGAAAGTTAATATTTGGTCAAATTGCATACATACTTGTGGTGATAAATATGTGATGATTATAAAGGTAACTTAATGTGAATAATAAATCAATCCAAAGATAGATTTATTATTTGACATAACTTATCATCAATGTTTGATCACTACAACAAGAGTACCACTTATAGTTAATATTACTGTCCAAAGACTTGATATTAATGTTGTGCTAGGTATCTTGAAATGTCATAATTTGCTTTTAAATTTAAAGATTATGTGTTTAATTGCTTATTTTATGTGAGCATGATGGTTTATTTGATTCATTTTATTTTGTTCTCGATTCAGCTTTTATATCAACCACTTCTATATCTGCCAACATCAATAATGTCCCTATGTTAAATGGGACTAATTTTAAGGACTGGAAAGAGAATATGATGATTCTCTTAGGCTGCATGGATATAGACTTAGCCTTGAGAATGCCCAAACCCGATGAACTCAATGAGCAAAGTACTCAAGAGGATGATGTTTATTGGGGTAAGTGGGAACGTTCAAATAGGCTAAGTCTTATGATCATGAAGCGCGGCATTCCAGAAGCTTTCAGGGGTGCGGTAACCGATGAGGTTACTAATGCCAGTGACTTCCTTGCGGAAATTCAGAAGCGTTTTGCCAAAAACGATAAGGCTGAAACGAGCACGCTTTTAGCAAGCTTGATTTCAATGAAGTATAAAGGCAAGGGTAATGTTCGGGAGTACATCATGGAGATGTCTCATCTTGCTTCAAAACTTAAGGCTTTGAAACTCGAGTTATCTGATGATTTACTCGTGCATTTGGTTCTCATCTCTCTTCCTGCACAATTTAATCAATTCAAGGTCAGTTATAACTGTCAAAAGGATAAATGGACTCTTAATGAGCTCATTTCATTCTGTGTGCAAGAGGAAGAGAGATTGAAGCAAGACAAGACCGAAAGTGCTCATCTGGCTAGCACTTCGAAGGATAAGGGCAAACGAAAGAATAAGGATAATAAGGTTGCTGCTTCTAATGGTCCAGAACAAAAGAAACAGAAAGTTGAGGTAACATGTTTCTTCTATAATAAGCCTGGACATACTAAGAATGAATGTACCAAGTATGCTGCTTGGCGTGTTAAGAAAGGTATGTTTCTTACTTTGGTCTGTTCTGAAGTTAATTTAGCTTCAGTATCTAGAAACACATGGTGGTTAGATTCTGGTGCTACTATTCACATTTGTGTTTCTATGCAGGGTTGCCTGAGTTACCGAAAACCAAGTGATGCTGAAAGATGCATCTATGTCGGAGACGGTCAGTCGGTAGAAGTAGAGGCAATAGGGCACTTTAGATTATTATTGAAATCTGGTTATTTTTTGGATTTAATAGATACTTTTATTGTACCGTCTTTCAGACGGAATTTAATTTCAGTTTCTGTTTTGGACAAATCAGGTTATTGTTGTTCATTTGGAAACAATAAATTTACATTATCTATTAATTCAAATGCTGTAGGAACCGGTTTACTTAATGTTTATGATAATCTATATTTGTTGGAAACTGTTCCGTCCTATAATGAAACCTTGCATGTGGAATCACGAGGTACAAAACGTAAATTGAATAAAGATAATTCGGCCTCATTGTGGCACAAACGCCTAGGTCATATCGCTAAATCTAGAGTTGAGCGACTTGTGTCCGATGGGATTTTGGATTCACTTGACTTTTCAGATTTTGATATTTGTGTTGAGTGTATTAAAGGAAAACAGACCAAAATAAAGAAATTAGGTGCCAATAGAGCTACAGACGTCTTAGAATTAATTCATACAGATATCTGTGGACCATACCCTACGGCATCTTGGAATGGTCAACAGTACTTTATAACATTCATAGACGACTACTCAAGATATGGCTACCTATTTCTTATACATGAGAAATCACAATCATTGGATGTGTTCAAAACATTTAAAGTAGAAGTTGAGTTACAACTCAACAAAAGAATAAAGAACGTCAGATCTGATCGTGGTGGTGAATACTATGGTAGATATGACGGATCAGGTGAACAACATCCAGGACCATTTGCTAAATACCTAGAGGAATGTGGGATCGTCCCTCAATACACCATGCCAGGATCACCTAGCATGAATGGTGTAGCAGAAAGACGAAACCGAACCCTTAAGGACATGGTAAGGAGTATGCTTAGTCATTCTACTTTACCCGAAAAACTCTGGGGTGAAGCACTCAAAACGGCAGCTTATATCCTAAATCGGGTGCCAACTAAAGCAGCTGCTAAAACGCCTTATGAGCTTTGGACGGGTCGAAAGCCCAGTTTAAAGCATTTTCATATTTGGGGATGTCCAGCTGAAGCGAGACCTTATAAGCCTCATGAAAAGAAATTGGACTCTAAAACAGTTAGCAGCTACTTTATTGGCTATGCAGAGCGATCAAGGGGTTTTAAATTTTATGATCCTGCTATTAGGTCAATTTTTGAGACGGGAACTGCAACATTTTTTGAGGATGTTGAGTTTGGGGGGAGAAATCAGGCTAGGAATATTGTCTTTGAGGAGGAAGAGGGATCTATTATTGCTATTGATAATGTACAGGTTTCACTACCTATCATTGATCAAGAAGTAAATTTGGATCCTCAACCAACATACAATATTGTTCAACCCTTAATTGCAAATGAGGACATTACTTCTGAAGAACAAACTCAACAACCTCAAGAAAATATGCCATTAAGGAGATCCACTAGAGAGAGGAGAAATGCAATTTCGGACGATTATATCGTATATCTCCAGGAACGTGAGGTAGAAAGTGGAATGATGGAAGATGATCCAATCAACTTCCAGCAAGCCATGAAAAGTTCCAACTCTCAGAAATGGATTGAAGCCATGAATGAAGAGTACAAATCTATGCAAGACAATAAAGTTTGGGAACTTGTCCCATTACCAGTTGGTACGAAACCCATTGGTTGTAAATGGATATTTAAAACCAAGCGGGATTCAAATGGTAATGTAGAAAGATATAAAGCACGTCTTGTAGCTAAAGGCTTTACTCAAAAAGAAGGAATTGACTTCAAAGAGACCTTCTCTCCAGTTTCTACGAAGGACTCTTTCAGGATAATCATGGCACTAGTTGCACATTATGATCTTGAGTTACATCAAATGGATGTTAAAACAGCGTTTCTCAATGGTGACATTGATGAAACAATTTATATGGTACAACCAGAAAATTTTGTGTCCGAAGACTCAAAGAATATGGTTTGTAAATTGACTAAATTCATTTATGGGCTCAAGCAAGCTTCTCGTCAGTGGTACTTCAAGTTTCATCAAATTATTGTCTCATATGGTTTTGAGGCAAATCTTATGGATGAATGTGTGTATCACAAATTCAGTGGGAGTAAGTATATTTTCCTGGTTTTATATGTCGATGACATATTGCTAGCCACAAATGATATTAGCATATTGCACGACACCAAGAGATTTTTATCAAAACATTTTGAGATGAAAGATCTTGGTGATGCCTCCTTTGTCTTAGGAATCCAGATACACCGAGATCGTTCTAGGGGTATTTTAGGATTGTCACAAAGGACCTATATTGATAAAGTCCTCCAAAGGTATGGCATGCAAAATAGCAAACCAGGTGATACCCCTGTCGCTAAAGGAGACAAGTTCAGTCTTAATCAATGCCCTAAAAATAGTTTAGAAAGTCAAGAAATGCAGAAGATTCCTTACGCTTCGGCTGTGGGGAGTCTAATGTATGCTCAAGTATGTACACGTCCGGATATTGCGTACATTGTTGGCATGTTAGGCAGATATCTAAGTAACCCTGGAATGGATCATTGGAGAGTAGCCAAGAGGGTTATGAGATATTTACAGAGAACAAAAGAGTACATGCTTACATATAGGAGATTGGATCAGTTGGAGTTGATTGGGTATTCCGACTCCGACTTTGCTGGATGCCAAGACAGTAGAAGATCCACATCAGGCTATATTTATCTGTTGGCTGGTGGAGCAATTTCATGGAGGTCTGCCAAACAGACACTCGTAACTTCATCCACCATGGAAGCAGAGTTTGTAGCATGTTATGAGGCATCCAATCAAGGAATATGGCTACGAAATTTTGTCACTGGGCTGCGTGTTCTGGATGGTATTGAAAGACCACTGAAGATATTTTGTGACAATAAATCAGCAGTTTTATATTCCAATAACAACAGGAGTTCTACAAAATCAAAATACATTGATATCAAGTTCCTTGTTGTAAAAGAAAAAGTACAGAGTGGACAGATATTCATAGAGCATATTGGAACAAACTCCATGATAGCGGATCCGCTTACAAAGGGATTACCACCCAAGGTCTTTCATGAGCACACTGCTCATATGGGTGTTGTCTCATTTGAGGATATCCAAATTTAGTGGGAGTTTGTATTATTCATTGTATATTGCTCTATGTTATGTTTAGACTTTATCTATACATTTGGATTGTGTTCTGCAGAAATAAAGTATTCATTTTATTGCACTCTGTTAAATTATGCTAAAGATTTGATCTCAATAAAGTTAAGTTGGACTAGTTGGAAATAGGCATGAATAGATCACATTGCATGTAATTTCCATGCTATGCACTCATGATTGATCTATGTCATTTAGCTGTGCAGATATATGTGACCATTGATTGGTCTAGTAACGACTGATGTAACAAAGGCCACCTTGATCCTATGTCAGTATAGTTAATGGACGAGATTGTTCGGATATACCCTAAGGACATGATAGCAAATTTTGAGCTCATAAGGTTAAGCACATTTATTTGATTACATATGCATGTGGCCTAGTGGGAGATTGTTAGATTAATTTTTGTAATTAATCTATAATTTGGGCCACACATGTAAATAATTAAAATGTGTGTGCTATCATTTAATTAAGCCTAAATATAGTGATCTAATTAATAATTGATTAATTGGCTTAAGGGTATAATTGTCATGAGATTATTGTGTAGATACCATTAGACAATTATTATTTCTATGAGGGGCAGAAATATAATTGTGATAAAATTAAAACTGCCCAAGCGGTTTATAAATAGGGTTATGGTCCCCATTCTACGACTACGCATTCCAATTTCTGAAAATCCTCTCAGAGAGAAATTGACACAGAATCTAGTGGCTAGAATTGGAAGACCATCTCAAAGGGTTTTTTTTTCTATAAGGTTTCTCCTTCAATGGATTCAGGTATGCTTCCGCTATTATTTTTCTACTCATTGTTTTTAATCAGGAGATTCCAGTGTATATATAAATTAAGGTATTCACCTTGTTAAATATTTCAGTACATTTCAGTACATATGTAGTTAGGGTATTCACCCTGTTAAATATTCCAGTACATATGTAGTTAGGGTATTCACCCTATTAAATATTCCAGTACATATGTAGTTAGGGTATTCACCCAGTTAACTATTCCAGTATATATGAAATCAGGGTATTCATCTTGGTTGAATACTAACATTTCTCACTAACCAAACACGAACCTATAGCCTTGTAACATACAAACTGGGGTTTCAACCATCGACATGAAGCTATCATTGTTATTCATGGCGAGATACCCTACAAATGGATGGATTTTCTCCCAACTTGAAGAAAGAAAATAAAATAAAAAGCAAGAAAAAAACAAGAAAGAATTAAAGATTGTTCTTCTTATTGGCGTAACCCTTACGATTGCATGGGCGAGAAGAGGTTAAAGTTGGAGATTGCGACAGTCCAAGTTACCTTTAATGGCCATGCATTCAACTGCTAACACGTTGAAGCGTTCGTGGGGAGCTTCATCTTCTTGTTGCATTGGTGATGGGTGCATAGGACAGAAATCCATTTTCTTAGTGAACTTGGTGTGTTTGGTTCTCGAGAAGAATTACAGTAGAAAATCACTTTTGATTAGTGATTATATGTAATTCAGAGTGTGTTTGGTAGTGATTTTAGAATGTGTTTTTAGCATTTTTAATACTTAAATGATAAAAATTTTCAAGTATTAAAAATATTAAAAGTACTTCGTATAATCATTACCCAACAAGCTCTTAGAGCCTATTTGACAGTGATTTTAGGAAGTGTTTCTAACATTTTTAACTCTTAAAAATTTATGTCATTTAAGTGTTAGAAATACTAGAAACGTCTTTTAAAATCACTACCAAACACATTCTTAGTATATTTCTTTTTTCTATTTTATATTGGAAGATGACTATTTGCTATTTTATATAAGCCCATAGCTCAAGATAGGATGTTTCAATATTTGTGAAAACAATTTTGCTAGGCTATGTTGAGTTCCAAACAAATGTGAGAGAAAGCACAGTAAAAGAAGAAAAAAGAAAACAAAAAAATAGAAATGGCAAAAAAGTAAAGAAAAATTAAAGATTGATTTTTTAAATTATTTTTATATACCACTTTAAACTCATTTAACTTATTTTAATATTTTTATATAAAGATTAACGTAAATTTAAGGTTTGAAAAATGAAGTTTTATTTTACTAGGATATTTTTTGAAATAGACCTTTTTTTTTTGAATAAAAGTTGCACTTTTTATATTGTTGTAATTCCGAAAACAAATTCTTCATTGCAAATTTTTAATTTTGATACTTTGTACCATCTCTTGTAATTTAAAAGAATTTTTACCTTTAAATATATATATTATGATAAGAGTTTTTGATACTGTAGATATTGATCATCTAAGTTTTAAATTTTCTATAATGTTTTTATTGAAACGGTATTTGAAGCTTAAGAGTAATTTTGAATGAATCCAATTAGGAAAATAGCATTTGAATTAATCAACTTTCATTCTAAAACATAAATTTACATTTTTCAAATGATCATTAGATAGAGTTTACCTTAATTATTAAACCATTTTTTTCCTAATTAGGATAAGAGAAGAGAGAGCAACCTTGTCCCATGAATTTCAAATTTTTTGTACATTAGAAAGTATTTACTTAGAAAAATTTATGGTGTTCTAAAATGAACATAAAAAAGGAGAGGAAGAAAATAAATTGAGATGAGAAGATATCTTAGTTGTTCGGTCTCCCTTTATTAATACATAAATCCTTATTTATTCATACATAAATCCTTATTTATAGTTTGAAGGATAATACCACTATGAAATCAAAAGGAATCAATTCCATCGCTCACTTTATTTGATCATTTTGATGGATAGAATGAAAATAAGTCATATACTTGCTTTTCTGTAATTCCTCTTCCATAATCACAAAAAAAAAAAGAAATAAATCCTTAAGTTTCACTAATGAAAAATGAACAAAAATAAAAAAATAAAAAATTTATATTTTCACTTCCCCTTTAATGATCTTGAACAGGAAGGAATATAATTTCCTTGCATAAGAATGAATATGAAAAACAAAAAACACCATTGATGAAGAAGATATATGTTACAAAAAAAAAAAAAAAAAAAAGAAAGGAAGAAACAAATACCTCACAACAAGAGAAGCTTTCAACTAAGCTTTCTCAAGTATATTTCGAATAGGATCTAATTTTTTATTCATATTTCCAAATATACAAAAAATTTAACTTGGACGAGTAAAAAAATTAGAAAAATATCTTAAAATTTATAAGGTGCAAAAAAAAATAAAAAAAATAAATAAATAACACCAATCAAATTGATTGCTTTTAGAGACTTGAGAAATTTAACATTTATGTCTAATTAAATTTATTGGTTTAAATTTTCTACCAATAAAATTTCATACATCAAATCCTTTTGGCATTAGAATTTCTAATTATTTATTTATTTTTTCCAAAATTTGATCATTAGCTTAAAATTTTTTTGGGTCAAATTAATTTTTTTATTTCAAATCCTTTTGGTATTAGGATTTCTTGTTGCCAATAAAAAAAAAATCAAACTAAATAAATAAATATAGTAGTAAAAGCAAAGCTTAAAAAGAAAAAAATAAGAAATTTGAATCAAAATTCAAAATAAGAAAAATAAAAATAGTGACAAAAAATAAAAGTTTGGAAAACTTGTTCCTTGGCTTAAAATTCTAGCCAAATAAAATTTATTATTTCAAATCTTTCAAATTTTTGAAGGGATTTGTAGAGGGACAAATTTTATGTTGGCTCATTAATTGCCACGTAATAATTGGCTAATAATATATTAACATAATCTAATAAAAAATCAAATAAATATTATAATTATCATGATTAATTATCATAATAAATAAGATTTATCTCTAGAAAATTTAATTGTGATAATTATGGTAGATAATTAATTATGATGATTAAAATAAATAATAATTATCATATGTCTAGAAAATCAATAGATAAGATCAAAATAAAATTCCCATCCAAAAGACACTTAGTGGAAGATCGAAGAAAAATTTGGAGTTTTTTTGTTTTTTTTAAGTGCTCATAATCTATTGTTTGTGGATGAAACCCCTTCCGTAAGAAGAACTAGAGGACATGTTTGAGATTGTCCCTTAATGATCAAATTTACAATTTTGACCACAATTTCTTTATTTGAAAAAATTTGTGTGTGCACACCTTATCTCAGACATAAGTCACAAGCTCATCTAAAACTTGTTGAAAGTTTTAAAAATTACATGTTGCAAGACTCTAAAAGATTCGTGAAGAAGAAAACGTATAAAGGCTCCCCAACCCCTTCATGCAAGGGCAAGAATAAAAAATTGGGAACACCTCTTTCACTTTGACCTCAACCTACTGCAAAAACCTTTATTCCCAAAGAGATTTCTGTATATTCAGCTCCTCTGCTCTATAATCAATTAAAATAGTGTTAAAAGAATAACACTTAAGCAAACCGACAGGCATTTCCAATAGGACGATGACCTAGACCTTGAGGTCCCACTCTATCGATCTAACTCTTTTTAATGCGTGTTGAATGGTGCATAGTTATACTTGATATTGCTGAATATATCCAAGAAAGAAGCAAAGGATTAACTGTCACCTTCTTGTATTTGATTTGTGGAATGCAAGTTGTTGAAGATATTGTGCTAATTCTTTATTAGGCTTCCATTGCCACCTTTTTCCTTTCTTTGCTTTCTTGGAATAGAGGTTGTTTGGTCTAAACATGGGATCTTTATTTCTCAATGAAAATATACCCAATATCTTCTCTAAGAGGCAAGTAGCTTGACAAAAAGTCCATTCATACTTTGATAGAACCAAACCACAAGTTAGGAGAAAATGAGGAAGAGAAGATGGTTTGTTGACCAGACATAGCCAATGTAATAAGTGTTGCAAGTTTGTTCGTGCATGCTCCATATAAATCACACATCTTCATGCTATTTAGAAAATTATTAGATACTTGAAAGAAACATTAGATAGATATCTCTTATTCTAATAATAAAAGTTAGGGCTTACATGGATGTTGATTGGGTTGGTTGTACAATAGATGGGTAGTTAACTACTACTTATTTTAACTTCTTAGTAAGGAATTCTATTGCATAGAAAAGTAATAATTGGTAGTTGCTTGGTGTAGTGTATTAAGGAAATTTGGGACTATGGATCAAGGGATATGCCAATTGCTTTGGCTAAAAATAATATTTTCTAGGTTTCAATTAAATTGATAGTGAAGGAATCGATGATAGCATATATACTAGGACAATAAAGCGGCTATAAGTGTAAGCATCATATATGCTAGGACAATAAAGTGGCTATGAGTATAAGCATCATGATCAAACTAAATATGGTTGATAGGGGGTCAACTACTAGTTATTGTAACTTCATAGTAAGGAATTTTGTTGCATAAAAAAAGTAATTAATTGGTAGTTTCTTGTTGTAGTGCATCTGGGGAATTTAGGGATTTTCCAATTGCTTTGGCTAAAAATAATATTTTCCGAAGTTTGAAATTGTCAATTAAAGAACCAATGATAGTGTGTGTGTATATATATATATATACTAGGATAACAAAGAGGCTATAAATATAGGACATAATCTAATACATCACGAACCAAACATGTCAAAGTTGATAGGCATTTCATAAAAAAGAAAGTATAGACAAGGCAAGTTTACACTCCTTACATGTGATCATCTAAACATCATTAGACCGTTAATAAATATCTTTGAATTAACTTGAGGGAAATTAAAGGTTGAAGATGTTGGCAAACATTTCAAATCATGGCTTGATTCCTATGAGAAAGTTGACAAATATCTTATGTACCTAGTTCGTGTTTATTATGTAGCTTTGTATTAAAACTTACCCACGAATTACTAGATGATTCATTAATAGTAGATAGGTAATTTCTTAGTAGTATGCTATAAAAATAGTTGTATGCCATCTAATTACTATTGGTTTTAAAATTTGGTTAGTAAACACCCCTATAAATTTATTTTATTTATAGAATTTATTTTTGAGATAGATTTTAGATAAAAAGATTATAAGTACTTGGAGTGCGTTTAGTAGTGATTTTAAAAAGTACTTTTAGTATTTTTTTATATTTGAAAAATTTTATCGTTTAAGTATTAGAAATGTCAAAAATACTTTTTAGAATCACTATCAAATGCACTTTTAATATGTGCTAAATCAGAAATTTGAAACCAACGAACTTTGAGGTGGGAGGAAAGTTAACCCTTATTCTCTATACATGCATGGGTGTCCGTCCTTTGCACCGATCACCACTGCTACACGAAGATGAAGCTAGCTCCCCACGAACACTTCAACGTGTTAGCAGCTAAATGCATGGCTATTAAAGGCAACTTGGACTGTTGCAATTTCCAACTTCAACCTCTTCACGTCTCTGCAATCATAAGAGTTACGCCAATAAGAAGAATAATCTTTAATTCTTTCTTGTTTTTTATTTTATTTTCTTTCTTCAAGTTGGGAGAAAATCCATCCATTTGTAAGGCATCTCAGCTTGAATGACAATGATAGCTTAATGTCAGTGGTTGAAACCACGGTCAGTATGTTACTAGGCTAAAAGGGTTGTGTTTGGTTGGTGAGAAAGTGTAGGGAATTGGAGGGAACCAAATGTTTGAATAATGCATGGTCTCAAATTTTGGGGTTCATGAAAAAGATAAACTGTTTGGTTCTGTTTTCTTTGTTTCTCAGCTAGCAAATGGGGGAGGGTGTAAATTGTTGTTCTCATGAACCTTGTTGTTTGATTTTTGATTTTTTGATTTTTTGATTTTTTTTTTTTCACTTCTTTCTTCAGAGAAAGGTAGAAGATGTGAAAGAAAATCTCAAACCTTTTCTTATCTGCTGTCTGAAAATTGCTTCAAGGATGAGGGACGACTCCTTGATTTTATTCTGCCACTAGAATCAAACTCTTCAGTGATCAAAATCCCAAACCTTAAAATCTAAATAAAACCCAATCTTTTTTTTTCTTTTTTCTTTTCCTTCATTTTTTCCATCTGCTCGATCAGACCACAGCAAGATTAAGTATGTGAAAAATGATTTGTTTGATTTCCGATTGACTTCTCAGAATCTGTAGAGTTACTCCTACCAAAAATCTGTTTATGGACCAAGAAGGTGTCGTCCCTCATCCTTGAAGCAATTCTCAGACAGCAGATGGAAAAAGGTTTGGGATTTTCTTCCACATCTTCAACCTTTCTCTGTACAAAGACATGAACGAACATAAAAAAACAAATAAGAATGTTACTGGGTATAGCAATTGTCATTAAACAAATTATCTTATTCTCAAAGAACCCCAAAATTGAGACCATACAGTATTCAAAGATTTAGATTCCTTCCCTTTCCTACATTTCTTCACCAAACAAACATAATGCCCAGCCGAGTTTAAGCATTGACATGAAGCTATCATTGTAATTCATACCAAGAATCCAAGAAATGCATGCATTCAGCGTAAGAAAGATTACGAAAAATAGAAAAGAAAAGAAAAGAAAAGAAAAAAAAAGGTGAAAAATGAAAATTAAAATAAATAATAATTATCATCTGCTCGATTAGACCACAGCACGATTAAGTATGTGAAAAATGATATGTTTGATTTCCGATTGACTTCTCAGAATCTGTAGAGTTACTCCTACCAAAAATCTATTTATGAACCAAGAAGGTGTCGTCCCTTATCCTTGAAGCAATTCTCAGACAGCAGATGGATAGAGGTTTGAGATTTTCTTCCACATCTTCAACCTTTCTCTGTTCCAAGACATGAACAAACATCAAAAAACAAATAAGAATGTTACTGGGTATAGAAATTTTCATTAAACAAATTATCTTATTCTTGAAGAACCCCAAAATTGAGACCATACAATATTCAATGATTTTGGTTCCTTCCCTTTCCTACATTTCTTCACCAAACAAACATAATGACCAGTCGGGTTTAAGCATTGACATGAAGCTATCATTGTAATTCATACCAAGAATCCAAGAAATGCGTGCATTCAGCGTAAGAAAGATTATGGAAAAAAGAAAAGAAAAGAAAAGAAAAGAAAAAACAAGGAATTGAAATTGTTCTTGTTATTGGCGTACGCTTTACGATTGCATGGACGTGAAGAGGTTGAAGTCGGAAATTGCGAAACTCCAACTGGTTTTCATTGGCCATGCATTCATCTACTACCACGTCGAAGTGTTCGTTGAGATCTTCATCTTGCTCTTCCCGTGGCAGTGGTGATGGGTGCACAGGATGGAAATCCGTCTTCTTGGTGAACTTGGTGTGTTTGGTTCTCGAGAAAAATTACAGTACAAAATCACTTTTGATTAGTGATTACAACACCATCTCTCTCTAACTAACTAGTTATAATATGGTTGTTGGGGGTTTGGCAGTTATATATATATGGGCACAGTCGGCAGGAAATTCAGACCTTGAGTTTGGCTTCTCTGTCGTGAGTCTTTTGTCGAAGATTGAAGTGACCAACAAATATTGCCACGTGCACAAATTTTTTAAATCAAAATTGTACATGACAAAGTGTGTTAAAAATATATAATATGCTTCTTAGGGGAAAAAAGGAAATTACATTCATACGAAGTAAAAGGTGATTGAGTAATTTATCAATTGGTTTAGTGGTTTCTCATGTGTGAAGTGATTTAGTGGTTTAGTTTCATTAATGTTAATAACATAACATGTTATCAAAAATGTAAATTAAAAATGTTATAAAATGCTATAAGTGGTGTTATACTTAATTTTAGGGTGTTTGACAGTGATTTTTGAAAGCATTTATAGTATTTCTAATACTTTAAAGCAAGTCTGTTTCATAGTGATTTTATGATACTTTTCTAATATTTTTAACAATTAAAAATTTTTATCATTCAAGTGTTAAAAATATTATAAATATTTTTTAATATCAGCACCAAATGCACTATTAATATGGTTCTTTTTCCTATTTTATATAGGTAGATAACCATTTGCTACTTTGTATTTAGCCCATACCTCAAGATAGGATGTTTCAATATTTTTTGTGAAAATTTCACATTTGATAAAATTTTAAAATTTTGGTTCTTACTCAAAGGAAAGATTTATCCTTTTCCACAACCATTAAACTCCTTGATACTTCATATATGATGCTCCAATAAAGATCATATCTTTATTGACATCATTAAGGAATTCTTTTCTTCTAGTCCTCCATAGATGATAAAAAACATAATTTTATAATATAAAATTAAATCATATGCCCCTATGATGGAGCTTATATCCCAATCTATGGAAAAGATCAAAACTTTACAAGAAAAATTGAAAACCTATTTTCCTTTCATGGAGCTTACAACCAAAACAATTATCCTATTCAATCAACACATTCAATAATAAAAAAGAAACTTATATGTGTCCTTTGGCCATTGGATAATATCAAGGCTGTAAAAAGAGGCTAGCACACCCTAAATAGTGATCTCAATATGCCTATAAAATTGGTTTTGATACCAATTGCTGGCATCTTAGATCTAAGCGATGGAAGTAATAACAATTTTTTATAAAAAATGGATATTTAGGGTTAAAGTACTAACCTTTAGGTTCCCAAACCTTAGATTCTAAGTGTTAAAGAATCAAATTGATGTCCTCGAAAGTCTCATGGACCCGCGATCTTTGACTCGTTAGTTTTTTCTTAATCCTAACACAATTCTTATAGGAGGAAGAAAAGATGGAGGCCATGGCTCTTTTTCTCTTTGGAGGTTGAAGACAACTCTATGGAAAAGCTATGAAAACCCTAATCCCTAAGGGGGTATTTATAGAGTTCCCTATTGGGCTTATGTGACTTGAGCCCACTAAGGGTCTGGGCTACTTAATCTAGCCCAAAACAGGTCCTTAATTGATTATATAACCCAACATGGCCTAATAATTAATCAATTAGCCCAATCCAAAGACCTTGTTCACATACTCCTATGCAACATTGTGTAATTACCAAAATTCCCTTATGCACAAAAGTGAATCTATAGCCAATTCAACCCTCATAACCCATGCCAACAAAGTATTTAAGCTTATGGAGGGGACCATTAAAACCCATAGAAGCACTGACTCCCTTAGAATTCAATTCTAAAGTTGTAAATAACAACGACACACTATGTGCTTGAGTCATAAACATTTAGTAATGGTTCGATAGGGGGATAATATACCATAGATAATTAAAAACATCCTTGATGGTTCATCATTCATAGATGTAAAAACCCCATCACAAACTAATAAGAATAGATAAAGTGAAACTTGAATATCATTAGTAAAATTCCAAATCTAATTAGTCTTTAGATTATATGAATATCTCTAATGGTTCATCCTAGGTTCTATCTAAGTTTATTAACTCAAAGAATTAAAGTTCATTATAGTTGCTGGTAAAATTTCTTGATATTGTTGTGATCATTATTCATTAAATTAAGTCAACCTATTATTTTGTTTCTAACTACTTTCCCATCTCATTCTTGTGCTACATGAACAGTTTAATACAATTGTTGATGTAGAAGGTTGAGACCTTTTGTAATGACCATGTATTTTAGGCCACATAAGAATTTCAAGTTTGAAAAGTCTTCTATTGGATGGTGGTTGAAAAGTGAAAAAAATTTATTGGAGAACACATGTTAATTTTGGATTGGCGAAATTCGAAATATTTTGTTGGTCAATTAAGCAAGTTGAATTTTTTTGTGCCACCTCAGCTTTATGGTAGAAAATTTCTTAGGATTGTAGAAATTGAAAATTTTTGAAAATGAAAACGAAAAATAAAAAAAATGAATTAATTAAAATTAATTAGAACTAATTAATTAAAAATTAAATTAAATTTCTTAATAATAAATTTGAGAAAATTAAAATTTTTGGGATAGTATTTGATAATTTATTTTGTGTTTTATTTAAAAAAATGAAATGAAAAATGAATTAAGAAAAGAAAATGAATTGAATCAGAAAAAAAAATGGTATAAAAACTATATATATATATATATATATAAGTGGAGTGTATGTGTTGTGGTCTTTTAAAAGAACAAAAGAAATCAAAATAATCATAAGGCTTCTTTGAATGGTGTTTAGGTCGTGGGCCACTTGATGGCTGGGGGGATTAAAACAAAAAGAGAAAGAAATGAAAAAGAAAATAAAGAAAGGAAAGAGGAAGAGAAAGTGGAGTGAGAGTGGCAATGGCTCTCGGTGCAGGGGAAAGTGGTAGTGTCGTCCACCTTTGGTCGACCGTTTCCACAGCCAAACGTGCTCATTTTCATGTGAAATTTTGAGGAAAAGTTCTACTCGACATGAGGAACATTCCTACTGTGGCATATTTCATTTTCAATAGTTGGATTGTTAGATCTGTGGTAGGGAGGCTTAAACCTAAAAATTTTATTTAATGTTTTTTTCTTTAAATAGTTGGAAGGTAAATAGGTAATATTTATGATGTGAGAAAGTTTATTGGGTGATTTAGAAATTTTCCTTGGGATTTTTGTGTGATAATGGAAGTGTTTAATTGTGGAAAATAATTGTGTTTGATTGTTGGAATTATTAGGATAGTTGAAAAATAATGGAATGTTGGTGGAAATTATCATCAATGAGAAATTTATATATTTTAAAATTATTTCATCTTTATATAATAAATTAAAAGAATTAAATTAAAATTAAAATATAAAAATAAATTTAAAATTTTTTGGTACTTTCTTTTCTTTTATTTTCTTTCCTTTATATTTTTCATAAGATTTTCTTAAAATCAAACATATATAGTCTTAGGTGGTATTTGTTTTTTCTATTTAATTCTAAATAGAAATTAAAACTAAATAGTTCTTAAGTGTTAAGTATTAGGTTATTTATTTTTATAATATTTTATTTCTATTAAGTGTTAAAAAGTAAAAAAAAAAAAACATGTTACTTTTTCCATTTAGAAAAGCCAAATATTTTGATTTTCTCTATTCAGTTAAAAAATTATAATAAATCATAAAAATACAGAAAAACAAATAATTTAAAGTTTGAAAGCAAATCGCTTTCAACAAAAAGTTGAAAAAACAAACACCTTCTTAATCTTTTTACAACTACTAAATTGAATATATGAATATATGATAAAAAATATTTCATGTTTTAAGATTAATAATATCTTAAATCAATAGATTATAAAAGATAAAAGAATGAATGTAGATATTTTTTAAAAATAAATAACATTTGCATAAAAATATTATTATTATTTTCTTCCCTCACATGACTTGATTTGTGGCCTTCAATAAAAAGAATCACCTTTTTTTTTTCTTTTTTGTTGACTCTTTGATTAGACTCCTTTGATAGTACTGCTTTTTGAGGAAATATGGCACTAGTCAAAAGCCAAATACATACCATCATCATGTTTAGTTGAGATTCACTCCAACAAATATATATGGAGTTTTCCTAGATATTAATTTATAATGAAGATATATGCCCTCTCTCCATCCTCTTGCTTTAACGGTATCTACTTCAAATAGTTTATTGCATTTGTTGGTATAGTTTCTGAAAAAAAAAAAAAAAAAAAAAACTTGTTATGGGCCTGAATAACATAAACCAACAACCAAGGTGGTTCTTGAAAAGTGTGATTAACTAGTCCATAAACCTCTTAATGACTAACTAGGGTGATGGCTACTGTTCCAAATCTTTGGACGGAGTATCGCTAACCCTAAGTTTGGACAGCTTCTTGCATGCTTAAAGGAAGTTTAACTGACAACCCTTATTAGTCTTGCACACTAACTAAAGCTTAAAAGGTTTAATTTGCTACTTTGCCTATCGCCCTTTTGTCCCACGCTTCTTCAAGCCATGCCCTCACTAAACTAAAAGGAATAGAAAAAGGAAGAGTGGAGTGGTGAACAAGGATTACCTATTCTATTCCTGATCTTTGATTGCTTACTTCAAAGCTGCTTTATTTTTTTTTTATTTTTTTTTTGGGAAATACAAGCATCATAGGGTCATTCCTTCTCAAACTAAAAATCAGTAAATTCATGATTATGTTTACACTTTTAATACATCTCTTTTGTTTCCCTCAACCATCTATCTCACTATACAATTTAAAATATACTATTACTAACCAATTCAATAGTAGCCTTTCAAGTGAAAAGCTAGATAAAAACTTTTTCTTACTCAACTCAACAAAAAACTTTTCCTAACCAATTTAATGTGACTTATAATAATGTTATAAATCATCATATAATTAAAACCAACTTATATCCTACCATCTATTGGAATGATGAATAGATTTCCTAATAGTATCCACCAACTTTTTGAACATAGAAGTTTCTATATAGGAACAAATATGGGTATATGAATTTATAACCAACCATTTCTCAAAAACATGAATTAAACTATGGTTTGAGCCATTTGTATGTGCATAATCAATTGTAAATCTTGAGAGAAAAAAAAAAACAAGAAAAAAAACCTTATTCGAAATTAGCAAACCACCTCATGGAACCAACCATTGAAAACAATTTATATGTTTAAGATTATTTTTTGACGTAAAATAAAACCAAACACAATATTCCTAATGCATTCAAGTTGAAACAACAGGTATAAACAATATCTTTTTCCTTTCATGAATATCAATTCAAAATTCATCTTTGCAAATAACATCATCTTCTACAATATTTTAGAAGAATAAGAAAAAAAAGGGTGAAAAGATAACCTAACAACAATCTTCAATCTCCCATGGAATCTTTTATGACTACATGGTGCATAACATATAGTTCAAGAATCCATAAAAAATAATTCAACATTCAAGTAGCTAGTTAGAGAAAAAGTTTATAATATAGTGAAATGTGCATTTATAGGCTAATAAAAAAAATGTTCAAACATATATTATCTAAAACATTGACATAATCAAATGTATTATATAAGGAGGAAGTTAACACAATCATGTTATAATTATTAAAGACCAGATTATCATAACTATTACAGTTTATACTTCTTAAATATATTGATTGTTCTTATTAGATGCTACTCCCTCCAACCCATGATTTGTCCCATATGTAAGTCTTTTAAAAGATCTTGCATGACATTGAGTTCATCCACCTCATTCTGTGTCACATTATAATCATCTTCCCTAGAATTCATCGATTCATTTCCATGCTCATCATGATTTACCTTTTCAGTATACCTATTATCAAACCTATAAAAAAAGAGATGCTCTTTCACATCATCCATGGGTTTAAACCAGACATTATAGTACCTATAGCATAGACATCTAGTTCATTGAGTGAATTTGTGTGATTACGTTTATTCACGATTTTTTTCACTCCTAGGGATGGCAATTTGACCCTTTTTTTATGTCACCTACCCTACCTCGCCTTTATTAGAACGGTATGGGAGCCCAGTAATCGAGGATGGGACATGTTTGGTTTTAGTTTTTTTAAACCCGAATCGAGTTTAAGGTAGGGTCAAGGCCTCACCTGCCCCAAATATGAAATTACAAGTTTACCCCCACCTATAAATATTTTTTTTTCCTTCCAGCTTTCTTATCTCATTTTAGGGTTCCTGTTCTTCTCTATCGTTACAGTCGTCATTCCTTCCACTCAATGCAGAAATCCATCTAATAATCCATGCCTATCGCATAATCAAATCTATTGGTAGTCTCATCAATTCACGCTACAACCATTTTCTCCCTCCAAATCATATCTTCTTGCACCTATGAACTGGTATGACTCTTTGTTCATTTGTATTCATTTGTTTTGTTTTTTGTGTCTTGGACTTTAGGTGTTTTTCTCCAATGTCGATTTATTTGCTCTAGGTTTCTTTGGGAGATCCATGATGTTCTTCAATTCCAAATCTAGGTTTCTTTTTTGTTAATGATAGATGTATTTTCTTCTTCTACATGTCTAATATTTTATTTCTTCGATTCCCAATCTCATTTCTTCAAAAACACATACCGGGTCAAGACAGGGTGGGGATGGGATTTTAATTTTTGTTTCAAAATGGGAAAGTGCATACCCCGCCCTACCCTAGATTTAGGAAGGGATGGGAAATAACTATATATTTTGGGATGAGAATGGGATAGGGGTGCCCCATCCTAAACTCGCCCCATTGTCATTCCTATTCAATCCTTGTACATAATCACTCAAACAACTATTTGTGATACAAATCATACTTTTATCCATCTTTACTTTGCTATTATGCACAAGTATAAATCGTAATGATTTCATTGTTTTTTTTTTTCATAAGTGAGTTGATTGTAACTCAATTGGGAGTGCACAAATTCGCATTGCAGTTCAAAAGTTTGATGTTTTTTTCCACTTCTAAGAAAATTTTTGTTCAAATCATCTTACCTTAGTTTTCCAAATACATGAGATAGACCAACAATATACAAATGATTTAATTATATTCAATTATATGTATATGCCACAATGTCTAAGTATTCATCCAAAGAGTAAAATTTCCATGAAGTGAAATAAAGCACAAGTAGTAGATTGTAATTAAATTGATGCATTTTCAAACTGTCCACCCCTAAACAATTCAATAATCTTTTTAAGACATATTACTCATCGATAGGAGGATCATGTTTATAAAAAATGAATTATTCTTGACCAAAAAGCCTATAATTATAATTTAACAAGTTACCAAGGCACACATGTTGGTCATGTCTTAACTTTCACAAGGCTAAAAGTCTCATTTTCCATTTGTTATTACCACTATAATGACCTCGATGTTATTAATAAGCAAAAATTAGGTCCAAGGGAAACCACTTAAACCATAAGAAAATGGTTGCCTTACTCAGAAATGAACTTTTTTTTTCCTTTTTTAAACGTTTGTGTTGTTAGCAATTAAATTGGTGGAAATTGCTTCAATTTGATTATTCCTCATGAATCAAATGAAAAACATAGAATAAACATTAATTGGTCAACATAGAAACAATGAATAAATAGAACTTGAAGCATGATTCCATAAGAAATCCTTACTAAAATTGAAAATAATTGCATTGACTGAAAATTTAGACTTGTAGAGAGCTCTCCATTTTCTGCTACAAAGAGGATAGTAAAAACATGAACAAGAAATTTAGGACGGTTTAGCCATATTTCTTGTACAAGTTTTTAAAGTTTTTTTTGAAGTTAAAAGAAATTTTTTTATTATTATTTTATAAAAATAAGAGTGTTTCTTAAGTTGTGTTTAAAAACAGGTTTTTTTTTTTTTAAAAAAAAACTTGTTTGGATAAGTTTTTTTTTTTAAATGTAATATTTCTATTTTGATTTTGTAAAAAATTGTGAATTCAAATTACATATTATGAATTAAATTCAATTCAACTCTTATTAAAAATGAAAATAATTTTGTAGCTACAAATAAATTAAAAAACAAATAGTTTTTAGTAGAACATAAATAGTAATATTATAATAAAATAAAAATTATATATTTTTTTTATAAAATACATATTATTTTAGTATATATTAGAGACATGAGGATATTGACATCCACTTATTTTTTTAGTTAAAATTAAATAATAATTATTATTAATGATATTTTATTTAAAATGAATAGCTAATAAAGTTTAATTTTTTTAATATGTAAATGAGTCAAGTTTTTTACTACATGCACACATTTAATATTCAATTATGAACATAATATTTTTAAATGTTTTAATTTAATCAATAATTAATTGGATCAGATTTTTGAAATTTAAAATATTCTTAAAAATTAAAAATTTCATTAAAGAATGTAACTTATTAATTATGACTTGTTTAATTTATAATCTATTTGTCTAGTGAGAAAATTCAAAAAATATAGTTGTATATATAAGAGAAGTTATGACTCATAATATATAAGAGAATTTATGACTCATAATATTTTTAGTTTGCTTATTCATACTTATATATATCCATTTATTTTATCTTAAGTTCTTGCAACAATGGGTTTGCAAAATCCTACTTTTAGAATTTGTATTTCATTCTCCCAATATCTCTTTAAAATTAGTGATTCCTAAGGAGGTTATAAAACATTTTGCTCTTCTACTTTTGATATTTTTTTCTATTTTTTCTTAGAATCTATCTCTCCACTAAGGAAAATAAAATCATTATTCTGACTTTTAGTAGCAAATAGCAACCTATTTTGTCCATTCTTTTTAGCATATAACTTGACATATATACTCAGGTTTGCAATCTATGGTTGGCTTACAAAGCACTTGGCAGTTCCTTTCGTGAACTGGTGAGTGACTTTCATACCTAGAGGTTTGAATTTTATATGTTGTATCTTTACTTTGAAATTAATACTTTACATAGATTATATGTGATTATTATTTTTCTTGACCTTTGCTTTCAAAGATCTTTATTTTCTTCATGATCTCTCCAGGTGCTTGGAGACAAAATTTTAATGGCATGAGCGGAGTTGGAAAAAAAATGGTATAAAACTTACAATTTTATTTTATGCACCTCATTATTCCATAATAAATTGTCTAATTTTTATTTTAAATATGAGCTTGTTAATAGCAACTAGAATGAAAAATAAAATAAAATAATGATATTATATATCATATTCATTGGCATATGCACCACAACTTTACTTTTTCTCTACTATTGTTCATTGTTGCAACTTTTTAAATTTTAAATTATGTTATTTCTTATAGGCATATTTCCCACACTAATGGTTACCTTGTCCGAGGGCCTCTTACATATTCTATGAATATTTGATGAAATCAATTGTATAATTTTTCATCAATTTATTTCCTCTATTGTGTTTATATGTATGTCACATATTTATCAACAAGACACATGTCCTATTTGAAGTCTTATCATAGGGTCTTTTCTTTGAGGTGTCATAGTAATTAGATGATTATACAATTATATAAATTATTATTTTTTAAATAGATAGGGGACCATTTAAAAAATAGAGTAAATAAGATTTTTTAAAATTTTTATTTAATTTTTTAATGTTCTAAGGTGGTGTGAGACAAGATCTCTTTACTGAAAGAATAAAGGAAAAGCAAGTTTAAAAATAAAATTAAAGCAATTTTCTTATTGTGATATCAAGAAAAGTCATTTTTGTTTTGTTTTTTGTTTGTATTTTTGTTTTTTTTTTTGTTTGTTTGTTTGTTTGTTTGTTTTTTTTTTTTTTTTTTTTTTTTTTGCATTTGTAATTGTAGTTGTCAATTTAATGAACAAATGGACATGGAAAATAATTTAAAATAAAAATTCTATAACAAGGACAATAAGATTTTGTAAGCCTTCTCAAGTTTAATTGTTTTTTTTTTTTTTTTTCTCAAAGAGGGGAGTAGTCGTGTAGTTGTCTTCTTAGGCAATGGAATTCCATTTATTTTTCATTAAACTTGGAAAATCCTTTAATGATGACATTTTCATTACTCTTTGATTGTAGAAATTGTAACCTTTATCCTTGAGTTATAACCTATGAAAATATATTTTCTAATATCGTATCTAATCCAATCTATTTTGATTGGGCATATAAGCATACCTAATGCTTTCAAACCCTTCTCAAATGTAAAATATCTTACTTTAGTCCATTCAATGCTTATTGTGGTGCTTGATTTTTTCCATACACATGAATTAGGATAACAATTTGAAAAACTAACTAAACAATCAATAGCTTCTTCACAAAATTCTTTAGACATTTCGTTAGGTCATAACAAGAAGAAATTTCAATTACTATATTATGTTTTAGAGAGTATAGAACCTTAAAGACTAATGAAATCTTATGATTTTCACAATATTTTTTAAATTATTTTGTTGTGAATTGGCATCCTTTATAGGATCTTATTATATTTATATTGTAACCACTTTATTTTTCAACAAGTTCTTTAAACTCCTAAACACATTAAATACTTAAAAATTTTCTTCAAACAATGCAGGCAAGTAGTTTGACTAAAATGATTAATAAAGAACAAAAATTATTATTATTATTAGAAGAATTCGGAAAAGTTTATCAACATATGCATCAATGACTTTTAGAGACTTCTTTCCTCTTATAGTAGCTTTCTTAAGAAAACTTTTTTAAGAATGTTTTCCAAACAAGTTTTCTTCATATGATCTATCTTAGTAATAGATAGAGGACAATTAATTTAACAAATTTTTTATTTCTCAATAATTTAAATTCATCTAAGTTAAAATATGCAAATCTCTAGTGCCAATATAAGAGAGATCATTAACATGTGCTTTTAGCCATTTTACAACATTCTAAATGTTCAATGAAAATATCTTATTTCTTATCATGGGCAAATTAGCAACCAAATTAGTATATTAATTTCTTATTAAGAAACTTTGATCTCTTATGAGGATATCACATCCTTTTTTTAAGAGTTGACCAAAACTTAATATATTAATTTTGTTGTTGTTGTTGTTTTTTTATTTTTTTATTTTTATGTTTAACATATTTTAAAGATTTGAAAAAAAAAATTAATGCCTACTATTTAAAAAAAGAACTAATTTTTTTTATTGGATATAATTATTTTGCAAACCATTGAATCATTGGATTCTTGACTTCCTAAGCTTCAAAATCATTTATGGCTTGCCCCAAGAAACTCATGAGGGGCAACCTCAATTTTGAGTTGAAGTGAAAGTTGTTGTGCTACCATGGATCTCAATCTATATATATATATATATATATATATATATATAGTCATCATTTTCTACAACCATTAAACTCCTTAATACTTCATATATGATGCTCCAATAAAGATCATATCTTTATTGACATCATTGAGGAATTATTTTCTTCTAGCCCTCCATAGATGATAAATTAAAAACATAACTTTATAACATAAAATTAAATCATATGCTCCTATAATGGAGCTTACAATCGAATCTATAAAGAATAAAGAAAACAATTATCTCATTCAATCAACACATGCAATAATAAAAAAGAAACTTACATGCATCCTTTGGTCATTAGATAATATCAAGGCTGTAAAAATGAGGTTAGCACACCCTAAATAATGATCTCAATAACATTATGCTTTGATACAATTGTTGGCATCTTATATCTAAGCAATAGAAGTAGTACTAATTTTATAAAAAAAAATAGATATTTTGGGTTAAATTACTAATCTTTAGGTTTTGATATTCCCAAACCTTAAATTTTAAGTATTAAAGAATTAAATTGATGTCCTCGGAAGTCTCGTGGACCCACAATCTTTTGCCCATTTGCTTTTTATTGATCCTAGCATATTTTCGGTTGAGGGAAAAGAAGGTGGAGGCTATGGCTCTCTTTCTCTCTAGAGGTTGCAGAAAACTCTATGGAAAACTTGTCAAAACCCTAACCCTTAAGGGGATATTTAAAGGGTTCCTTGTTGGGCTTAAGTAACTTGATCCCACTAAGGGATTGGGTTAGTTAATCTAGCCCAAAATGGGTCCTAATTGATTATATAACCCAACAGGGCTTAATAATTAATCAATTAACCCAATCCAGAGACCTTGTTCACTTACTCCAATGTAATTTTATGTAATTGCCAAAATACTCTTATGCACAAAAGTGAACCTAGAGTCAATTCGACCCTCATAACCATGCTAACAAGGTATTTGAGTTTAGAACAAGGACCATTACAACCCATAGAAGTATTGGCTCTCTCAGAATCCAATTTTGAAATTGATTCAATCTTGCTACCAAGAATAGACCAAACTCCAGTATCATATGTAAATAAAAGTGACATACTATGTGCTCGGGTCGTAAACACTTAGTAATGGTTTGATAGGGGTATAATATACCATAGATAATTAAAAACATCCTTGATGGTTCATCATTCATAGTGGTAAACACTTCATCACAAACTAATAAGGATAGATAAAAGTGAAACTGGAATATCATTAGTAGAATTCCAAATCTAATTAGTCTTTGGATTATATGAATATCCTTGATGGTTCATCCCAGGTTCTATCTAACTTTATTAACTCAAAGAATTAAAGTTCATTGTAGTTGCTAGAAAAATTTATTCATATTGTTGTGATTGTGATCATTCTTCATTAAATTAAGTTAGCTTATTATTTAGTTTCTAAGTGCTTTTCCATCTCATTCTTGTGTTATAAGAACAGTTTAATCCAATTACTGATGTAGAAGGTTGAGACCTTTTACTTAACATGGTGCATAGGTAAGCAATAGTATTCCATTTTCGATTATTTGCATTTATTAATGGCAAGAGAAATTAATTGTGTTGAAATATATTTAATACTTTTCTTTTTTTCAATAGAAACACAAGGGAGTAGGAATTTAGAGGCATGTATTATGCCATATTAATAGTCTAGTGAGAATCTTTGTTAAATGTTCTACATATTTTGCATTTATTTCCTTACTTCCTTTATGATACATGAGAATTCTTTTTGAAGCCCACTGCCTTAGCTTCTTTTTTCCATAATTGGAACCTAGACCAACCTTTTTGTAAAGATAAGAGCTAACACTAGGCATCACTAGGCTCTAAACTGTTTTTTTTAATTAGTTATACTCTCTTTCTCTTTCTCTCTCTCTCTCTCTCTCTCTCTCTCTCTCTCTATCTATCTATCTTCATTTAGTTGTCTTCTCTAATAGTTAATAATTGTCCATTGTGCAGCTACCAAGTTATAAGAGCAACTACATTTATGATATATGAGAATTTTTTTTTCCATTTATTTCATCATTTTCCTTAATGAAACATAAGAATCTTTTACCAAGCCCACTACCTAGGCACTATTAGGTTCTGACTTTTTTTTTTTAAAAAAAAATGGTTATACTCTCTTTCTCTTTCTTTCTTTCTCTTTCTCTATTTAGTTATCTTCTCTAATAGTAAATAATTGCCCATGTGTAGCTCTCAAGTTGTAGGAAGAGTAACCTTTTTTAGTTGTATTCTCTTTGATTGGTAAGTTGTTTAATAATAGTTGCTTATTGTATGGCTCCCAAGTTATATCAGTAGTAACCTTTCGAGTTATGGGAAATGAAGTTGGGGAACTACCTTTGGTGGCAACATGGGGTGATTGCCAAGGCTAGGTGGCTATACTCTCCTTTTAGAGTTTCCTTTTCATTGAGATATTTTTTCATTTCAAATTATTCTTTTTCCTAACAAGCCAACATTTTGTTTCCATACAGTGAAATGTGACAATAGGTGATATGACATCCATAAATAATTATTTCTATAGGTTACATCCAGGCCTTATACACATGCATTGAAAGACTACTTTGTCTTCCTCCAATTGAAAGCCATGTGCTTCCTGCTATTGACAAAGCCAAGTCCTTATGGACAAACAAGTTCAACTTCCATAAAATGGAACAAGATGAGGTATTTGTTTGATAACTAAACAAAGGATTAGATATTTCTTTTATTAGAGAACACAAACATCTCTAATGACTAACACAAAAGTAATTAATCAAGTTGAACTTAAGGTATGAATGACAATGGTTAAGCAACTCAAACAAGGTGACTTGACATTTTCTTGAACATATCAAGACAAAATTGTCCATCCCATGTTGATACCCTGGTTTTAACATTCTTGGTTGTTAGCTCTAAAATACAATAAATTTTGATAGATCTTAAGAGTTTTGCTAATGTTTTATTCTTTGCTACACTACATAGCTAGCCATAGTTGATGGCATGTAACAACTTTGTAGAAGGATTCAACAAGGATTTTATCTTTGCCAATAGCTCATTACCTGTTTGAGCAAAACCAACTATTTTAACGATGAAATATTTAGTAGTCAACACCATCTACTTAGAATGCTATTTTGTGCACAACTTGGATACATCATATGTAAGTTGCACCATCTAAGTATCATCATAAGTTTTTTTTTTGCTACTCCATAAGGGGTAATTAGAATCATTGGGGTTCAAGCTTTGGCTAGGAGATCCTATAAGGTGTTCCTATGTAAGGGGCTTTCAAGAAAATGATTATTAGGTTATCTGAATTATAGAAAGTAGAGATTGTGGTGGCGAAACAAATTGATACTCTCTTTGTTAGGATCGAGCCCTCAAAAGCATGACATGATGTAATAAATATAGAATTCGTTATTTATTTAATGATGTTCTGGTTTCACTTTTATCTATCCTTATTCCATGAAGTATACTTTAAGAGTATTCTTGTCTGCATCTTTTGCATTGTACGTGACTTAGCTACATTAGGACTTGCACAAAATATTTTAAGTCATGGGTTTCTTGCAAATAGATGATTTGTTCACAATCGGTTCATGGGTCTAGGTAACCCATTAGAGGTTGTAGTTGTTAGCATCTTAGATCTAAGCAATGGAAACAATACCAATTTTTTAAAAATTGATCTTTTAGGGTTAAAGTACTAGGTTTGGATGTTCCCAAACCTTAAATTCCAAGTGTTGAAGACGACATTGAAGTTGTCTAACTTTGTTGCATCTGTCTTACTTTTAGGGACTCAATCCCAACAATAGTGCCCCCCTTCCTAATTGGAGGGATGGCTGGTCTTGGCTATCGGGATGGGTTTCCCATGGCGACTACACCAGTGTGTATGGTTACACATTGGACAAGACTTATGGTGAGTCATGACTTAAGGCTATCAAGTAGTTATGACCTTACCAAGCTACTTCATTGTGTTGTCTCTCAACCTTGAGAGAATATTGAGCTTGTGCTAAAGTTAACAATGGCTTTAACCTATGGGTGAGATCGTAAACTAATCATATATTCCTTATGGATTTGGTCACTATTGATGAAAGCTAGTAGCAATAGGTATTCTCAATAGAGACACCATGACATCTCATGGGATTGAGATAGTGTGTCACCTTAAGTGATTCTAAGGAGGTGTGTTCATGGAAACTATGACCATAGTAGTTTCTTAAGTGGAACTTGACACAATAGGAGGATTTGTAACTCAATGATAGCAGAGGTAGTCTTGAAAGAATAATAACTCTCACCTTGTTAAACAACAGACACCAATTCATGGGGAGACTAAATTTATGGACAACAGGTCACGGACCCGAGCACATAGTGTCTCCTTATTATTTACATAGGATACTAGAGTTTAGTTAATTTTTTGTAGTGGGATACTTCAAAATTGGAATATGAGGGATTCATACTTCTATAAGTCCTAGTGTTCCCCACTCTAAGCTCATATACTTTGTTGGCATGGATTACGAGGGTCAGATTGACTCTGGGTTCACTTTTGTGAATAAGGGCATTTTGGTAATTATGTGAGGTTGCATAGGTGTAAGTGAACAAAGTCTCTAGATTGGGCTAATTGATTAATTAGTAGGCCTTATTGGGTTAATTAATCAATTAAGACCCATGTTGGGCAAGATTAAGTGACCCAAGCTCAGATGGGCTCAAGTCACTTAAGCTTAGTTAGGAACCCTATAAATACCTCCTAAGGGTTAGGGTTTCCATAACTTTTATCTTCCATCATCCAGAGAGAAAGAGAGTCATAGCCTCTACCCTCATTTCCCTCCCACCAAAAGTGTGCCAAGAACAAGATTGAGTCATCGAGTGGAAGATCGTAGGTTTACAAGACTTCCAACAACTTCAAGGTTGTCTTCAACACTTTGAATTTAAGGTTTGGGAACATCCAAACCTACAGGTTAGTACTTTAATCCTAAAAAATCAATTTTAAAAAATGGTATTGCTTTCATTGCTTAGATCTAAGATGCCAATACTCTTAGTCATTGAGAATACATAAAAGGTAAACTTAGTGAAGTATATAGAAAGAAAGATGGTTGACTTAGGCATAACCTTAAATGAGCAAAAGAAATGAGAGTTTGTGACACTATTGAAGTCTTTTTAATATATTTCATTTTGAGATGTCAAGGATATGATGAAGTCCCTACTATAGTTGTAAACCACTTTATTGTTGATCATTGTGGTACAAATTCAAGAAATATTCATTTGAACAAAGAAATATAGTTTGTTAGGAAATTTATAGGCTTTTAGAAGATAGGTTTGTAAAGGAACTCTAGTACCCCACTTGATTCTCTAATAGAATATGATACATGCCCAATTGGTGTCTCAGCTGATTGATGTCTAGCTGGTGCTCCTTGATTGAGGGAGTAATCAAAAAAATTTATAACCTATATCACCATGCATTAGGCTAGCTTTAGCTAGTATAGCATAGTGGCTCTAGGATCGTTCACTGGGAAGGGTTTTCAACTCACAATTGATACCAATTCAAAGTTAATTTGGTGCTTTTTCATTTCAAGGTTAGCTTAAGGAATAAAACACAAACTTTGGCTGAACGAGGTTTTGTTTCAATCTAACTAAAAAGAAAGTAATGGAAATTTCTCATGAAGAAAAACATTCCTTGGAGGTTTAGGTTCACAGGGGAGGTTCCTCATGCAAAAACAGAGCTCCGGTCATTTGGTTAATTTCCTCGCATTAGAGAATTAACATATAGTCAATTCTCTAATCGGTGTTGTACAGATGCATCCTTTAAATGGATTTCAACTCTAATCCCCTCTCACTAATGCAACTTGCAATGGCTCGTGCCTCTCACCTAGCATTTGCCATTCAAGGTGATCATTAACTTTGGACTTCCCTTCTCAAGCTCGCAAGAGATAACTAATGGATGTCTCCTTGGAGTCCAAAAGCTTACCAAGTGTTGGCAATTCTAGAAAAGCCTACCATCAAGTCACTTCCCAAAAGCTCGCAAGAGGTAAACTAGTGCATCTCCATGGACGGAGATCACTTGCCTTACCAAGTGTTGGCTCAAGTGAATTGAAGGTGTTTTAAGTTACTAAAAACATAGAAATCATTAATGGATCACACTTTCTCTTCATTAATGGCTGAAACCACAAAGCTACTAATTCTTGCACTTGGAACCTTTCCCGGCAACCTTAGCTCCAAGGAACTAAGAGTTTAGCCACTCATTCTCTGAGGAAACTTCCTCAGAGCTTGTTAGCTAGTAAATGAAAAATACAATCAAATTGAGTAGGTAAGGCAGAGCAAAGCTCTATATTTTACTTCCTTCAAAAATTATACAAAGCGTCTGTGTACAAGCCTTTCTTCCGTCCGTCCCCTCTCTGAGGAAACTTACAACCATTAAATATGGGTTTATTTACCCTTTGTTCTTGCTTAAAGACTAAGGAATCCTATGATAGGTGGGTTACAAGGAGAGTTTGGGGATTTAGACATCAAATATCTAAAGCAAAAAATCTCAAAATGTCTGTCGCAAATATCGGGAAGCTTTAGGAGAACACCTGTTGCACTGTGCAAAATGGCTGCGAAATTTTCGCAGCAAAAGGACAAGATTTTCGCAGCCCAAGGCTGATCTTCCTTCAGCTTGGAGTGATCTGCTTGCAATGGCTGTAACTCCTTCATTTCAACTCCAAATCACATACCGTTTAAAGCATTGGATTGTTGACTTCCTGAGCTTCGAAACAAAATATAGCATGCATAAATTGAACTCCAGGAAGTGCTCCAAAAGTGGCTGAAATGACTGTTATCAAGAATGCTTCATGGCTGGTTCTTCTTTGCTTCCCCTCCTTGCATTCCGGATTTGCTTATGGAAAAGGACTTTAAAGCTTCGGTCCTTCATGTTTCTGAGCTTTCCATTGCTTTGCCATGGATTCCAAAGAACTCTCCTCAATCTCGGATTGCTTTGGTGATCAAATTACTAACAAAAACACCAAAACTTACACACTTTGATTAGAAATGCTTGCAAAGGTCCTTAATATGTTAATTGGGTTAAAAGGTGATAACTACTACTCAAAAGTGTTTAAAAGAGTTAATTACAAGCTATCAAATAGCACTTTTTGAGTAGTAATCAGAATAGTTATACTTAAGAAATATGAGAAATTGAGAATTTTATTTACAATATAGACCTTAACAAAGCATGCCCAAAAGATTGTGTTTGCCTTACCAAGCCTAACAAACTAGTAGATGCAATAACAAGAGGTTAGAGATTATCTATTTTGGATGTATATTGATTTTGAGAACATAGAGACAACAAAGTTTATTACCAATAAGGGAAGTTATTGATACATGGTAATGTCTTGTGCAAGGATTCTAAATGTAGTTTGTTAGATCAAATTTATTTTTGTTTTTAAAGAGACAAATTTGGTAGCATAATAATCAGTAGTGCTTTTTGAAAGTATACAATATGCATTATGGGGCACCCAAATTATACAAGTTTAAACTTTTAAGAAAATTTGTTGTCTACTATGGTCTCACCACCTTGTTTGGTGCGATGTCGAATGTTACCTCATCAACATATGTTTATCTCCTCAATTTATTAAGTTCAGCCTACTTATGAGGGATCTTTTTTGTGAAATGTCAGAATCCTTTTGGTTGCTTATTTAAAAATTAACAATTAAGACACCAATGATGCATGTTTTGTCAAGTAAAACATTTGAGGAAAATGAAAGACTTATATTGAAAAAAAAACCATAATCTAAGGATCAACAACTCCCCTCAAGGAGTTTTTTCTCCTTTAGGACCATGTGTGTAAAAGAATAATTGTCACCAATTCTAGATGAATCTCATTTGAAAAGATGATGGCCACTAAGCATCATTATAATGAGTATAGCTTATGTTGGTGTAGCAATTTGTTGGTCTTTATGTCTAACCAACACTTAATGATGACTACTAATGGATTAGACTAAACATGACCCATGCTAATAGGTCATTCAAGTGGTTAGATGTAGCCTAGTTCTCATACAATCTACAAAGAAGTAAGGTGACATATAAAAGCTAATTCAAGCTAGCTATTAGCCCCTTGAAATGAAGCATGTGACACCACAACTTTTTAGGGCGGTACCTTGGCCCCATAAGTTAACTATGACAAAGGCAACATGATGCAAGAGCACAATGCCTTGTGCAATGAGGAAACTTAGTGAGCCATGAATGCAATGCCATGGCACATTACAACACCAAGGTGGACTTGGACAAGACATAATGATATAACAACATCGAAGTCGACTTAGAGGGGATGCCTAAGAGCCCAAGCATTGGCTTCACTTCCTTTATTTTCAAGTTTGTCTCATTCTTGTTTAGGTTTTAACTCGTTAGTTGATTTCCCATTCACATCAAGACTCAATGGGTGTCCTCATCCATATTTCACTGAATTTCATACTCGTTCACCTTGTATTTTAAGAAAGTACTTCATTCGGGCTTTCCAATAGGGATAGTTACTCCCATCAAAGTAAGGTGGACTCTTCAAAGGAGCCCTAGTTCTTGGTTGTTCTATACTAGACTTGTAGGATTAATAAAAATTTGATTTTTATGTTACTTTAATACCAATTAAAAAACCTAGGTCCAATAGGGTAATACCCATAAGGTGGTGAATGGGTGTATTTAAAAATTATAATATAAGGAATGAAATTTATTAACCCAATTTTAGGCCTACAAGATATCAGGGTTAATAAATATAATCAAAATACTCAAACAAACCAATAAGTATGCATGAGACACAAGATGTTTTGCATGGAAAACCCCCACAATAACTGTGGACATAAAAAAACCATAGGGTCTAAGACCTCTAATCTAAATTCACTATATGAGAACATGTTACACAAATTTACCTTGCTATTTTACCCTAAAGACCTACTCTCTAGTACCTACAACTTGATCTATGTCCACGATGCAACAATCTCCAATTGCTCCAATGAATATGTTTCAACCCCGTTGAAGGGATGCAATTCTTCAAACAACCTTAGATTCAATTTTTTTAATCTATGATGAGAGATTGGGAATGGATAGCAAGGTAGGCTTACTCTCATGAAAAGTGTCCTTCCCTAAAGGGTTATAACAGGGTCTATATAGGCATAAAAGTCCTAGGGGATCAGAACCTCAAACTTTCCAAACTCAATTTGGGTGAAATATCCAAAAAAATTGTATCTTATTTTGACAAATTTTGTACAAGCACTCTGGCACACTTAACCATCACTCAACAGCCTCAAGAGCTTCATTTAAGCTTAAGCACTTGAGCAATCCCAGTGCTTGAGTGTTGTTTCATTGCTTGAATGGTCCAATCTTTTACAAAATACATTAATTTAATATTTTTAATTCAATAAAAGGAAACCAATCCACCTAATCCTTTGAATACCTAACTTGCCACAAGTCAAACCCTTCTAGACTTATCTATAACTTTTTTGGTCAAATAACAATCTTGAATCTTCAATGGAGAGTAAGTCACTATCTAAAAAGATTCCTAAGCCAAAAAATAAAATGAAACAAAATTGTCAACATACAATGAAGACTCATTGTCCTCACATATATAATATAATATACAACATTTAGCAATAAGTTATAGATCTGAACACACATTTATATTAACAATTTATTAAATAAAATTAAAAGATAAAATAATTAAATTTGTTTAGGAGGACAAACAATATACATAAAATTTATGCAAAATAAATCAAATTTAAAGATAAAATAATTAAAATTGGTATAGAAAGACAAATAATATACATAAAATTTATATAAAATAAATCAAACGTTCAAGTAGTCTAAGTGTTGTTGTCATGTTGGAGGCTTGACTTGATTCCCAACAAAAGCCCTTCACCATGAAAATGTCGTGAAAATTCCAATAAAATGTAAAAAATAGAAAAACTAAAATATCCTAATATATATTTGTGTGTGTATCTCTTTCTCTCTCTCTCTCTCTCTCTCTCTCTCTCTCTCTCTCTCTCTCTCTCTATATATATATATATATATATATATATATATATATATATATATATATTGTATAGGAGTATTAATATTTTGCATATGAATTTCTATTTTTTGTTATTAAAAATAGAAAGTGTATCAAGTGTCACCTTAATTTTTTCAATATTGTGTCCTCATATATTTGAATTAGATAAAGTATCCAAACTATATATAGATATAAGAGAAAGTCATTTTATAGTATAATGGATTTAATGTACATGTCTAATTTTCAGAACAAATGATTCAAACTTTAAGCATCTTATCCTTGGAGTTATTATAGGAAAATTTCTTAGAATCTAGCTTCATTGGATATTTATGTCACATTCAATATGAATGGAAGTTGTTAGCTTATAATGAATTTTAGTAACTTCTATGTTATTCTCATTCTAATCATAAGATAAATAGTATGATATTAAATTTACATTACAACAAAACTTGAGTGAACTTCCAACTTGATACAAATTGGAAAAAATTAGGGTCAACATGGAATAGAAAATAAAACTTAGAAGTTGTAACATTTCCATAATTTCTTATAGGTCCTTGGTTTGTTTATTTAATTAGATTAGTTTTAATCCTTTATGAAATTATTTTGAGAAATATTTGATGAAAATATACTTCAAATTTCTGATTCATACTAATATTTTTAGTTTGTTCATTCATACTAATATGTATCCATTTATTTTATCTTAATTTCTTGTAATAATGGGTCAAAAAAATCCTACTTTTTGAATTTATATTTCATTCTCCCAACATCTCTAAAATTAGTGATTCCTAGGGAGATTATAAAACATTTTGCTCTAGTTTTGATATTTTGCTATTTTTTAGCATGTTTAATTATGAAGATATCACCATATTTATGTACTTTTTTTCTTATGTATATATATATATATGACTATAAATAGGTTTGAACATTTTGTTTTTTTCCATAAAATCTACCTCTTCACCAAGAAAAATAAAATCATTATTCTAACTTTTAGTAGCAAAAACCAGCCTATTTTGTCCATTCTTTTTAACATATAATTTGACATATATTCTCAGGTTTGCAATATGTGGTTGGCTTACAAAGCACTTGACAGTTCCTTTAGTGAACTAGCAATTAACTCCCACACCAAAAGGTTTGAATTTTATATGCCGTATCTTTACATGGAAATTAATACTTTACATAGAGTATATGTGATTATTAGTTTGCTTGACCTTTGTTTTTAAAGATCTTTATTTTCTTCATGATCTATTTAGGTTCTTGGAGAAAAAATTTTAATGGCATGAGTAGAGTCGAGAAAAAAAAAAGGTATAAAACTTACAATCTTATTTTATGCACCTTATTATTCCATAATAAATTGTCAAATTTTATTTTAAATTATGAGCTTGTTTATAGTAACTAGAATGAAAAATAAAATAAAATAAAAATATAATATATCATATTCGTTGGCATATGCACTACAACTTTACTTTTTCTCTACTATTGTTCATTTTCGCAATTTTCTTAATTTTGCATTATGTTATTTCTTTTAGGCATATTTGATGAAATAAATGTAGTTTTCTGATTTTTTTTTTCTCCTATATTATGTTTATATGTAACTCACGTATTTATCAAAGGGACACCTACCATCATGGAAATCACACTCTAATGGCTACCTTGTCCAAGGGCCTCTAATATATTCTATGAATATTTGATGAAATCAACGTATAAATTTTCATCAATTTATTTCCTATATTGTGTTTATATGTATGTCACATATTTATCAACAAGACATCTGCCCTTTTTTGAAGTCTTATTAGAGGGCCTCTTCTTTGATGTATCATAGTAATTAGATGATCATACAATTATATCGATCTTGGCTTTGATTTTTTGAATAGATAAGGGAGTACTTAAAAAATAGAGTAAATAATAATTTTTAAAATTTTAATTTAATTTATTAATTTTCTAAAAAGGAATGAGATAGGATCTCTTTATTGAAAGAATAAAGGAAAAAGAAAAGTCTTAAAATTAAAATTCAAGCATTTTTCTCATTGCTATTATAAGAAAAGTCATTTTTCTTTTGTTTTGATTTTGTTTTTGTTTATTGTTTATTGGTTATTTATTTTTATTTTTTATGCATTTGTAATTGTAATTGTCAATTTAAAGAAAAAAATGGACATGGAAAATAATTAAAAATAAAAATTCTATAACAACAAGGAGGATAAGCTTTAGCAAGCCTTCTCAAGTTTAATTATTCTTCTTTCTCAAAGAGATGAGTAGTCTCATAGTTGTCTTCTTGCGGAATGGAATTCCATTTTCTTTTTCATTAAACTTGGAAAATCCTTTAATGATTATACTTTCAGTACTTCAATTGTAGAAATTGTAACCTTTGACCTTGAGTTGTAATCTATGAAATATATTTTCTAATATTGTATCTAACCCAATCTCTTTTGATTAAGCATATAAGCATACCTAATGCTTTCAAACCCTCTCAAATGTAAATTATCTTCTTTTTTTTCCATAAATGCTTATTGTGGTGCTTAATTTATTCCATACACACAAATTAAGACAACAATTTGAAAAATAAACTAAACAATCAATAGATTCTTCACAAAATTCTTTAGACATTTCTTAAGGTCATAACAAGAAGAAATTTCAATTGCTATATTATGTTTTAGAGAGTATAGAACCTTAAAGACTAATGAAATCCTATTCTTTTCACAACATTTTTAAAATTATTTTGTTGTGAATTGGCATCCTTTATAAGATCTTATTACATTTATATTGTAACCACTTTATTTTTCAACAAGTTCTTTAAACTCTTAAAAGCATTAAATACTTAAAAATATATATATATATTCAAAAAATGCTACCACGTAATTTGACTAAAATGATTAATAAAGAATAAAAAATATTTATTATTATTAGAAGAGTTCGAAAAAGTTTATCAACATATGCATCAATGACTTTTACACACTTCTTTCCTCTTATAGTAGCTTTCTTAAAAAAACTTTCTTAAGAATGTTTTCCAAGTAAGTTTTCTTCATATAATTTATCTTAGTAATGGATAGAGGGCAATTCTTCTAACAAATTTTATTTTATTTTTATTTCTCAATAATTTGAATTCATCTAAGTTAAGATATTCAAATCTTTAGTGTTAATCTAAGAGATCATTAATATGTGCTTTTAGTCATTTTACAACATTCTAAATATTCAATAAGGATAGTTTATTACTTATCATGGGAACATGAGCAACCAAATTAGTATATTAATTTCTTATTAACAAACTTTGATCTCTTACAAGGATATCATGTAACACCCCAAAAATTTACTCTAGGGGCAAAATAGTAAATTACAAGTAATTAATTAATTAATTAAACTCATTAAGGGTGGAAGAGTCCTTTTACAATTAATAATCATAGGTATAAATTAGATCTTCCTCTTGCCTTCTTTATTCAGAAAACCCTATCAACCAAAATTAGAGAATTGGAGATCGTAGGACTCAAGGGTTAGAGGTTCAAATTTAAAGTTCAGATTTTTTCCAAGTAAGATTCTAACCCTAAATTTATATATTATATTTGTTAGTTAGTTCTGAACACACTAGATATTCTTTGAAAAATTTTTATTTTAGATTAGAGTTAGTCTTTTTTTTTTTTAATTCGTTTTAATATCAAAATATTGGAAATTTAAGATTATAGGTTGATTCATTGTCGGAAATTGGGAAATCTTAAGTTTTTTAGAAAGAAAAAAAAATTCTTTGGAAGATTTCGATTTAGGCTAGGGTTAATCTATTTAAAAATTTTAGGTCAAAATATTGAAATTATGAATATAGGTTGTTCTATTGATGAAAATAGGAAAATTCAAAATTTCTTAGATGAATAGATCTAAGTAATGAACTTTCAAAAATTAAATTAGTAAATAAATATATGATTATATGTGGCTTAAGGGATTGGAAAATATTAGGAAGAAATAAATTGTAAGATTTCAATGTATTGGTGATTTCTAAAAGTGTATAATAATAATAATCAGGTTTTGAGATAGTGTGCACAATGACCATAATATATACATATATATAAAACATGCGTGAGGAAGAATGAGGGATGATGAAAATAATAATATTAATAATAATAAGAGGCATGCACGTGGAGTGTGTGAGTGGGTGGATGATATGTATAATTATATATATTATATTGGTATTTGTGTGAGTCTGTTTTGGTAGTTATGTTTGGAAAATATGAAAATGATAGAATAAATTAGGTATAAATAAAAGGAGGTGAAGTATAAATTAGTTAAATTTATAGTATTATAATTAGATTAATGATAAATATTAAGTTAATAAGTAGCATAAAATTTAATTAGTAAAATAAATTGTGGTTTAATTAAATTATGTTGTGTCCCAATAAATAAATTGAAAATAAAATTTAAGTTTTATATGAATTATAAATTTATTAATTTTTCTAAAATATGAGTAGATTAAATTATCTTTCAAAATTAAAAACATTAATTTGAATATTTAAAATTTTAGGATTGTCAAACCTATAATTCTAGATAAATAGTAATGGTTATTTCTCTTATACTTTATTAAGTGAAGAGTAGATTTTCCATAATTATTTTTCTCCAAAGTTTTTTAGGACTTCTTTTGAGGTAAGGGAAATTAATACAAATTTTGCAAAAGAAAATAATTTTACATATATAGATGTTGTTTTAAATGTGTAATTATTAATTTTTCTTTTAAGCATGGATCAAATATATTTTTGTATGGAAAAATGTGTTATAACATTTATTTTGTTTATATCGAAATACTTGGGGATTTTTTGCTTTCGTAAGTTGGAATAAATAAAATAAAGAATTTGACTCTGGTTTGTTTAGTCTTTGACAATGGGATATAATAGTTGACTTTTTGGCCCTTGTCAATGGGATATAATAGTTGACCTTTACATATTCATGGTGGGAAATGTAATTGATTTGAACCCCATCCTCTAGGGGTTTGGTTAGAGGTTACTAGTACTAGTAGTGTTTGGTTCTGTCCACCTTAAAAGGAACATTTGAGGCTAGCCACCTATTTGTAAAGTCCCACTTAAATGGGCACTATTTGTTATTTGATAACCAAAGTGGAAACAATTGAAATGTATTTGATTTGAAATGGATATGAAATGATTTTGATCTATAGGAAATGTTTGGTTAAACGCCTTAAAATGTATTAGCATATTTGTAATCAAACGTTCTTATGAAAATGATTTTACACTAAATCTCTTATTTGTAAGCATGATTGAAATTATTTGATCCATGAAACTGTATTAATATTCCTTATTGGGCTTGGGAAAGGTTCAAAGATCTTTTAAGAAAGTGCCCACACCATGGCTTACCAATGTGGATGCAAGTGCAAACATTCTACAATAGTTTGCACCCTAATACTCAAACCATAGTGGATGCAACAAGCTGAGGAACTTTTATTAATAAGACACCGGAAGAGGGATATCAGCTTATAGAAGTGATGGCTAGCAACAATTTCTTAAAGTCTATGGATAGAAATGCACAAAAGAGGACAGTTGGTGTTCATGATATCGATGCTTTTAATAATTTGGTTACTCAAATTGTAATTTTAAATAATAATTTTAAGAAAATGAATGTTGCTACCGTTTCTAATTTAGTCTGTGAAAATTGTGCAAGTGACCATTCTAGCTTGAAGTGTCAAGTTGGAGGCCCATATGAAGCAAATTCATCCAAACAAGTGAACTATGTGGCCAATAGTCAACGTCAATATAATTCCAACTCCAATTATTTCAACCAAGGGTGGAAGAATCATCCAAACTTCTCATGGAGTAACAACACTAATGTGCAAAAACCACCCTCTAGTTTCCAATCTCAAGAGAATAAGCCAAACTTGGAAGAAGTTTTCACCCAATTTGTGCAAAAGATTAACGATTTTATTGATGATACTAAAGCAAATTTCAGGAACCAAGGTGCAAGTATTCGCAACCTTGAGCATCAAGTGGGGGAGATTTCTAAGTTATTGACAAAGAGAACTGAAGGAGCACTTCCTAGTTTCACAGAGACAAATCCTAAGGAGCATATAAAGACCATAACTCTTAGAAGTGGCAAGGAGTTAGAACAATCAAAAGAGGCCGAGCAGCAAGCAAATAAGGAGGATACTTCAATTCTCAAGGAATAAGATGTTTCCACTCCTATACAGCCATCTACTCCAAAACCATCATCTAATGCCATCTTTTTTTCTCAAAGGCTAAAAAAGCAAAATTTAGATAATCAATTTACTAAATTTATTGATATTTTTAAGAACTTACATATCAATCTTCCTTTTGTAGATATGCTGGAGCAAATGCTGAAATATGCTAAATTCTTAAAGGAGGTGTTATCGAATAAGAGAAAATTGGTGGACAATGAGAAGGTGATGCTCACTAAAGAGTGCAACGCCATTCTTCAAAGGAAGCTTCCTCCTAAACTAAAAAACCCAAGGAGTTTCACTATACCTTGAACTATTGGTGATTTTGATTTTGATAAATTTTTAGGTTATCTTGGTGCAAGTGTTAATTTGATGCTTCTTTCTATTTTTAGGAAACTTGAAATAGGGGAAATGAAGCCTACTACGATATCTTTGCAACTTGCGGATAGAACTATCAAACATCTAAGAGGCATTATTGAGGATGTTTTGATAAAAGTGGATAAGTTTATATTTCCGGCTAATTTTTTTGTATTAGATATGGAAGAAGACTAAGAAATTCCACTTATATTAGGAAGACCTTTTCTTGATACAGGTAGAACTCTTATAGATGTTCATCAAGGTAAGTTGATTTTAAGGGTTCAAGATGAACAAGTTTCGTTTAATGTTTTCGAGGCTATGAAATTTCCATTTGATGTTGATGCATGCTTTGCAATTAGTGTTTTGGATAGGGTGGTAGCTGAAACATTTCATGAAACTCTTCCTACTTCACCTTTAGAAAATTGTATAATGAATGGTAGAACTTTAGGAACTCTTTATGTTGATGATGATATAATTGAATGTGTTAATAATCTTGATGCATTGCAACTTATTAGTTTCCAAAAAAGTTAAAATTTGAGGAATTAAAGGTCATTCATGTTAAAAATCATACATTAAAGAAGAAGCCTCCTAAACATGAACTTAAATTATTGCCATCTCATCTCAGTTATGCTTTCTTAGAAGATTCTAGTTTTTATCGTGTTATTATTAACTCTTCTTTGAATGATTTGGAGGAGGAAAAACTATTAAGAGTTTTAAGGGAGCATAGGAAAGCTATTGGATAGACTATTGATGACATCAAGGGAATAAGCCCATCGATTTGTATGCATAAGATCCTATTTGAAGAAAGCTACAAGCCAATAGTTCAACCACAACGAAGATTAAATCCATCTATGCAAGAAGTTGTTAAGAAGGAGGTTATGAAACTTTTGGATGCAGGTATAATTTATCCAATTTTGGATAGTACATGGATAAATCCAGTTCAAGTAGTTCCTAAGAAAGGAGGTATAATTGTAGTGAAGAATGATAATAACGAACTTATCCCCACAAGAACGGTAACCGGTTGGAGAGTTTGTATTGATTACCAGAAGCTTAATAATGCCACAAGAAATGATCAATTTCCTTTACCCTTCATTGACCAAATAGTGGAGAGACTTTTTGGTTATGATTATTATTGTTTTCTAAATGGATATTCGGGATACAATCAAATCCCCATAGCATCAGAAGATCAAGAGAAGACCACTTTTACATACCCATATGGCACTTTTGCTTACCGACAAATGCCATTCGGTTTATGCAACGCTCCAGCCACTTTTCAACGTTGCATGATGTCCATTTTCTCTCATATGATTGAAAAATACATGGAAGTGTTTATGGATGATTTTTCTGTTTTTGGTTCTTCTTTTGATGATTACCTTTCTAATCTTTCTCTAGTTTTGCAGTGATGTGTTGACACAAACTTAGTTTTAAATTGGAAAAAATGCCATTTTATGGTAAGAAAAGGTATTGTGTTGGGACAACGAATTTCTGTAAGAGGAATTGAGGTGGATCGTGCCAAGATAGATGTGATTGAGAAGCTGCCACCACCTATAAATGTTAAGGGAGTTAGAAGTTTTCTTGGTCATGTAGGATTTTATAGAAGATTCATTAAGGACTTTTCAGAATTTTCTAAACCTCTTTGTGATTTATTAGTTAAGAATGCATTTTTTTTTTTACTTTTCTAAGGAATGTTTAAATGCTTTTGAAACTCTTAAGTCTAAATTGATATCTTCTCCTATTATTGTTGCACCCGATTGGAAATTGCCTTTTATATTGATGTGTGATGCTAATGACTTTGCTATAGGTGTTGTTTTAAGGTAGCAGAAAGGTAAAAGTTTTCACATGATTTATTATGCTAGCAAGGTTTTAACAAAGGCTCAAGTAAATTATGCAACTACTGAAAAAGAACTTTTAACAGTTGTTTATGCTTTTGACAAATTTCGGTCTTATTTGATAGGTTCTAAGGTGATTGTCTATACCGACCATTTAGCTTTAAGGTATTTGTTTGCTAAGAAAGATGCAAAACCAAGGCTACTTCGTTGGATCTTGCTAGTACAAGAATTTGACTTGGAAATCAATGACAAGAAAGCAACTGAGAATTTAGTTGCAAATCATCTTTCTTGAATGGATCATGTGGAGCCTAATGAAGGAGTTGATGATGATATTAATGAAAGATTTCCTAATGAGCAGTTTTTTGCAGTTGAAGAAGCGCCATGGTATGCAGACATTGTCAACTATTTGGTTAAGAAGATTTTGCCTTCCGAGCTTACTTATCAAAGAAGGAAGAAGTTTTTCTCAGATCTTAAGTACTATATATGGGATGATTTTTTCCTATATAAGCAATGTGTCAATCAAATAATTAGGAGATGTGTGCTGGAAGAGGAGATGGAGAGTATTTGGCATCATTGTCATTCCTGTGAAATTGGAGGACATTTTAGAGCTACTAAAACTACAGCCAAAGTTTTACAATCAGGATTTTATTGGCCTTCTCTTTTTAAAGATTTATTTAATTTTGTTGCCAATTGTGATAGATGTCAAAGGGTTGGGAATATATCTAGGAAAAATGAGATGTCTTTAACAAATATTCTAGAAATAGAATTGTTTGATGTATGGGGTATTGATTTTATGGGTCCTTTTCCATCCTCTTATGTTAATCGTTTTATTTTGGTTGTTGTAGATTATAATAAAATAGGGGATCTCATTTTTGTAACCGTCAATTTGAATCACTATTGGGTAAATATGGAGTAACACATCGTATAGCTACTCCTTATCATCCACAAACAAGTGGTCAAGTTGAGGTATCTAATCGTGAGCTCAAGTGAATTCTGGAGAAAACAATAAATTCTTCTATGAGGGATTGGTCAAGTAAGTTGGATGACGCATTATGGGCTTATAGGATGGCATTGAAGACACCTATTGGGATGTCCCCATATCCATTGGTTTATGGCAAATCGTGTCATCTTCCAGTTGAGTTGGAGCACAAATCATTTTGGGCTGTTAAATTTTTTAATTTTGACTTACGAACTGTAGGGGAGAAGAGATTGTTACAATTAAATGAGATGGAGGAGTTCCGTAATAATGCTTATGAGAATGCTAATATTTATAAGGATAAGGCAAAAAGATGGCATGATAAGCATATTCAGAAGCTCAATTTTAAATTTGGTCAACAAGTTCTTCTTTTCAACTCACGTCTCAAGCTTTTTTGGGGTAAATTAAGATTGTGATGGTCTGGTCCGTTCATAGTTAGCAAGGTTTTACCATCAGGAGCAATAGAAGTTTATCATCCATCAAAGGGAACTTTTATAGTGAACGGGCAACGATTGAAGCATTATTTGGGAGGCAATTTTAGCACCGAAATGGTGTCCTTTGTGCTTTCAATTCCGAAGTAGAAAAATGGAGAAAGGCTAGCTAAAGACTTAAATTTTAACGATTTTCGAGAGGCAACCCAATTTGTTTTGAACAATTTTTATTTTCGAATTTTGAATTATTTTAGTTGTTAGGATTTTTATCAATTTTGTTTTTATTTTGTCTCAAATTTAATTTAGTTAGTGAATTTTTAGAGTTAATTATTTGGTAGTTTAGGAATTATTTTTATTTTTATTTTTAACTACTTTTCCTTTGTTTTCAGGTGAAAAATGGGCTTTTTACATACCCAGTGAAAAGCGTCGCAGTGGGAGGCAGTGAGTGCAGCTACGTGATAAAAGAGAAATCATAGATTCAATCCGTCTTCCTGTTAGGTCATGATTTGGGGTGATTGTTTTTACATTTTTGCTACAATTTGGACACTACTAAATGAGAAAGGAGTGATTTTTCGATGTGTTCCAAAAATTCATCAAAAATGGAGTTTTTCTTTTCCTTAATTTTTCCATACTTTATTTTCTTTTGTTCATTGAGAGCAACGAAAGTAATTAAGTTTGGGGAAAACAATTAATTTCTTTTAGGTTTAGCTAAGTTTAGTTAAAAATGTTTTCTAAACTTCTTGATTTTTTAGCATTATTTTTTTGAGTTGATTCATATAGTGAATGATAATATCTTGATTGCTATGATGCGTGGTTATTGAGATGAAATTTGATATTACTTAGATTTTGAGGATAATTTGGATGTTTGTTCTGTTTGGATTTGAGATTCGATGTTGGTCTAGTATGGTAATTTTGATAACGATCCTATTTTGCATGCTTAGAGACATTTTATTTAGACAACTGTGGATGATTAGAGATCTCAACAAATTTTAGAACTTGGCTAATTGTTACTCGAGGCGAAATCCTAGATTTTCATGTTACTTAGGAGATGATTTAGGTCATATTTGGATCGTTTGTGCTTTTCTTACCTTACCCATTTACCTATTTGAGCCTTTTTATATAATGTTAGCCTTATTTTTCTTTCTTTAAGCCTATTTCCCTACCTATTTTAAGCCTAAACACTTATCCTTACCCTTGATGAGAACATTTACATGTTTGTTATTTATTTTTTTTAGAGCAAAAATATTTTATTAAGGAGGCAATGATGGAAAAGTGTATTATTAACCCCAGTTATAATAGAGAAATAAGTTTGGGGGTCGTGAAGAATTAAAGGAAGAGTGTGCATAAAAAAAAATAAAAAGAAAAAAGAATGGCATTAGTGGTGAAATATGTGAAAAGTGTTTATGAACACGAAAAAAAGTATGAAAAATTTCAAGATGATATGAAGTGATGTTAGTATTAAAAGCTCTTGAGTTTGTTACATTTTGTTCAATTGTGAGTGTTCTCATTCTTTGAATTTATCCTTTCCATTCTTTGTGAGCCAACACCTTAGCCTAACATTACAAGCTTATTAAAGACCTTATTAAAGACCTTTTGATCTAAGATAACATGATGAGTCTACATTAGTGGAGAGTGACAAGAAAGCCAAGCCTATGAGATTTGATATCATACATTAATTTTTAGAGGTCGACTTTGTCTATACGTGTTTTTATAAAATTATTCGGGTAGTAGAATTGATTGTTTGAAAGGTTGCTTACTTGGATTTTTTGGAATATTGAAGATTTGAATGGAATGAATGTCTGAGTAACCCTTCTAATTTTTGTAATGTTCGATAGATTCTTAATGACATTGTGTTATTAGTAATTTTTGAGACAATATTATGAATTAAACTTGACGAATGAATTTGATTATGGAAGTTTGAGAAGTTTTGAGTCTTGATTTAGTTTGTGATTTAATTGTTTTTAGGGTAGTTTTAGGTTAAATTTTATTTTGTTTTTGCTCAAGGACTAGTAAAATGTTAAGTTTTGGGGAATTTGATAAGTCGATTTAGAGTGACTTATTGTCTATGATTTAACTTGATATTTCATTAGTTTAAGAGTAATTTTATCTCAACAATCATTATTTTTATTGTTTTAGGTCTCAAATAGCCAAGAATACAAAAAAGGAGCAATACGAGGCAAAATTGGAAGAAAAATGTGAAGTTCGGCGAAAATGTGAAAACCACCACGGTGGGAGCTCTCAAGCGTTGTGGTGGACTCTTACGTGACAATTTGCATAACTCACCACGGCGGGAAGGACTTATGCGTCGCCATGCATGCATATGGAAAATCATAATTGGGGACCCGAGACAAAATCACCACGGCGGGAGGAACTTATCTGTTGTGGTGTCCGAAGGAATTTCAAAAATCTTAGGGACCTAAGACTAGAACGTCGTGGCGGGAGGCATTGAGCGTCGCGACGCGATATTTAAATTTTGAAAATTATTTGTTCTTATCTCATTTTGTTCAGATCTAAATTAGGTGGGACTCGAGTTTGTGATACTGAGGTTATAAATAGGCGAAAGTAAGGTTTATTTCAGAGATCTTAGAGACTTGGAAGAAAGAGGAGCTTAAAGAAAAAGAAGGGGATTTACAAATTTTCTTCTACTTTTCTGATTTATTCTTCCATTTTCTTTATGATTGTAATTCAGGATGTTTGTTCTTCATCTTAACATGAACTAATTTCCTTTGTCTAGGGTTGAGATGTAGCTCAATCATGATTTATGTTTTTTATTAGTTTAATTTAATTCTATGTTTTGCATCAATTTATTTGTGTATCTATTCTGCACTTAAAGCTTTCAATTCTTAAGGGCCTAAGTTTTGATTGAATTTATGATTTAGGTTGATAATGAGAGTTATAATCTAAATTAGATCCATAGAATAGATTGCGTTAGAATGAATGAATAGTAGAGATACATTACCATGTTCTAAGAGATTAATAGTTAAATCTATAATAATTCCATAGATCTTAATTACTCCTTTAGACTTAAATTCACATAGAGATATGCTGGGTTAGTAATTTAAGGAGCAATCTAATATATTTTGAGAGAAAATATTGGTTTTGCTTAGGGAATTAAATCTCCAAATAAAGCATAACAGAAATTAGGTTAAGCAATCAATTGCATGAAAATATTTGTAGTGAAATCAAAAGCCTTAGATCATTTAAATCATAAGAGTTTGAATTTATTTTTTTAAAATTATTTAATTTACTTTTTTTTGCAACTTAAAAAATTCAATTGATCAAATAGTAGTAGAAATAATAAATTTTAGCAATTAGTAGCATAGTCCTTGTGGGTTCGATATCTGTACTTAGGTACAATTATATTACTTGAACGATTCGTATACTTGCGAACCAGGACACCAGAAAAAGAATGATGGATCAATGAGACTTTGCATTGATTATAGAGAGTTGAATAAAGTGACTGTGAGGAATAAGTATCCTCTTCCTCGAATTGACAATTTGTTTGATCAACTTCAAGGTGCTTGTGTATTCTCTAAGATTGATCTTCGGTCTAGATATCATCAGTTGAGGGTCAAAGGTGAGGATGTACCCAAAATTGCTTTTCAAACTGGGTATAGACACTATGAGTTTTTGGTTATGCCTTTTGGTTTGACTAATGCACCTATTGCTTTTATGGATTTAATGAATAGGGTATTCAAACCCTATCTAGATTAGTTTGTGGTAGTTTTTATAGATGATATTTTGGTGTACTCAAGGAGTGGAGAAGAGCATGAGCATCATTTGAGTATTGTATTACAGACTCTAAGACATAAGCAGTTGTATGCTAAATTGAAGAAGTGTGAGTTTTGGTTAAATAAAGTCTCTTTCCTTTTGCATGTGGTAACTAAGGATGGCATCTCAGTTGACCCTAGAAAGGTAGATGTTGTAGCAAATTGGAAGAGACCTAGTACTATGACTGAAATCCGAAGTTTCTTGGGACTTGCTGGTTACTATAGACAATTTATTAAGGGGTTCTCTAAGATCGCCCTACCTTTGACTAAGTTGACACAGAAAGGGGTTAAGTTTGAGTGGTCTAATGACTGTGAACATAGCTTTTAGGAGTTAAAGAATAGATTAGTGACAACTCCTATTTTGACTATCCATTCAGGTTCAGGAGGATTTGTAGTGTATAGTGGTGTCTTTCATCAGGGTTTGGGTTGTGTCCTGATGCAACATGAAAAAGTTGTGGCTTATGCTTCTAGACAATTGAAGTCTTATGAGCAAAATTACCCCACTCATGATCTAAAGTTAGTTGCAGTAATTTTTGCACTTAAGATTTGGAGACTTTTTTTTTTTGTGAAACTTGTGAAATATTCATTAATCATAAGAGCTTGAAGCATTTGTTTTCCCAAAAGGAATTGAACATGAGACAGAGAAGATGGATAGAACTACTCAAGGACTATGATTGTATTATTCAGTATCATCCAAGGAAGGCGAATGTTGTAGTTGATGCCTTAAGCAAGAAATCAGTTGTTTCCCTAGCAGCTATTAAAGGTTGTCAGAGGCAATTAATAGAGGATTTGAGGAGTTTACATGTCCATATTAGAGTTCTGGACTCAGGAGCACTTGTGGCGAATTTCAAAGTCTAACCAGACTTAGTTGGGAGAATTAAGGCCCTACAAAAGAATGATTTGAATTTAGTGCAACTTATGGAAGAGGTTAAAAAGGGTGGTAAGCTTGACTTTATTTTATCAGATGATGAGATTTTGAGATTTAGGACTAGACTTTGTGTCCCAAATGATGGAGACTTAAAGAGGGAGCTTTTGGAGAAAGCTCATCATTCTAGGCTTGCGATCCACCTAGGAGGGACAAAAATGTACAAAGATTTGAGACAGGATTATTGGTGGTTAGGTATGAAGCGAGATATTGCACAATTTGTGGCTCAATGTTTGGTGTGTCAACAAGTGAAAACTGAGCATCAACGACCAACAGGGACATTGCAACCACTTTCTATTCCTGAGTGGAAGTGGGAACATATTACTATGTATTTTGTGATAGGGTTACCAAGGACCTTAGGGGGCAATAATACTATTTGGGTGATCGTTGATCGATTGACAACATCTACTCACTTTTTGCCTATGAAAGTCAACTTTTCTATGGACCATCTAGCTTCTTTATATGTCAGGGAGATTGTGAGAATGCATGGTGTACCAATTTCTATAGTATCTTATAGAGATCCTCGTTTTACTTAAAGATTTTGGCATAGTCTACAGAAAGCTTTGGGTACTAAGTTGAGTTTCAGTACTGCTTTCCATCCACAGACAAATGGTCAATCAGAAAGGCTAATTCAAGTTTTGGAAGATTTGTTGAGAGCTTGTACTTTAGACTTAAAAGGTAATTGGGATGATTACTTACCTTTAGTAGAGTTTGCCTATAATAATAGCTTTCAAGCTAGCATTGGGATGGGACCTTTTGAGGGGTTATATGGTAGGAAATGTCAATCTCCTGTTTGTTGGGATAATGTTGGAGAAAGGAAACTTTTGGGGCTTGAACTTGTATAGTTGATAGTTGAAAAAGTTGCCTTTATTAAAGAGAGATTAAAAGCAGCTCAAAGTAGACAGAAAAGTTATGCTGACAATCATAAGCGAGATTTGGAGTTTGAGGTAGGTGATCGTGTTTTCTTAAAAGTATCGCCTATGAAATATATGATGAGATTTGGGATAAATGGAAAGCTCAGTCCTCGATTTGTGGGTCCATTTGAAATATTAGAAAGAATAGGCACTTTGGCATATAAAGTGGCCTTGCCCCCAAGCTTGTCTAAGATTCATAATGAATTCCATGTTTCAAATTTGAGGAAACATGTTTTTGACCCCCTCATATTATGGAGTTAGAGCCTATTCAGATTTATGAAGACTTGGCTTATGAAGAAGTACCAATTCAGATTGTGGATATGATGGACAAGGTACTACGTCATGCTGTTGTTAAGTTAGTAAAAATCCAATGGAGGAATCACAGTATTTGAGAAGCCACTTGGGAATTAGAAGAGGAGATGAGAGAAAAGCATCCACATCTTTTTAAAGACCCAGGTATGTCAAGTTTAGAAGACTAAACTTTTATTAAGGAGGGGAAGATGTAATACCCCAAAAATTTACTCTAAGGGCAAAATAGTATATTACAAGTAATTAATTAATTAATTAAACTCATTAAGGATGGAAGAGTCCTTTTACAATTAATAATCCTAGGTATAAATTAGATCTTCTCCTTACCTTCTTTATTCAGAAAACCCTATTGTGGACCTGCATTTTTCACGTGCATCCCCACTCGATCGGCGAGACTCGCTTTTATTTGTGAAAAAATAATTTTTGGAAAAGTTGGAGTCGCCACTTATTTTATTTTTATTTTAAAGGGAAAATAAAACAAAAAAGAAAACCCTAAAAAAAATTACTCCATAATTTTTGGAAAAGCATGTCTTTGGAAAACCCGAGTCTAAGTCCGGGAATCAAGTTACTTATTGGGAAGGTACCTCTAAGAGGTAGCACTCCTCTAAGCCCTAAAGAGGTCTCTACTGACTAAATTGGGGGAAATGTGGCAATTAATTGATTAAGTGAAGATACTTAGATAGACTAAGGTGATTTCAAAAATAACATGCCAAATAGGATCAAATTACAATAAAGGAGAGTTAGGGTGCATACCTGGACTGCTTCTTAATTGCCATCAAAAGACATCAATGATTAGTTTGGAAAATAAAACACACAACATATATTTTATCCTAGTCTCTTAATCAAACATGGCAAGCTAAATAAACAATCAAAAAGATATGCTGAACAGGTTGAGAATTGCATACGAAGCAATACATAACGATCATATATAAAGCAATACATAATTTATGGAATTAAGATACGAAGGTAAGAAGCATACCTGAATAGCATAGGTAACTCGTAATGTGCTTCCACAAGACATGAGGGGTTAGATAATAAATAATAAGATAAATCCTAGCATGCTTATTATCTATTTAGCATAGCAAAAATTATCAGAGTATACTAATTCATCAATTATCACATACGTCTTGTATGTAATTCCTAAAAAAAAAAAAAAATATGATTGTAACAACCAACAAATGTGGTAGCAAAAATAAGTTTTGAAAAGATTTTTTTTTTATGTAGGGGTTTCACCAATTCCCCAATTGATATACACAAATCTAACCTGGAATTATCCCATTTATGTGGGACCACAAGCTTGGATTCATGTCTGATTGAAAACCAAAATTTTCATTAAAAAACCAAGAAAGATGCAAACCGATAAAAAAATGGTTGCATATTATTTTAAGAAAATGAGATTTTTGATTCTAAGGACTCTAAATGAATTTTTAAAATAGATTTTTATAAGGAACATTTTGAGAAAAGTATTTTATTTTAAAGGGAAAGACATTATTCACAAACAAACAATTCACAAAGATCAAATATAGGCAACCCAAAATAAAACAAAATCACAAAGTAAAATTTTCTCAATAATCAACAAGACTAATAAAGGTGATGGTAGAGGCCAATCTTCATGATTTTCCAATGACCTCTAAAAATTAAACTTCACAAAAAAAAAAAAAAAAAAAAAAAAAAAACAAAACTATCAAAGCAATAAACTAAATGACTTTAGATCAAATAAAATTAGAAGATATTAATCAAGAATTAAAAATGGGGAATCGAACACAGAAGAATAATCAAAAACTAACATAAGATCAATTAAGCTAATTAACTAAAATTTTAGAGAAACATATGAACTAAATTATGATCAATCCAAGAATGAAAATTTATATATTTAAGATAGAAATAATACAACTTAAGATCAATTAAACAAGTTATCTAAAGCTTTGAAAAACATACAAACTAAAAGTGAATCAACCAAGAAATAAAATTAACAAGTTCAGAATATGAAAATGACATGGAACCAATCAACTTAAACAACTCATGTACTAAAAAGATGAAATAAAAATAAGATTAATATTGAAAAACATGAATTCAATCGCATAGGATCAATTAAACTAGTAAACTAGAATTATAAAACCACTTAGACTAGATAACATGAACCAAAACAAGGATAAACAATTTTAAAAGACATGAGATTAATTACATGGATCAACCAAATTGATAAACTAAAATCCTAAAAAAAACCTAAACTAAATAGATAAATTAAAACAAAACTAAAACAAGGTTAAAAACATGAACTTTATCAATAGAATTGATTAAATTAATGAACTAAGATTATATAAAAAAAAATGCAAACCAAACAAATAAATTGCAATTAAACTAAACAAGATCAGAGGCATAAATTTTATCAATAAAATTAATTAATCTAATAAACTAAACTAAGATTATAAAAATACATCAACTAAAAATATGGGACAAAACAAAATCAAAACTCGTTTAAAAACATAAACTTTATCTAATAAAATTATTTAACTAATGAATTAAAATTACTAATACATTCAAACTAAAACATAAACTAAAACTATACTAATACGGAATTAAAAATATAAATTTTATCTCACAAGATTATTTAAACTAGTAAATTAACATCAACAAGTGCATATAAACTAAAATTAAACTAATCCAAAATTAAAGACACAAACTTTATTCGACACGATCAATTAAACTAGTAAATTAAAATCACTAACAAACTTAAACTAAGAAGTAGATTGGAACTAAACTGATTTGGGGTTTTTTAAAAAGAAAATAATATAAACTCTAGCACAAAGAATTAATCAAAAATTAAAATTTCAAAAAAATCTAGGCTAAATAAAAGTGCTATATAGAAGACTAACCTATGAAGTGAAAAAGAAAGTCCTCTCTTGATGATTAAAGTGGTAGCCCAATCTCCACCCAAAGTTCTTGGCTCTCCTCCTAAATTCTGCGCGTGTCCCTTTCTAGAAAAATTGCTCTCGTGTGTCGATTTGCCAAAAAATTTCCTTGTGTGTGGATCTCTCTGGAAGAATTCTGCTTTTATGTTTTGATCTCTCAAAAAATTCTCCTGTGCATGTCCTCTCTGGAAAAAATTCCTCTCTCTCTGCCAAAGAAAAATAAAAATCCCTTTTTTTCCTGTTCCCTCTTTTCTCTTCTTATTTATATGGCAGCCCACTCCCATGGAATATTTTTATTTCCCTTTTGGAGTTGTGCGTGGATATGGGAAGTCTATACATGTGTGGCTCACTTGGAGATTTCCCTAAGGATGCAGCCGTATCTTGTTTGGTAAGTGACCAAATCCTTAGCATGTTGACTTTTCTTTCTAAAAAACAAAAAGAATCTCTCTTACAGCCCACTATATGCGTGTTGTGCACAAAAATGGCCACTTCCTTCCTATGGGTAGCGTGGTAGACTGCTTATTCACAATGAGTGAATGGTGCATGAATTCATTCAGATCGTTGTCCTTATGTGGTGCAGTTGGATTAAGAATGCAAGCCGCATGTCCAGGATTCCTCAAGGGTGCGTGCTGAATGCTCCCAAAGTGTTGTGCCTTCTTCACTCAAAGAACAATATGATCAGCCCTCATTCCTCTCTAGGACCGATTGGTAGCCTTCCCATTCTTTGGAATCATGCTGAGTGTGTGAGAGAGACCTCTTGTGGCTGGTTTCTTTGTTGAATGGCATCCATAGCAGAGTCTGATCCCACTCTAGCATGTTAGTTATCCTTGAAGAAAACTGGTGGTGCATGTTTGTTCCTCCAAAATTCTGATGGAGACGTATACCTAGGGAATTATGAGATGCCACCGCCACTTCATTCTCAGAAGCATTCCATATGGCTCCCTCTAATTATCCAATGGGTAACATGGCGGCTTCTCTTCGGCCAAAGACTGGCCTACAGCCCATGCCACCACTTACATCGATCGAATAGGAAAACCTCGGCAGTTCCTGTCATTCCAATAATTTAGTTTTCTTCTTAAGTTGCTTCTAGAAGCTCATCAAGCATAAAATTGGCTCGTAACTCATTTAACTCTAGCTTCAATCTTCAGAGGAGATAATGATATCCGAGCACTACAAGCAGCAGTACTAACAAAACAACAACAGCCCATATTCAGTAGTTTGTTGTCTTTTTTTCACTTAAGGATGGCTCTTGGAAGATAATCTAGGCCTCTTTGTCGATTCCTGTGCCTGATAGTGTTCTCCTATGTATGAATGAAAATTATTGCATGGGTTCTCCTTCTACTGATTCATCATGCAGCTGCCATATCTTGTCCCTTCATGTGGAGTGCGTGTTGTGAATCTTTAAAGTGACAGCCCCCCTTTTCCATGGTCGTGATCTGCCCACCTTCTATATGCAGCCCGGATTCCTTTTTAAAATCATGATCTGCCCACTTTCTATATGCAGCCCAGAGCAAATCATATGCATCCAAGATTCGTTCTTAATGTCGTGATCTGCCCACTTTCTATATGCAGCTCGGATTCCTTCTTAAAGAAAATCATATGCAGCCCGGATTCATTCTTAAAGCCGTGATCTGCCCACTTTCTATATGCAGCCCGGATTCCTTCCAAGTTTCCCTATTTGGCGATCTCCTCTCCTTGATGGCTCCAAGTCTCATGCAAAATTAAAAATAAAGTTGAAATAAGAAATCATGTAATTGGAAATAGAATAAAATAAAATAAAATAGAAAATCAAATCACATAGCCACAAAAATCCAAGATGTCAATTGGAATTAAAGAATAAATAAATAAGCGAGTAAATAAACAAATAAATTGATAAGGGTATAAAAATAAATATTAGACCTAGGCAATTAAAAAAAATCAAGAAATTAAATTAATGCAATGAATTATAATAATTTAAATGTCAAACTCAAACCTTCAAAAATAAAAATAAAAATAAAAATAAAAGATAGAATAAAAAATTCATTTCATGTAATAAAAAGTCAAGCCAACACTCATCTTATCCCGAAAAATAAGTAACCAAAATCAAGATCATGTCTAAGTGAACTATGCCAAAAGAAGTGTCTAAGTGACCTATTCTAAAAGAGTGTATAAGTAACCTAGAGTGAATGTGTGCAAGCTAGAAGGTGTCAAATGCATCTAAATGGGTCTAAGGTGATGCCTAATGGGCCAAGTGTATCTAAATGGGCCTAGGGTGCCTAAGTGGGCCTAAGTCTAAATTAGGACTGCTAAGAGTCTCAACGAGGTTAGATAAATCTCTCAAACAAAGTCCTTAAGATGGTTTAAAAAAGATAGACTACATGAGTAGTAATGGGCCACCATGGAATAGCCATAAAGTACCGAACAAATACTTAAAGAACATGTGCTAGGAGGATAAAATTGAGGGTCTACACCTATCAACCAAAATTAGAAAATTGGAGATCCTAGGGCTCAAGGGTTAGAGGTTTAGAGTTAAAGTTCAGATTTTTTCCAGGTAAGATTCTGACCCTAAATTTATATATTATATTCGTTAGTTAGTTCTGAACACGGTAGATATTCTTTGAAAAAAATTTATTTTAGATTAGAGTTAGTTTTTTTTTTTAATTCGTTTTAATATCAAAATATTGGAAATTTAAGATTATGGGTTGATTCATTGTTGGAAATTGGGAAATCTTAAGTTTTTTAGAAAAAAAAAAAAATTCTTTGGAAGATTTCGATTTAGGCTAAGGTTAATCTATTTAAAAATTTTAGGTCAAAATATTGAAATTATGAATATAGGTTGTTATATTGATGAAAATAGGGAAATTCAAAATTTCTTAGATAAATAGATCTAAGTAATGAACTTTCAAAAAATAAATTAGTAAATAAATATATGATTATATGTGGCTTAAGGGATTGGAAAATATTAAGAAGAAAAAAATTGTAAGATTTCAATGTATTGGTGATTTCTAAAAGTGTATAATAATAATAAACAGGTTTTGAGATGGTGTGTACAATGGCCATAAAACATATATATATAACATGCGTGTGGAAGAATGAGGGATGATGAAAATAATAATATTAATAATAATAAGAGGCATGCACGTGGAGTGTGTGAGTGGGTGGATGATATGTATAGTTATATATATTATATTGGTATTTGTGTGAGTTTGTTATGATAGTTATGTTTGGAAAATATGAAAATGATAGAATAAATTAGGTATAAATAAAAGGAGGTGAAGTACAACTTAGTTAAATTTATAGTATTATAATTAGATTAATGATAAATATTAAGTTAATAAGTAGCATAAAATTTAATTAGTAAAATAAATTGTAGTTTAATTAAATTATGTTGTGTCCCTATAAATAAATTGAAAATAAAATTTAAGTTTTATATGAATTAGAAATTTATTAATTTTTCTAAAATAGGAATAGATTAAATTATCTTTCATAATTAAAAACACTAATTTGAATATTTAAAATTTTAGGATTGTCAAACCTATAATTTTAGATAAATAATAATGGCTATTTCTCTTATACTTTGTTAGGTGAAGAGTAGATTTTCCAGAATTATTTTTCTCCAAAGTTTTTGAGGGCTTCTTTTAAGGTAAGGGAAATTAATACAGATTTTACTAAAGAAAATAATTATATATATATGTTGTTTGAAATGTGTAATTGTTAATTTTGCTTTTAACCATGGATCAAATATATTTTTGTATGGAAAAAATGTGTTAAAACATTTATTTTGTTTATATCAAAATACTTGGGGATTTTCTGCTTTTATAAGTTGGAATAAATAAAATAAAGAATTTGACTCTGGTTTGTTTGGCTCTTGTCAACAGGATATAATAGTTGACCTTTACATTTGCATGGTGGGAAATGTAATTGATTTGAACCCCAACCTCTAGGAGTTTGGTTAGAGGTTACTAGTACTAGTAGTGTTTGGTTCCGTCCACCTTAAAAGGAATATTTGAGGCTAGCCACCTATTCGTAGAGTCCCACTTAAATGGGCACTACTTGTTATTTGATAACCAGAGTAAAAACAATTGAAATGTATTTGATTTTAAATGGATATGAAATGATTTTGATATATAGGAAAATATTTGGTTGAATACCTTAAAATGTATTAGCATATTTGTACTCAAACATTCTTATGAAAATGATTTTACACTAAATCTCCTATTTGTAAGCATGATTGAAACTATTTGATCCATGAAAGTGTATTAATATTCCTTATTGGGCTTTAAGCTCATTCCCCTTTGTTGATAATTTTCCAGGTACCCTCAGTTCGGGAGAGGAGTGAAGGTTAGGAGGGGAAATTGGCTTGTTAGAACATGTGTCAAAACTCTATTTTTTAGCATTGTTTAGATATGAAAATTTGTTTTCCACTAGTATTATTTGAGTTTGGAGTTATTTGGACAATAACATTTGGTTTGATGTGTTAGTTTAAAAATAAAAATAAAAAATTATTATTTAGAGATTTTAGAATTTTTGTTCTACTACTCTAAACAGAAATTTGGTAATTGGTAAATTTCTAATTACAATATGAATGTTTGTGTTGTTTCCATTTTGAGCTTTTGCGCTTGAAGTATGAAATGACCGTCATACCCTTGGAGCGGGTTTTGAGGCGTGACATATCATATCCTTTTTTAAAGAGTGGACCAAGACTTAATATATTAATTTTCATGTTTTATAGTGTTTAACATATATTAGAGATTTGAAACAAAGATTGATGCCTTCTATTTAAAAAGAATGAAATTATTATTGGACATACTAATTTTTTGAACCATTTGAAGCATTTGATTCTTGACTTCCTAAGCTTCAAAACTATATGTGGCTTGTCCCAATAAACTCATAGAAGGCAGCCTTGATTTTGAGTCAAAGTGAAAGTTGTTGTGCTGCCATGGATTTAAAAGAAAAAAAAAAAAAAAAACTTCCAAAAATTTTCTTCTACTTATTTTCTTTTTTTGTATTTCTACTCAAAGGAAAGATTCATCCTTTTCCACAACCATTAAACTCCTTATACATCATTGAGGAATTCTTTTCTTTTATCTCTCCATAGATGATGAAAACCATAACTTTACAACATAAAATTAAATCATATGCTCTTATAATGGAGCTTACATCCCAATCTATGGAAAAAATTAAAACTTTACAAGAAAAATTGAAAACCTATGCTCCTTTATTAGAGCTTACAACTGAATCTATGAAGAATAAAGAAAATAATTATCTCATTCAATCAACACATGTAATAATAAAAAATAAACTTGCATGCATCCTTTGCCCATTGGATAATATCAAGGCTGCAAAAAAGAGGTTAGCATACCCTAAATAATGATCTCAGCATGCTTATAACATTATGCTTTGATACAATTGTTGGCATCTTAGATCTAAGTAATGGAAGTAATACTAATTTTATAAAAAAAAAAATAGATATTTAGGGTTAAAGTACTAACCTTTAGGTTTTGATATTTCCAAACCTTAAATCCCAAGTGTTAAATAATCAAATCAATGTCCTTGGAAGTCTCATGGACCTACAATCTTCCACCCATTAGCTTTTTCTTTATCCTAGCACACTTCCGATAAGAGGAAGAGAAGATGGAGACTATGGCTCTCTTTCTCCTTGAAGGTCAAAGACAACTCTATAGAAAAGCTATGGAACCCCTAACCCCTAAGCAAGGATTGAAATATCGGTTTTTATGGGTATATCGATACTTCGATTTTATGGATATATCGAAAATATCTGAGAAATATCGGTGGATATTTTTTCACAAATATCGATAAAGTGAAAATTATTTAAAATTAATAGGAATGCTTGAGAAAACTTCAAAAAATGATAAAATAAGTAAAAATACACATATTAAAGTTATCTTATAAGTGTAATTGACATATATATAATTAAGAAGAAAAATATCGTAAACAAAGATATATTGATAGATTCGATATTTGAATTTTAAAAATAATATATATGAATTTTGAAAGTATATAGAGTTAGAATTGAATTAAAAAATATTTGATTTTATTGAATAAAAACAATTTATACATAAATATAATACATATGATATTACAATAGTCCTTATACTAAGGAAGAGATCGATGTGATTTCATTATATTGTTAGATGAAGATGACCCAATTTGTTGAAGATAATATTTATTTAAAAATTTTTAAAATACTTTTATTAAAACATGTTTTATTATATTTTAAATGAAAATTAAATTAATTTATATAAATATTTTATTTGAGATTTAATTTTTAAAATTTTATTAAAAATATATAGTAACAACTTTTTTTTATTAATATTAATTTATTTAATAATCAAAACAAAATTCGATAATTTATAATTATTTATATGGATAGAGGAAAATTGTTCTCATGATTTGTTTTTTTTTTTTTTTTTACCTCTACTAAATCTAAAAATTAAAAGGGCCACCCACTTCTGAAGTTGCCCTCCAGCCGAGAGAATTCCCCTTTTCTGAAGTTGCCCTCCAGCCGAGAGAGTTCCTAAAAAAGACCTATCTTCCTCTACCACACTCAATCCTCGCAGGTACTAATCTAATCACATTGATATTATTTTTTTTGCAACCCCCGTTTGATTCCCAAGAAAATCCATCCCCCATTCAATCTCCAGGAAAATTCATCCTCGTTTGATTTCCGAGAAAATCCATTCAAAACCCCCAAAGAAAACCAAAAAATTTGCTTTTCTTTTGCTCCCTGTGTTTTCTAGATCTGTTTTAAGGGTCTCTTTGTTGTTGTGCCATTGGATTTAAATTTCACGAACCCTAAATCCACGATTTTTGAGCCAGATTTTGTATCCTGTGCGCGGGCTGGACTGGTAGGAAATATCGGGAAATTTTCCGAAAAATCGGTAAAAATACCGAAATATCGGCGATATTTTCGGCGATTTTTTTAAATTCTCCTCCGGTTTCTCCGCGCGTCAGATCCACTCGCGATTTGTCTCCGATAAATCGGTGCTTCACCGATATTTCGCCAATATATCGGCGATTTTGCCGATTTTTTTCCGATTTTTCCGTCGATCGATAATCAGTGACGATTATCGTTTCGATGCCGCCCGATATCCGATATTTCCCGATTTTTCAATCCCTGCCCCTAAGAGGGTATTTATAGGGGTTCCCTATTGGGCTTAAGTGACTTGAGCCCACTAAGGGCTTGGGTCACTTAATCTAGCCTATAACAAGTCTTAATTGATTATAATCCAATAAGGCCTAATAATTAATCAATTAGCCTAATCCAAAGACCTTGTTCACTTACTCCTATGCAACTTATGTAATTACCAAAATACCGTTATGCACAAAAGCAAACCTAGAGGCAATCTAACCCTCATAACACATGCCAACAAGGTATTTAAGATTACAATGGGGACTTTTGGGATCCATATGAGTACTAACTCCCTTAGAATCCAATTCTGAAGTTGATTTAACATCTTACTATAGAGAATCAACCAAACTCCAGTATCCAATGTAAATAATGACTAACTATGTGCTTGAGTTGTAAACACTAAGTAATGGTTCGATGGAAGGATAATATACTATAGATAATTAAAAACATCCTTGGTGGTTCATCATTCATAATGGTAAACACCCCATTACAAACTAATAAGGATAGATAAAAGTGAAATTGGAATATCATTAGTAAAATCCCAAAACTAATTAGTCTTTGGATTAAATAAATATCCCCGATGGTTCATCCAAGGTTCTATTAAAGTTTATTAACTCAAAGAATTAAAGATCATAATAGTTGCTAGTAAAATTTTTTAATGTTCTTTTGATCATTCTTCATTAAATTATGTCAACCTATTATTTAGTTTCAAATTGCTTTTCCATCTCATTCTTGTGCTACAGGAACAATTTAATCCAATTGTTGATGCAAAAGGTCAAGACCTTTTACTCGACATGGTGCAGGGTGAGCAATAGTACTCTATTTTCAATTATTTGCATTTATTAATGATGAGAAATTAATTGTGTACGAATATATTTAATTATTTTTATCAACAAAAGCATGAGAGAGTAGGAATTTAAAGCCATGTACTATGCTATATTAATAGTCTAGTGAGAATCTTTCTTGAATATTTTGCTTATTTTTCATTTATTTCCCTATTTCCTTTAAGAAACATGAAAATCATTTTCCAAGCCTAGCCTTGGCTTTTTTTTCTCCACAATTGGAACCCTAGACCAACCTTTTTGCAAACATAAGCGCTAATACTAGGCATCACTAGGCTTTGAATTGTTTTTAAAAAAAAAAACAAAATTAATTAGTTGTACTCTCTTTATCTCTTTCTCTTCATCTAGTTATTTTCTCTGATAGTTAATAATTGCTCATCATGCAACTACCAAGTTGTAAGAGTAACTACCTTTATGATGCATTTTTTTTCCATTTATTTCCTCATTTTCCTTTATGATACATGAGAATCCTTTTCCAAGCCCACTACCTAGGGACTATTAGGCTTTTACTTTTTTTTCTTTTTAATAAGTTATACTCTCTCTTTCTCCATTTAGTTATCTTCTAAAATAGTTAATAATTGGCCATGTGTAGCTCCTAAGTTGCAAGAAAAGCTACATTTTTTCATTGTATTCTCTATGCTTGGCAAGTTGTTTGATCATAATTACTTACTGTGCAGCTCCTAAGTTGTATTAGTAAAAACCTTTTGAGATATGGGGAAAGGAAGTTACGAAACTACCTTTATAGCAACATGGGTGTGGACCCGCATTTTTCACGTGCGCCCCCACTTGATCGGCAAGACTCGTTTTTTATTTGTGAAAAATTAATTTTAGAAAAGTTGGAGTCACCACTTATTTTATTTTTATTTTAAAGGGAAAATAAAACAAGAAAGAAAAACCTTAAAAAAAATGACTCCATGATTTTTGGAAAAGCGTGTCTTTGAAAAACCCGAGTCTAAATCCGAGGATCAGGTTACTTATTGGGAAGGTACCTCTAGGAGGTAGCACCCCCCTAAGCCCTATAAAGGTCTCTACTGACTAAGTTAAGGAAGATGTGGCGATTAATTGGTTAATTGAGGATAACTAAGTAAGCTAGGGTTTTTTTTTTAAAAAAAAATAGTATGTCAAGCAAGAAAGTCTTATCATAGAAGAGAGTCAAAGTGCGTACCTGAACGGCTTCTCAAGCGCTATCATGAAACATAAAAGTTAGTAGAGAAATATGACACACGATATGCATTCTATCGAAGATAATTAAACAAGCATCAGGGCAATCAAGTATGGCATCAAACATGGATATGGCTCATGATAACATACACATTCATGTAATTTTAGAGTTAGGGGGGGGGAGGGGGAAGAGCGTACCTGGTTAGCGGGCATCAACACCTCCATGGGAAACAAGGGTAGCTCAACAATAAATATAAAACAAATTCATATATATCATCAAGTGGAATAAAAAATCAACCAAATATCAAGCAAACAATATCAAAGAGAATATCATGAATGTCGGGCCCCCACCAAAGCCCTAATTGATTTCGCATGAGTTGATTTTATGAATTCCATTGTTTGGAATCATAAAATTCATTCATGCTTGTTGGAAATCGAGAAAACCATGAAAATAGTTGAAAATAAAAGAAAATAGTGAAAATTCATGCCCGGAGGAAAGTGGCAGCCAATTGATTAAAATCCGGATTTTTAGTGACTAGAAGGGCTCTAAAGATGAATTTTTCAAAGCTGGGATTATTCAATTAAAAAAAATGATTTGGAAAATCAATTCAAAGCAGTAAATTCCCAATTGATGAAGCAAATTGAGGAAGAGGTGTGCACCAAGATGACCATGCTAAACTGGACCTTTGGAGTGTGGTTGGGATTGCTCTTCTGTTTCTGAAGCTAATTCCTCAATTCTTTTCTGCTGCAAATTTCTGATGCGCCTCATTAAATCAAACATGTGCATCTCCTTAACCTCTTTCTTTCTACCTGAAACACTCTATACTTCGGAAGCGGTCGCTCGTGTCTTTCTTTCAAGAAGTGGTTGCTACAAGCTAGTGAGATCTGAACTCAGTCGATCATAGAAGCGAAGGAAGCATGTGACTCTCTTCATTGTGGCAGAACTTAGACGATTCAAGCCACCAAAACTGGGCGTGGTGAGCTTGAGTAGAAAGCTATCATCTAATAGATTTTCTTTTTAGCTGCTATCTCAAAAGGCCTTGAGCATTTTCACTGTCATCAAAGACCGCCTCCACCACATACTGTTTAGAAACAAATTCATATTCATCTGAACCATCAATTGGAGTCAAGGTAGTTGAAGGTGGTCCACATGTTGCTGTCCTAAATAATGGGGCTCTGTGAAAATTCAAGTGCCAGCTCTTTCATCTTTCTTTTCTTCTATGTCATATCCAGCTATGTCGAGGAAGAAGATTGACGACCTGATTCTGCTGATGAAGACTTCTCAAAATTTATTGCTTTTTGATACTCACTGGACTCTTAGATAACAAGACAGAACCAACTGAAGCCATTCTTCCATTCTCTTATTCTCTTGATACTGCAGTGTCAAGTTCCACAACCACTTCTGTTACCCATTAAGCACAGCATAAGAAAGAATTCTGGGATTCGTACAAATTCCTTTTTAGAAGAGTAGTTTGAATTTGCCTTCTCCACTGGTGTGCAAAAAAAATTGCCATTTTCGTTTCGTACATGGAGAACTGACTCCAGATCTCCAGCCGCTACTGCTGTTTCATAGGCTCTATAAAGCTTATATGAACACTGAAAATCTTACCAGCATTGGTGGGAATCAACCAGGCTAGTGAGTTCAGCACTTCCTTCTTCATGACCAAAGAAATCTTATAACAAGTCCTGAATCTTGGTCATTTCACACAAACGGCCAATTTTAAATAACAGAGCCTGTAAGCATTTTCTTGAGAATTTTTGGCTTCTCTCCCACTCATGCTTGAGGTCAATGAAGTATCATCATTGGCTTCTAGACGTTGCTGTTTCCGGCAATGCCTTTAGATTCTGGATTTTTTTTAAATCACCGACGGATTAAATAGATCCATTCCTGTTGCGCACCACTTACAAGATCAAGAGTGATACCATGCCTCTTCAAAGATATCTGTGCATGCATCTCCTATGCACCATATCTGATGGGACATTTTGAGTGTTTTCTGATAAATAAATAAAAAAGACTACCTTATCATATCGAGCCAAAGATAAGTATGTGTCGCCAAGGCTGCAATCGATGGATGCCACATCTATTTCCTGGCCATTTGCCGCTATTGCCATGCCCACTAAATCATAATGCTCAAGAGTAGCTTCATAATCTCCTTTTATTCCGCAGATAAGCGCCATTAGTCTCCTGTCTGCTGCTCCTTCAGGAGAAGCAGGTGTGCCATTCTTCTTGTGGATGTTGAGAGCCATCATGAGTTCGGTTTGACAGGTTTTCAGTATCTTTGCAGGTGGCACATTAAGAAATCCACAAATGAAAAGAGAGACTAAGCCTGAAAGAGCTCCAAATCCCACAACCCCAAAAAAGACTCCAATGGATAGAAAAAGTTGCAAGATGTAACTCCATGCTGAATTGAACCACCAAAGAAATTCCCCTGTTCTATAAGCATCAACCGCGATATAATTCACAATCTGGTCAGAGGAATGCCTTTTAATGCTTTTATAGAAAGCCAGATGAACACAAGATGGCCTGTGTAAGTCTCAAGCTCAAAACAGATTCGTCCATTGTAAGAGACTCTGGAGCCTATCCTAATTCATAAGAGGAAATATCAGGTTGCTCATTTCAATTAAACCAACACTTTCCATGCTTCCAGAAATTCTAGCATCAGGTGGGAAATTTGGCTCGAGGAACTTGGAAGAGCAACCCGATTCACAAAAGATTTTTGGGATTTGAGAGAATGGCTTCTTCAATTCCAAAGTCTTGTCGAAACTGCCCATGAAGTGTGGCTTGCACCAGTCTCAGTTATAAGTCCGGCATGCCCATGCTCTGCTGCAAATTACCATAGATTTCATAGGCATAGAAGTTACAAAAAAAGGATCCTTGTCATCAGAATCATCATCCTTAACATCTGAATTTCTTGATATGATCAGCCTTCCATCAAACCTACCATTTTCTGCTGCATTTGAAAGGCTATGGAGTTGTGTATCGGCGTCTGGAATATTACTAAAAAGAGGAGAATTTATCTCGGCAGCTGAAGGCAATATTCCATTTCCCAAAAGGTCCCTTAGAGAACATTCATCCTGATCAATATCACCATTGTGCATGGCCTGACTATACATCGCAGCACCTCCATTGCAAATGGCCAGATTGCCGGAGCCAACACTCCCATTTCTGATGAGCGGACTGTAGGTTTCAGAACTGCCATTAACCAAGGCTTGACTGTAGGAGCTAGTGCTGAATTCAGTTGGTGCTATCCACCAAATGAGCAGCCCTACCAAAGAAGGCGTGCACACCTGTCATGATTGCAACTGCATCAATTTCACCCTATTTATAAGTTGAACTAAAAAAAATACTTCAGCTGAAGGATTCTTTGTCATAGGGAGAGATTTCCCCAGTAAGAGCAGATTGATCAATCTTAAAGGGATCACCCTCAATAAGACGAGCATTAACAAGGATGATATTGTAGACCCTCAATTTTGTCCCTTTAAGCACATGTCTTTAAGTTCGTTTTCAGTGCTTCAAAATAGTTCCTTGGTGGCCCATGGCTACTCATACCACTTACCTTTTTCTGAGTCACCTCGGAGATTTTGGTTGAGGGATTATTTGATCCCTTATTGTGACCCTTGGCAGCCCTAACTTAGACTTAGGCTTTACTTGTTTTTTTTTAGGATAGCTTTTAGATACACTTGACCCATTAGGCACCACCCTAGGCCTACTTAGTCTCACCTTAGGCCCGTTTAGGCACACTAGGCCTACGAAGACTTTTATTTTATTTTATTTTATTTATTTATTTATTTTGTTTTTAGTTTTAATTTTATGATTATCATTCACTTTTTATTGGTTATCTTCCTCTTTATATTATTTTCCTTAACTTATTTATTTATTTATTATTTTTACCATTTTCTAATTTATTTACTTATTTATCTATTCATGCAATTGTTTAACTTCAAAAATTTCATGTTTTTGCAAAGAAACTTACCATTGGAGTTTAAGGAAGGTGGGACTCTCCTTGGAAGGTTTTGGAGGGGAATTTGAAATTGGGAAGATTGCTTTTGATCGGAAGATTGAGAACAAGAAAAAAAAAAGGGAAGGAAAGGAAAAAAAGGAGAAAAAGAGAGATCTTGAAAAAAAGAAGTGCAGAGAGAAGAGCAGAAAGAGAGGGAGATTGGAGGCAAGACTGCCCAGGTACGTTTCTGGTTACTTTTGGTGTTCTTATTCATACTCGATTCCTCCATTTGATGATTTCTGAATATTCAATATATTATTGGTTGGTGTGGACGGAAAGGGCCACAAATTGCTCTGTTGAAATTAGATCTTTGTCTGTTTGATATGTTCATCATTCTGTTAATGTCATTGATCCCGCCTGAAAATAAATTGCATACATGTCCATCTTCAGACTGGATGGTAGAAATCACGTCTTGTTTTTATTCAAATCTTATTCTGAAATCACTCCCCTGTTCTAAGTTGATGGATTGAAATGCGAAATTGTGACTTTGAGTCATCACTTCCACCTCTTTCCATCTTGGTGCTACTCATCATGTACCATTCTCTTTTTATTGTCATTCCCCCCGCATAGAGTTGTCCCATCCATTTCATTGAGACCTCATCTTTTGACCTTACCTCTTCATGTGCTAAGACAAAATCTTTGGTCCTTCTTAGTTCTTTGGTATAGTTCACTTCATTTCGCTCATTACTCGTGTTTCTACTCGCATTCTCTATACTCGTGATCTATACCGAAGAGGGGCATATTTGTAGACCCTCAATTTTGTCCCTTTAGCACATGTCTTTGACCAGACAACAACTTAAAATGTGTAGAATTCTTAAGGGGAAACTGCTAGCTGACATCAAGAACAGTCTCGATCGCATCTCAAGGAAAGAAATTCTTCAGAAAAACTGATGCTGCTGAGATAATCTCTGATCTTTATATGGCATGCAAGGGTCCAGAGGAGAAGAAAGAAACTATCATCTCTTCAGAAAGCACTTCTGCTGATAATAAAAACAGGTCAGTGTTGATGCTGGTCTGGAAGATGTTGTAGGAAGCGATAAAGGTGATCGACCTAAAGCGAGCCAGATGATTGGGAAGATACAACTGACATCTCTACATCAAAATTAGAAACTCAAGACAATGGTGTCGCTAATGGAGGAGTCGACCATCTAGTTGTAAACAAGGTGGAACAATGCTCAACTGGCACTAATAAGTAATTTCTGGTGAGATCCCAGCCGGTTCCAGTTGGCAAGCAGGTGAACTAGGCAGAAAGAAGCATTCTTGGGTTTTCCTAGTGTGCATGAAACTCAGGATTGCAATGGGGATGGCTCAGAATTTGAACCTGGTCGATCTTGGGGGCCGAGGTCAGACATTATATAATTAGGATAGCAAAGAAGAGTTCTTACCTACAGCGGTCGAAATTTATTAAGTCATCCACTGACATTAAAGAGATTGTTGGCTTGATCTTGGAAAATAAATGTCACCATGAGCAGATTTTGTTCTTTTTCTTCAGCTGGGAACTAAATACATCTCATCATTGTACAGTTGAAATCCTCAAGTTGGATCAGAGAAGAGGAATTGCTAGAAAGATTGATTACAACCTTTTTTTTTATGAACTCCAATTTCAGAAACCTAGTTGTGGATGTTAATCTGATTCCACTCACGATGTTCGCCCTGAAAACGATTTGGGGAATTCGTTCATGGCATCACGAACAGTGTATGTACATATCAGTGTGAAGGTTTCGAAGCTACTGGTCGCTCAAAGGGTAGTTGAAATTAGGTCCAGTTTGCAGTAGAAAACTCATGTTGGTTATTACATGTTTGAGTCAAACCATCTGTCAAAAATATTTGCAGCCCATAAATCTTCACATGAGATTCCAGAATTTAAATTCAGAAATATGGGGAAAGAAGATATTAAAAAGAGAGAACAAAGAGCTCTTGGGCATAGTATGTCATCACTGTGGCCGTTACAAAAGCCACATTCTACAGACGGATTGAAGCATTTAGGCATCAGTACACTTAATTCAGGTCATTCAGAAGGTTACCCTACTGTCAGTGGGTTGTCAGCAAGTGCAAGTTCTTCTCTGGCCGGGACAGGCTTTAGACCACTGATGGGGTCATCTCATGCTGGAGCATCAGATTTTGGGCTCTTGACAAATGCTAGTTCAGGGTCTACTACTGGTACTGTTGGACAACAATGGCTTCAGTCCGTAGGAGCTGCATCACTGTCTGAACAGTCACCAGTGCACCAGCTAGAACATCTACAAGTTCATTCTTTGCCGCTCCCGATAGAAAAGCCTTTCAATATATTCAAGACAGTCCAACATAAGGTCTCATAAGCAATTTACTCTTGACGCTTTGCCTGAACTAATTCAGAATGCGCAGCTAGGTGACTTGCAAAGATGGCTTCACCATAATTCGTAGAGTTTATCTCCTGCAGTGCCATCTGTTCCAGTAAGGCACCATGCTCCCTTTTCACCACAACTGCAGCCTCCCCCAACTAAGCAAGAGCTGGAATTGTCACTTCCTGATAGTTTCCACTGCCACCCATGATTAAATAGAGCCCTCAAGCTCTCTTCCAGAAGTGTCTTTGATATCAAATGCCCACCAGAATCCCCATTCAGTAACTGCTTTAATGTGAGCTCATGGGTCAAAGAAGGGATTGAATGCAATGGGAAGCCCTGATGCCACTATTTGATTTGTTGGAAACATGAACGAGACAGCTGTATCAGAATCAACTACAGGGAAAGATGTCATGGACTCTGCTGTCATTGCTCGCCTTATTGAAATTTTAAAGACCCCATCCCCAAATTTGCAGAGAAAAGCATCTTCTATCCTTGAGTTCCTGACAACTATTGAGCAACACTTGGACACAATCCTCTCAGCAGACATTGAATCTGGTTTGGAAGCTGTTTTCCAACAGAAGATTTTGGATGATACAGAATCTGATATGGATGATCTGGAGCTTACATTCAGGAGTGGGAAAACTTGTGGTTAAGGTTTGTATAGGATTTAGACTGGTAATATAAGAACAAGAGGAAAGCAATCCGGCGGATCATCGAGCATTTGGTGACTCATTGAAACTGACATGCATGGAGCACGTCTTTAGATTAGAAAAGACTGTAGAGTTTTGGCTCTCCATGACTCCATCTTCATCATTGGAAACCAGTCCATAAGAAAGAGAAAAGCAGATCAGAATTCCAGCTTTCCAGTGTATTGAAAAGGCAGAAAAGGAAACAACAAGGGTATGTATTCTAGAGGAGCTGATGAATCAAGCCTTGATGAGGAGAAAATAGCACAGAATGCAGGAAATATAGCAATACAGAAAAGTAAGAATCTTGAGCTTTATGTTCAGTGTTTGACTAACGTTGGGGAGAATCCATCTGAGCTTATGAACCAAGTTATCTTATAAATGGAAATGCTTCTGATCACTGAATACTTTGGCAACGAATTGGGTCTTTCCATCCCGAACTCCACTTCATCAGGCAACCTAAGTAACTCAGTCTCAAAAGCAGCCTAGACACTAATCCAGCTTGGCCGCCTTGCCTCACATCGTACTCCTCCTATTGTTTCTTTTTTTATGATCTTATACGTCTTAAAGCCAAATTTCAAAACCTTTTTCTATCAAAAATGAATTTGGTTTTCTCTAAGGTTCCTTAGAAGCATTTAGGTACAAAATCCAGATTTTAACATGCAATTTGCTACCACTTTATTTCGGGTATGCACTTTCACTGTTTTCTTTGATTTTTAACTATTTTCTTGATTTTTCTTGATTTTCAACAAGCATGAATAAACTTCATAATTCCAAATCATGGAATTTATGGAATCAACTCATGCGAAATTAATTAGGGCTTTGGTGGGGGCCTGACATTCATAACACTCACTTCAATACTGTTTACTTGATATGTTGATTTTTGATTCTTCTTGATGAAATACTTGAATTCACTTAATATTTATTGTTGAGATGCTCTTGTTTCCCATGGAGGAGTACTAGCTTGCTATCCAAGTACGCTCTCTTCTCATCTATTTTTTTCAGAACTCTATGGACTTGTATGTCATTGATGACCATATCCATATTTGACGTGATTCTTGAATGTCTTGATATATGCCTGATTTGCTTGAATAAAACAAATGTTGTGTGATGTATCTCCAAACTAATCTCTTATGTTTTATGATAGCGCTTGGGAAGCCGTCCAGGTATGCATTTTTAACTCTCCTTAATTGTGATTTGATCTTGTTTGATGTGTTATGTTTTTGGAATCACCTAGCCTACTTAGGTATCCATGATCAACCATTTAATTGCCACGCTTCCCTTAACTTAATCAGTAGAGACCTCTTTAGGGCTTAGAGGTGTGCTACCTCCTAGAGGTACCTTCCCAATAAGTAACCTGATCCCCGGACTTAGACTCCGGTTTTTCAAAGACACGCTTTTCCAAAAATTATGGAGTCATTTTTTAGGGTTTTATTTCTTGTTTTATTTTCCCTTTAAAAATAAAAATAAAATAAGTGGCGACTCCAACCTTTTTTTCAAAAATCAATTTTTCACAAATAAAAAGCGAGTCTCACCGATCGAGTGGGGACGCACGTGAAAAATGCAGGTCCACAAATTGGCCACTCTACTGGGGATCTTGAGGATCAAGCTTGAACACTAGTTAAGGAAAATGTGGCGTTTAATTGGTCGATTAGAGGGTACTCCCTTTTTTCTAGGCAAGGTGATTCGATTTGCTTGCTTGTTTGGTTTGCTATCTTAACATGTTTGATTGCCTTGGATGATCACTTGATTGTTTTGCTCACTTTAGCATGATTCACTCTCACATATGCTAGATAGGACTTTGATTGTTTGATATTTATCTGCTTCACATGACTGCTTGTTGCATGACAACCCTTTCTCTTGCATGTTCGTATGATTGCTTGTCTTCATTCACTATCTCACTTTAGACCTTAGGTTTTTCGGATGCACCCACATCCTTCATTGTGCACTTTAGATTATCCCTGAGTGTTGAGAGATGGGAAAGCCTTCACCATTAATAAACCCCCTGGGAACGCATGGAAGTGCATGTGTGGAGGTGATGACCACCTTGCATGGAAGCACCCCGTCTCCTTGGAGGCGTGCAGAGGGTTGCGTACCGCCGGAGGGTACGATCGCTTCTGCTAAGGATCCTTTGACCCACCCATTTTACCCTATAGAGCCACCTCAACCTTGTAGGTTAGCCTAGACCCAATTAAGATTTCATCCTTACATGTGGGTGCATCTGTGGACTTTTAGAGCTGCCTTGGTCACAATTGGGTTCAGTTATCCTCTCCGTAGTCTCCTTTTGGTGTGCTCAGAGATTGGTACATATTTGAGTCTCAGTTGGGCCACCTTTCTGCATTGTGATTAGTGTGTTCCCACCTCTTCTGAGCTTCCTTCATGTCATTTCTCTTTCCGCGTCTTTGTACCTTATAGGAATGTTACTCGCTTCAGTCTGGATTCGACTTTTTATATCAGAGTTGGAGATAGATTAGTCAAGGTTTCAAAGAAGTCAGGTATGGATCCTCAGTATGATACAGTTGATCGACTTACAGTCACCATGACTCTATTCAAGAGACATTAGCAGGTTTGAGCCAGAGGATTGATGGACAGTGAGATAGATAGTATCCAGTTCAGGATGAGATGTCGTATGATTCATTACCACCCACCCCCACCACCCAGTTAGCCAGTGACATTATTGAGGGTGACTTCGTACATATGATGAGTTTAGTGGATTATGAGTCAAAGTTTATCAGATGAGAGTTCTTATAGAGGACATTAGTTTTTCTCAGATGGGAGATTTGATTGACATGGTTTTCTTCATGATGGGCCTGAGATGGACATGTTGGATGATAGTTGGAGTGGGCCTTATGTTATCCGAGAGTTGACTCCAAAAGGGACTGCATGGTTAACAGACTTAGATGGAAACCAATTTTCAGAGCCTACCAAAGTGGATCAACTAGAGAAGTACTATGTTTGAGACCGTGGTAGCAGGATGGGTGGCCATCATTTCGGTTAGCCTCATACTTTATCACCTCTATATATTAGACCGTTGCTAGCCCATTGAGCTTCGCGTGGTATGTTATAGCCTTATTTCTTTCTTATAGCTTTGATTACCATTTCTATACCCAGGTTGGGGCCCTTTGATGTATATGCATGCTTTGCTAGGAAAGTCTCATGAGCTTTAGACTTATAGGTCTATCTTCTCATTTTGTTACCATCCTCTTATCACCCTTTTTGTTCTATTTTATTATCATCATATATTCATTCTCTTTCTTTTCTCTATCATTATTTGCTTCATCTTATTATTCTCTTCCTTGGGTTGATGATTCTTCACGTCTTAGTGCAAAGAAGGCAGTCATATCACTCTATTCATTCCATCATTTGACATTGATTCGGAGATCTTAGTTTGAGAGGTTGTCTCATGGGTTGGGGTTCATGTATTCATCAGTGGTCAGAGAGAGTTTGTTCATTCCTTATATTTTTCCTTTGGAGTTTGATTTATTGATGATCAGAGCATGCGCAAAAAAAAAAAAAAAAAAAAAAAAAAAAAAAAAAAATCAATCAAAAATCAGAAAAAAAAAAAAAAAAAAGAAAAGAAAAGAAAAGCGCAATGATATGCTCATGTATGGTATCTCGTTCCATTGGGCATTTATGCCACCTTTTGAGGTTCATTTATTGGGTATATTTGTCATTGTGGGTTTTTGGGAGTTTTTTTATGAGTTTTTCACTCCTTGAGCCACTCTTGTTATGCATTTGGAGTGTCGAGGGTTCATGTGAGAGTTCTATGAGATCCTATGCTGTTTGGATCATGATTGATATATATTAGGTATGAGAGATGAGTGACCTTTTTACTAGGGTCTCCGGATCATTGTCTTACCCACCATTCCATCATTGGTGATATGACTTTCCTTTATTGTACTAACATGGGTTGATCATCACTCATTCCACTTTCTCATTGCTTTCTTTTGTATCCCATTACCGCATTCCAGATCTTTGTTCTACCTTTTATTCATTCCCTACATATTGATACCCATTACTGATTTGATACCTTCTTCACATCATTCACATATTTCATTGATGGTTTGACCATTCATCCTTTCTCTCATTTCGTTATCGGCATTCCCTTTGGTTACTTCTAAGTCCATGACTCATGAGATTTTTCTATGCATTACATCTTGTACACGAGGGTACGGGTTTGATCATTGGGTATTTGAGCCTAGTTTCCCTTCATTTCTTTCACCCTATCACCTTGGCCTACGTTACGTCCCGTGTCTTAAGACCACCCTGAGGCCACGAGATCAGACGTTATCTTTGACAATCTTCACTTGGACAGGTTTTTGGTAGATTGGTTGAAGTTTGGTCGTTACTATGTTCTCTTTTATGGAAGATACTTTTGGAAGCATTTGGTCTCTCTCTTGCTTGGCATATTGATGTTTGATGGATTTTTGGGTTTGGAGACAGTTCATTGAGGATATTGGATTCATCCTTTGGTTGTGCATTAGATATCCATACTGGGGCATATTCTCCTTTCATTTGGCTTAGATGAGCCCCTAGTGGAGCTCTTTCTTTGAGTCTGGTCATTTTCACCGATCAGAGATCCCTAGTGAGGTATGTTGAGACTATATCAGTTCTAGTGGAGCATCGTTGAGCTCCTAGTGGTTCCATTCCCGGAGTACTTCTGAGATAGACTAGTGGATTATTACTGAGTTGGAGGCAGTTTTCAGTGCAGTGTATAGACCAGGCATACTGGGGCATATTTCCCCATTTTGAGGTTACCAGATTCCTATCAGATTCAGTCAGGGATTCATCAGAGACATGTTTCTACTTTTGAGATTACCACATTCCTCATCATTTTGGCTATTCATTTGAGATTAGATTTAGAGTGTCTCCCTTGAGGCATTGGTCGATACATCATTCTGACTTCTTAGCGGATTATTGTTGAGCTGAGGATAGTTGATTGATGATGTTGGATTCATCCTTTGGTTGTGCATCATATATTCACACTGGGGCATATTCCCCCTTCCTTCGAGATTCTTATCTGTTATTGTATACGGTATGAGGATGGATGATCATTGTTAGTTTGTTTGCCTCACGACTTCGACATCCGATATCCATACTGGGGCATATTCCCCTCTCCATTACGAGATTTATTTGGACAGTGATATGAGGATGGATGATTGGTGACGATTGTTTAGCTTATGACTTTGACGTCAGATCTTATACTGGGGCATACTTCCCCCATTTTCTTTGAGTATCCTTGAGATTGAGACAGTGGCCAGCTTGGTTTTAGATTGAGCACAAGCCCAGAGATTCCGATGATCGACTGTATCAGGGCCTCCCTACATGGATTTGTTGAGATAGAGATGGATCGCATCAGGTTTCACCCGAGGAGCGTGGGTGGATCCTTTAGCCAGATGTTCATGAGACAGATTTGTTTTCGTCATTGTTACCTTGTCGGTTGGGTTATCCAGACGAGCGCCATTTTGTGTACTTTGAGATTTGCTTTTAGATGAGCCACAATATACACACTTTGAGATTTACCTTTTGAGATTCGTTGACAGAGCAGCTTTTCAGACACAGAGGCCTCTTTCAGTTTTGACTTTTTAGAGGTTTGTCATGATGTATTGGTTCTTGACCCATTGATTCTAGCAGATGATTGGTTTACTGGTTGTTTCAGCAGTGTGAGCACCTTGGATACTGGAGCATATTTCCCTTCTTGGTTTCAGTAGTCCAACCCTTGACATTTTGAGTATATGGCTTTGAGCCAATTTATTTCATGTCCACTTTCGAGTTGGTTTTCTCTATTATTCCCTTCTAGGCCCTGAGCCTCGTAGCTCTGAGTTATTCATTCCTTCTAGACCCTGAGTCTTATAGCCCTGAGCTATCCTTTCTCCCTTAGGCCCTGAGCCCACTAGCCCTGAGCTATCCTTTTTTTAGGCCCTGAGCCTCGTAGCCATGAGCTATCCATTCCTTCTAGACCCTGAGTCTTATAGCCCTGAGCTATCCTTTTTCCCTTAGGCCTTGAGCCCGCTAGCCCTGAGCTATCCTTTTTTTAGGCCTTGAGCCCCGTAGCCATGAGCTATCCATTCCTTCTAGACCTTCAGTCTTATAGCCCTGAGCTATCCTTTTTCCCTTAGGCCTTGAGCCCGCTAGCCCTGAGCTATCCTTCTTTTTAGGTCCTGAGCCTCGTAGCCATGAGCTATCCATTCCTTCTAGACCCCGAGTCTTATAGCCTTGAGCTATCCTTTTTCCCTTAGGCCCTGAGCCCGTTAGCCCTGAGCTATCCTTTTTTTAGGCCCTGAGCCTCATAGCCATGAGTTATCCATTCCTTCTAGACCCTGAGTCTTATAGCCTTGAGCTATCCTTTTTCCCTTAGGCCCTGAGCCCGCTAGCCCTGAGCTATCCTTTTTTTAGGCCCTGAGCCTCGTAGCCATGAGCTATCCATTCCTTCTAGACCCTGAGTCTTATAGCCTTGAGCTATCCTTTTTCCCTTAAGCCCTGAGCCCTGAGCTATCCTTCTTTTTATGCCCTGAGCCTCATAGCCATGAGCTATCCATTCCTTCTAGACCCTGAGTCTTATAGCCCTGAGCTATCCTTTCTCCCTTAGGCCTTGAGCCCGCTAGCCCTGAGCTATCCTTTTTTTAGGCCCTGAGCCTCGTAGCCATGAGCTATCCATTCCTTCTAGACCCTGAGTCTTATAGCCCTGAGCTATCCTTTTTCCCTTAGGCCCTGAGCCCGCTAGCCCTGAGCTATCATTTTTAGGCCCTGAGCCTCGTAGCCATGAGCTATCCATTCCTTCTAGACCCTGAGTCTTATAGCCCTGAGCTATCCTTTTTCCCTTAGGCCCTGAGCCCGCTAGCCCTGAGCTATCATTTCCTATAGACCTAGAGTCTTTCCAGCTCTTAGCTGAGCTTTCATCACTTGGTCGCCCATGAGTGGTTTGACCTGGAGTTTGCGTATCGCATTCTCCTTCTAGCCGATCAGTCATAGAGCCCGGAGCTCATAGCCTTGAGCTATTCATCGACCCAGAGTCATTTTCCATCTTGACCCAGAGTCATTCATAGCATCCCGAGCCCTGAGCTCACGACCCGGAGTCATTTGCATCATTCACATCCCTAAGATGTTTCGTTTTCATCATTCTAGCCACTTGTGAGTGGCCTCGACCCGACACCTTGAGTCGGAAAGTATCCTGATCGGCTATCTATTTAGAGCCCGGAGCTCTCGACCCAGAGTCATTCCTTTCCATTTAGGCCCTGAGCTCGCTAGCCCTGAGCTATCCTTTTTTTAGGCCCTGAGCCTTGTAGCCATGAGTTATCCATTCCTTCTAGACCCTGAGTCTTATAGCCTTGAGCTATCCTTTTTCCCTTAGGCCCTAAGCCCACTAGCCCTGAGCTATCCTTTTTTTAGGCCCTGAGCCTCGTAGCCATGAGCTATCCATTCCTTCTAGACCCTGAGTCTTATAGCCCTGAGTTATCCTTTTTCCCTTAGGCCCTGAGCTATCCTTCTTTTTAGGCCCTGAGCCTCGTAGCCATGAGCTATCCATTCCTTCTAGACCCTGAGTCTTATAGCCCTAAGCTATCCTTTCTCCCTTAGGCCTTGAGCCCGCTAGCCTTGAGCTATCCTTTTTTTAGGCCCTGAGTCTCGTAGCAATAAGCTATCCATTCCTTCTAGACCCTGAGTCTTATAGCCCTGAGCTATCCTTTTTCCCTTAGGCCCTGAGCCCGCTAGCCCTGAGCTATCCTTTTTAGGCCCTGAGCCTCGTAGCCATGAGCTATCCATTCCTTCTAGACCCTGAGTCTTATAGCCCTGAGCTATCCTTTTTCCCTTAGGCCCTGAGCCCGCTAGCCCTAAGCTATCATTTCCTATAGACCCAGAGTCTTTCCAGCTCTTAGCTGAGCTTTCATCACTTGGTCGCCCATGAGTGGTTTGACCTGGAGTTTGCGTATCGCATTCTCCTTCTAGCCGATCAGTCATAGAGCCCGGAGCTCATAGCCTTGAGCTATTCATCGACCCAGAGTCATTTGCCATCTTGACCCAGAGTCATTCATAGCATCCCGAGCCCTGAGCTCACGACCCGGAGTCATTTGCATCATTCACATCCCTGAGATGTTTCGTTTTCATCATTCTAGCCACTTGTGAGTGGCCTCGACCCGACACCTTGAGTCGGAAAGTATCCTGATCGGCTATCTATTTAGAGCCCGGAGCTCTCGACCCAGAGTCATTCCTTTCCATTTAGAGCTCAGAGCTCTCGACCCAGAGTCACTTTCCATTTCGACCCAGAGTCATTTTCCATTTTGACCCAGAGTCATTCTTTCCTATTTTAGAGCTCGGAGCTCTCGACCCAAAGTCATTTTCCATTTTGACCCAAAGTTATCCCTTTCCATTTAAAGCCTAGAGCTCTCGACCTAGAGTCACTTTCCATTTCGACCCAGAGTCATTTTGCCATTTTGACCCAGAGTCATTCCTTTCTATTTAGAGCCCGGAGCTCTCGACCCAGAGTCACTTTCCATTTCGACCCAGAGTCACTATTTCCTATTTTAGAGCTTGGAGCTCTCGACCCAGAGTCATTCCTTTCCATTTAAGAGCCCGGAGCTCTCGACCCAGAGTCATTTTCCATTTTGACCCAGAGTCATTCTTTTTAGAGCCTAGAGCTCTCAACCCAGAGTCACTTTCCATTTCGACTCAGAGTCATTGTTTCCTATTTTAGAGCCCGGAGCTCTCGACCCAGAGTCACTTTCCATTTCGACCCAGTGTCATTCTTTCCTATTTTAGAGCTGGGAGCTCTCGACCCAGAGTCACTTTCCATTTCGACCCAGAGTCATCCTTTCCTATTTTAGATCTTGGAGCTCTCGACCCAGAGTCATTTTCCATTACGGCCTAGAGTCATTTCTTTTTCCATTTAGAGCCTAGGGCTCTCGACCCAGAGTCATTTTCCATTTTGACTCAAAGTCATTTCTTTTCCATTTAGAGCCTAGGGCTCTCGACCTAGAGTCGTTTTCCATCTTGACCCAGAGTCATTCTTTCCGATTAGAGCCATGAGCTCATGACCCAGAGTCTTTTATCCTATTTTAGATCCAGAGTCGTTCACCTTGTCCATGATCCAGAGTCATTTATATCATCCATGACTTTGAATCATCCTTTTCACCTCTTTCCATCTTTGTGCTACTCGTCACATGCCTTCTCTCTTTATTGTCATTTTCCCCCACATAGAGTTGTCCCATCCATGTCATTGAGACCCCATCTTTTGATCTTACCTCTTCATGTGCTAGGACAAAATCTCTGGTCCTTCTTTAATTCTTCGGTATAGTTCACTTCATTCTGCTCATTACTCGTATTTCTACTCACATTCTCTACACTCGTGATCCATACCGAAGAGGGGCATATTTGTAGACCCTCAATTTTGTCCCTTTAAGCACATGTCTTTAAGTTCGTTTTCAGTGCTTCAAAATAGTTCTTTGGTGGCCCATGGCTACTCATACCACTTACCTTTTTCTGAGTCACCTCAGAGATTTTGGTTGAGGGATTATTCGATCCCTTATTGTGACCCTTGGCAGCCCTAACTTAGACTTAGGCTTTACTTGTTTTTTTTTAAGATAGCTTTTAGATACACTTGACCCATTAGGCACCACCCTAGGCCTACTTAGTCTCACCTTAGGCCCGTTTAGGCACACTAGGCCTACGAAGACTTTTATTTTATTTTATTTTTTTTATTTATTTATTTATTTTGTTTTTAGTTTTAATTTTATGATTATCATTCACTTTTTATTGGTTATCTTCCTCTTTATATTATTTTCCTTAACTTATTTATTTATTTATTTATTATTTTTACCATTTTCTAATTTATTTACTTATTTATCTATTCATGCAATTGTTTAACTTCAAAAATTTCATGTTTTTGCAAAGAAACTTACCATTGGAGTTTAAGGAAGGTGGGACTCTCCTTGGAAGGTTTTGGAGGGGAATTTGAAATTGGGAAGATTGCTTTTGATCGGAAGATTGAGAACAAGAAAAAAAAAAAAGGGAAGGAAAGGAAAAAAATGAGAAAAAGAGAGATCTTGAAAAAAAGAAGTGCAGAGAGAAGAGCAGAAAGAGAGGGAGATTGGAGGCAAGACTGCCCAGGTACGTTTCTGGTTACTTTTGGTGTTCTTATTCATACTCGATTCCTCCATTTGATGATTTCTGAATATTCAATATATTATTGGTTGGTGTGGACGGAAAGGGCCACAAATTGCTCTGTTGAAATTAGATCTTTGTCTGTTTGATATGGTCATCATTCTGTTAATGTCATCGATCCCGCCTGAAAATAAATTGCATACATGTCCATCTTCAGACTGGATGGTAGAAATCACGTCTTGTTTTTATTCAAATCTTATTCTGAAATCACTCCCCTGTTCTAAGTTGATGGATTGAAATGCGAAATTGTGACTTTTGTTGATCATCTTTCCTCTCTTTCTATACGTTTTTGTTGTCTTCTTCTATTTTTGGTCCATACCTCAACAAGCTCTATTCCTGGCCTTCAAGATTTGCTCTCTGCTTCGGAGTTAAAAATTAAAAATCATGGGAAAAGGGACACTCTGCTTTTTCTGCATTCGGATAAGCATAATGTGGTGCTCGAAATCATGGACTTCTCTAAGCCTTCTGGTACTGTCGTTGTGATCCTAAAATCTAAAAGTCAAATACAACCTGGGCCATTCACCTTCAGTAACAGCTCTAATCAGTTCTACAGAGGAGTGTGTGATTCTGAAAGCAAGGAAAAAGTTGACAGCGTTGGTTCAAAAATTTTGGGGATTATGGAAAGAGATGAGAAATAATGAGGAGACGCGATTGGGGTTGAGATTCTGGATCTTTAAGGAAAAATGTCATGGGGAATGGAAGCTGGCAATGTTCTTACACTATTTCTACGGCTTCAGCCATTGGTAGCTGTCATGGGTTAGGATCTAGTGGCGGGCAAAATAGCAGAAAGAAAGAAATTGATGCAGCTTCTGGTGATAAGTGAGTCCCAAATGCTCCGGTTGGAAGAATGTTCTCTATAAGGCGATCAATCAGATGAGGTATCTCGCACAGAACCTCTTTCTGATTCTTTATGTTATCAACTTGGTCTTGCCTCTTTTGTCACATATGTCGATTCTGCTCATTTGATGGAATTCAAAATCCTCATTGTTGTTGCCTGAAAGAGAAACTATGGCAATTGGAAGACAATCAGTCTGACCCCTCTTGTTGAAAATTTTGTTTTGGAAAGATCTTCTGTTCAAACCTCCCTGCGGGTATTATTCGATGAAGTCCCTGGCATTAAATTTCAAGATGCTATTGAATTGATAAATATGCAGCCAAATTGTTTCTAATTTAGCAGCCTGAAAGAGAATACGAAAGTTCTCAAGTCACCCTGATGTTGTTCGCTACATGATCTCTACAGATGATGGGGAGTACATCTTATCATTTGCTATTGGTAAAAGATTTATTGCAGTTTGGAGTATTGATGGTATCAAAAAATAGTCAATTAGCTGCGTTCTTAGCTATTTCTGAACGAAGCACCCTGCTGTCCTCTTAGATAGCAGGTGTATTGATAATTTGGATACAGATGAGTCAGACTTATATGTCTTGGCTGTTTTTTTGAAATTGGTGTTTGTTATTTTGGGTATGCAAAGAATATGAAGGTCTCATATAATACAAAAATCATTCTCGGCAATTAGAAGTGGATAAGCTGATGCAGAGAATAGCAATGAAAGGTCAAGAACTTTCAAAGAGATAGTAAGGATAAATTGGATAAGAAACTGTATGATAATGTCGCTAGTTCTGAGAAGAATGATGGAAAGAGGAAAGCTGAGATGGGTGATATTCGGACAGCAATCAAAGAGCAGATAGATGAGGTTGGGCGAGCTTTGTATTTTGATAAGTCTCAAAGGAGTTCAGAGCTGAAGACCATCAGCAGTCTAAACTTTCCACTTGTATCAATGTCGGAAGGAAGAATTACATCGGTTACCTCCTGTTAAACTTAAATCGAAGGAGAAACCGTTGAATACTAGCTGGGAGGAGAAGTTTGAGCATGAGGGACCTGCTTCTAAGATTGCTGTTGTAGATAGTGCGTTTCTTATAAGGTTGTATCTAGATGTTCCATTGGACAAGAAATCAACTCTTCAGGTGGAGAACGAACTGCCGAGGACAGTTGGCAATCTGCAAGTCAAGACATTACAGAGGATACCTTTGATCTGGCTTCTAGTTTTACTACTGTTGGTGACGAATTAAGCGAATCTGTTGACTATCCAATGAAGTATTGAGTTTTTGATGAATATGATGACGATGATGATGTTCAATGCATGAGAGAACCTATTGAAGATGAAACCTGATTTCTGGCTCATGAAATCGATTGCCCAATTGACAATGAAAAAGGAACAGAGCATGGGAGTATCCCAAACCCACTGGAAGAGGTCCAACCAAAGATGAAGATGATGATCGATCTTTTGCAGATGAGGAATTCTTATTTCTCTGGCTAACAGGACTTTCGAGCAAAACATTTTGCACCGGTTTCAGCTTCAGATGATCCTATAGGGCTATCAGTGACTAAGATGAATGAGAGGACTGATTTAATAACTTGATACGATGGGCAATTAATGGATGAAGAGGAACTGAATTTGATGCGCGTGGAATTTGTATGGCAGAGGTTTGTCATTCAGACAAATGAACTTATGATGTTAAAGAATGGGAAAGTTATGAATGATTGTGGGAGGCCAAGGTTGGATGATAATTGCAGGGATGATGATCAGCATGGTTCAGTTAGATCGATTGGTGTAGGGATCAGCAGTGATGCTGCTGATATTGGCAGTGAAGTGCCAGAAAATTTGGTTGGAGGTAGTTGTGAAGGGGTTTTGGTAAATTTGGCATTAAGCAAATCTCTTCACAGCATCATGGTTGAAGCAGGTGTCATTCCAAAATTGGCAAAGCTTTTAAGAATTGATGTAGAAACGCATTGCTGGAACTTGCTAAGGATGAATAAAATAGAATTCTCATCATTGAGGAGGGTCTTGTCATAGTGCCAATGATTGGTGCGGCTGCCTAGAAGGCCTTGACACCAGGTTCGTACTCGTGGCTTTCTTTACCTGATGGTACGAAGATCGAACAGAATTCCAAAGCTCCCTCAAAATATGGCTCCATTTAATTACTCCTTAGATTGAATATTGATGACAAGAATGCGGAAATAGATAAAAGCAAGATAAATGCAGTAGTTGGGCGTACACAGCAACAGTTTCTTGCTCGTATTGGGGCTATAGAAGTGGAAGATGAAAGAAAATCCCAATCTGTATCCACAAGTCAGCGGTTTACACTTTTGCCATGGATGGATGGTGTTGCTTGGTTAGTTCTGATTCTTGGGCTTGAAGATGAGTTGGCCATTTCAAGAGCTGCAGAATCAATTTCTGATGCATCTATTAATGAGCATATGCGGATCTCATTCAAGGAAGCTGGAGCCGTGAAGCATCTAGTTCGACTTTCAGACCATAATAATGATTTGGTCAGATTTGCTGTAACTTGTGCTTTGGAAAGGTCAACAACAACATCTGCCAGTTAATTGATTCTGAAGGTGTTATGTAATCTTTTACTTAATGCTCTGAAGCACTCAGGGGCGTCTGAAACTTTGATGGAAAAGACTTTGGATATTTTGGCACGGATTTTAGACCCTGGTAAAGAAATGAAACCAAAATTTTATGATAGACCAGTATGGATCAGTGTACTTACGTGCTGGTGATCTTTCAACAGCATTAGAATATTACGTATAAGCTGCTGCAGCAAAGGGAGGTGGACAGTTGTAATGAAATGGAAGAGGCAATATAGATCAGCAATGGCAGAAAAATCTGGTGCTAAAGCAACACCTCACTGAATTGTTATTAAAGGATGGTGCTGTGTCTATGCTAGACCTTTGTCACATGGGAATTTTATCGGAAACTGTGATGGGATTGAACGCAGAAAAAATGGTTTGCTTCACCATGGGCTGTGTAAATCAATGTTATAGCAGGTCTGAAGGAACACAATTTTAAGACCAGACAACAACTTAAAATATGTAGAATTCTTAAGGGGAAACTGCTAGCTGACATCAAGAACAGTCTCGATCGCATCTCAAGGAAAGAAATTCTTCAGAAAAACTGATGCTGCTGAGATAATCTCTGATCTTTATATGGCATGCAAGGGTCCAGAGGAGAAGGAAGAAACTATCATCTCTTCAGAAAGCACTTCTGCTGATAATAAAAACAGGTCAGTGCTGATGCTGGTCTGGAAGATGTTGTAGGAAGCGATAAAGGTGATCGACCTAAAGCCGAGCCAGATGACTGGGAAGATACAACCGACATCTCTACATCAAAATTAGAAACTCAAGACAATGGTGTCGCTAATGGAGGAGTCGACCATCTAGTTGTAAACAAGGTGGAACAATGCTCAACTGGCACTAATAAGTAATTTCTGGTGAGATCCCAGCCGGTTCCAGTTGGCAAGCAGGTGAACTAGGCAGAAAGAAGCATTCTTGGGTTTTCCTAGTGTGCATGAAACTCAGGATTGCAATGGGGATGGCTCAGAATTTGAACCTGGTCGATCTTGAGGGCCGAGGTCAGACATTATATAATTAGGATAGCAAAGAAGAGTTCTTACCTACAGCGGTCAAAATTTATTAAGTCATCCACTGACATTAAAGAGATTGTTGGCTTGATCTTGGAAAATAAATGTCACCATGAGCAGATTTTGTTCTTTTTCTTCAGCTGGGAACTAAATACATCTCATCATTGTACAGTTGAAATCCTCAAGTTGGATCAGAGAAGAGGAATTGCTAGAAAGATTGATTACAACCTTTTTTTTTATGAACTCCAATTTCAGAAACCTAGTTGTAGATGTTAATCTGATTCCACTCACGGTGTTCGCCCTGAAAACGATTTGGGGAATTCGTTCATGGCATCACGAACAGTGTATGTACATATCAGTGTGAAGGTTTCGAAGCTACTGGTCGCTCAAAGGGTAGTTGAAATTAGGTCCAGTTTGCAGTAGAAAACTCATGTTGGTTATTACATGTTTGAGTCAAACCATCTGTCAAAAATATTTGCAGCCCATAAATCTTCACATGAGATTCCAGAATTTAAATTCAGAAATATGGGGAAGGAAGATCTTAAAAGAGGAAACAGTGGCTGGTACAAAGATGTCTCCTTAAGAATTGTTGAAAGCCATATTCCAGAAATGAGTAGGCAGGTTGGCTTGAGACAGTCTGTAAAAAGGCAAGCATCCTTCTTCTGACCAAAAAGCTCCAGCTTCAACTCTCCTATGTTAAAATCAGTTTGCGAAATGGTGGTCACCTTGGCAGCGTCAACCATGCTAAAAATGCTTCAATGCTCCTGCCCTTTTATTCCGACCCTGAACTAAGGAAAATGATGCAAAACCCAGAATTTCATTGCTTGCTAACTCCACCAATGAAGACAGGGACTTAACTACAATGAGCAACGAGAAGCTTAAATGTTCAGGAAAATGGCCCTGAGAAATCAGACATGGAGATTCCAGAAGTGAAGAGAATTCATAAGGGTGCAACAGGCTGAAAAATATTAAAGAGGCAGGCAATGTGTCAATCATTTTTCGAAAACAGTTATGGAAGTTTGCTTCAGCAAAAGAAATTCAAGAGCTGGGATATCAGACTACAGTTAAATTAAATATTGTGAAACCAGATTGGTTCATGGCAACAACGAGGGTATGTATTCCAACGGAGCTATTGATTCAAGCCTTGATGGTGAGTAAATAACACCGAATGCAGAAAATACAACAGTACAGAAAAGTAGGAATTTTGAGCTTTATGTTCCGTGTTTGACCAACGTTGGGGAGAATCCATTTGAGCTTACGGATCAAGTTACCTTATACATGGAAATGTTTCTGACCACTGAATATCCTGACGACGAATTGGGTCCTTCTATCCCGAATTCTGAGACTCCATTCCATCATGGCAACCTTGCTATACACACCTTCTCCTCTATTTGCTTCTTTGATTGAGAACTTACTGTTTTAAATTGAATTTTTGAACCATTGTTCAATTAAACACTCCTGGCTTTGAAAATTTCATCTTAGATATAAAATCCATATTCTAACACACTTTTGCTGCCATTTTCCTCCGGGCATGCACTTTCATTGTTTTATCCGATTTTTAACTATTTTCGTGATTTTCTTGATTTTCAACAAGCATGACTAAAATTCATGATTCCAAACAATGGAATTCATAGAACAAACTCATGCGAAATTAATTAGGGCTTTGGTGGGGGCCCCACATGCATAACACTCACTTCAATATTGTTTGCTTGATATGTTGATTTTTTTTATTCTCCTTGATGACATATATGAATTCGTTTTATATTTATTGTTGAGATATCCTTGCTTCCCATAGAGATGTGGATGCTTGCTAGTCAGGTACGCCATTTCTACCCCACAACCCTAAAATTCTATGAATATGTACGATATCATGAGCCATGACCATGTTTGATACCATATTTGATTGTCTTGATGTTTGTTTGATCATCTTTGATGAAAATACATACTATGTGTCATATCTCCAGACTAATCTCTATGTTTCATGATAGCGCTTGAGAAACCGTTCAGGTACGCATTTCGACTCTATCTTGTGGTTTGTTTTCTTGTTAGGCATGCAATATGTGAAATCACTTAGCCTACTTAGGTATCCATAATTAACCGATTAATTGCCATATTCCCCTTAACTTAATTAGTAGAGACCTTTAGAGGGCTTAGAGGGGTGCTACCTTTTTAAGGTACCTTCCCAATAGGTAACCTGATCCCCGGACTTAGACTCGGGTTTTTCACAGACATGCTTTTTCCAAGAATTAGGGAGTCATTTTTTTAGGGTTTTATTTCTTGTTTTATTTTCCCTTTCAAAAATAAAATAAAATAAGTGGCGACTCCAACTTTTTCCAAAAATTATTTCTTCCCTTTTGTAACCGATTCCCTCATGGAAATAATATACGTGCTATCCTTCTAAAAACACAATCTCCTCTTTTCAAAATTCTGTTGATTTTCCTTCCAAATAAATGGCGGCCCGTTTCCTCATGCCCAAAAAATAAACAAATAAATAAATAAAGATACAAATAGAAATAAGAATAAAATAAAGACAAAATAGAATAAAGATTAAAATCAATAAATATCATGAAATTGAAAATCAAAAGAAATTTAAATCACACATCTAAAAAATAAAATAAATAAACAAAAATAAAAAAATAAAAATAAAAATAAAAATAATTAAAAACAAAAAAATAAAACCAATCAACCACATGCAAGCCATACGAGCTATGTAACCACCAAAAGAATATGAGTCATGCAACCATGCAAAAACACGAGCCATGCAACCATGCAAACCATGCAAAAACATCTAAAGGTGACCTAGGGTGTGTCCTAGTGTGCTAGGGCAAACGAAGTGGACTAAGTGTGCTTAAAAGCTATCCTAAAAAAAAAAACAAGAAAAGCCTAAGTCTAAATTAGGGCTGCCAAGGGTCACAATAAGGGATCAAATAATCCCTCAACCAAAATCTCCAAGGTGACTCAGAAAAAGGTAAGTGGTATGAGTAGCCATGGGCCACCGATATCACCCGATTTAATGTTAATTGTGTTTCCCGAAATGAGAGTAGTTGCATCCTGCTCAATCCACTTTTAGTTTCTGAAGCCATTGTTCACCAACTGGTAAGTTATCCATTGTTCCAGCAAGACTCAAAATTGGCACAGTGACTGTAAACTCAACCATGTAGTCTAAGTGAGTTGCAGCAGCATGAGGCCCATATTTCCAGTTGCTTCCCAACATTGCTGAACGGATCTCACCATCAAACCTCATGAGACCTGTTGGACCTACTGGAATAGAGAAATGATAACCCAGGTAATCAGAACAACCTTTCCTGTTCAAGGTGTCCCAGAAAAAAAAAAAAAAAATTGACTATGGCCATTGTTTTCTCTGTTCTGCATCATTCTCTGTTCCTACTCAAAGATTTCAACTGTGCGATGGTGTGATGCATTTGATTCTCAGCTAAAGAATAGGAACAAAATCTGCTCATGATGACATTAATTTATCAAGGGCAAACCGGTGATCTCTTTAGTGTCAAAGGACGACTTAATAAATTTGGGCCGCTGTAGGTAAGGAGTCTTCTTTGCCATCCTAATTATATAATGTTTGACTCAGACCTCCAAGTCGAACTAGATTCAGATTCTGAACTACCCCATTGCAATTCTGGGTTTCATGCCCACCAGGAAAGCCCAAGAGTGCTTGCCAATTGGTTCTTCCTGCCTGGTTCACCTGCTTATCAACTGGAACTGGCTGAGATCTCACCAGAAATTGTTGATCAGTGCATGCTGAGAGCCAACTATCCCCAATCAGCATGTCATTTTCTTGTGAGATGGAAATCCCTTTTCCATAATTCATCCTTTGGATTTGTATGACACAAGAAATCCGACTTTTCTTCCCTCCTATATTTCCGGATGAATCAGCAGCGGTAGAATTAAAAGCATCAAAAAGAACATCTACTCCTGAATAACCTGGCTCAGCAGAAATCTCAGAGGAACTATTATCCACAACACCAGAGTAACAACAAGGTGGCGGGGAGTCTGATTTTTTCAAGTGTGATTAGGAGCCATGCTGGATGATCTTTCTCTTAAATTATATATATTTTCTTCGAATGGTTATACCTGGTTGCATGTTTCACCCTTCGTCCCCAGAAAAATATCACTTCATAACCAAAAACGCATTCAAACAACTCAATTGTCCTCTGCTTTTACTAAATGCAATTCCCATTACAGGACCAAAGTACCATAGGATTGCCTTGTCCTGAAAAATGTGTAGACATCAAATACCTATTGAAGCTAAGTTCATCAAATACATCAACCAAGCAAGACAAACAGTCTTAGATGGAAGTTACAACTCTGCAGTGCGAATTCTTCACAGTAAAGCAGGATTTCTTGCCATCCAAGAGCGTAATCAACAGATGGCTTGTCTCTTGATGAAAAATAGTGTGCTTAGAGGAATGAGCACCCATTTCTTCCTGTCTCTCTTGTCAATTCAGTAGCTACTTGAAACAAACTAAACAGAGCAATTTCAGGCAGAAGGTCTCCTCATAGTCACAGTCATTAATACAACACCCGCAATGAAAACAGCGTGCTATGCACAAAGTGCAAGCTCTGCACAACTGAGCAGATTGATGTTTCCCTTAGCGACTCTCTGATGGGCTATCATATACTAATCTCACTTTCGGGCATCTAGGGCAAACCTCGATGTCAATGGCACGATCATCATCACATGAAAGATACAACTGCTCTCCATGGTAAAACCGTGGTTTGATCTCTTGTTGTACACACTCAGTGGGGTAGTTCCAGTGTAGAGATGACCTGATGCTCTTTTTTTTTTACCCAAAAGTTATAGATTTTCTTTTATCAATCATACAAGCTCAGCCATTAAAGCTCAAACTTTGTTAAGAATTGAACATGTTAAGACAAACTCTGTTAAAATTATATCAAGATTCCACAAACATTAAAGCTTAGCCATAAATCTCTGTTTCAGCTATTTGTAGAAAGAATCTAAGAAATCAAGAACACGATCATAACAGAGCAAGCTTGAAGGAAATTTTGATTCAACAATGCAAATAAGTGGCCCTCAATGTCTACTCCAATCAGCACGTGGCAATATTTGTTGGTCACTTCAATCTTCAACAAAAGACTCACGACAGAGAAGCCAAACTCAGGGTCTGAATTTCCTGCCGACTATGCCCATATATATATAACCGCCAAACCCCCAACAACCATATTATAACTAGTTAGAGAGAGAGAGAGATGGTGTTGTAATCACTAATCAAAAGTGATTTTGTACTGTAATTTTTCTCGAGAACCAAACACACCAAGTTCACCAAGAAGACGGATTTCCATCCTGTGCACCCATCACCACTGCCACGGGAAGAGCAAGATGAAGATCTCCACGAACACTTCGACGTGGTAGCAGATGAATGCATGGCCAATGAAAACCAATTGGAGTTTCGCAATTTCCGACTTCAACCTCTTCACGTCCATGCAATCATAAAGCGTACGCCAATAAGAAGAACAATTTCAATTCCTTGTTTTTTCTTTTCTTTTTTTCATAATCTTTCTTACGCTGAATGCACGCATTTCTTGGATTCTTGGTATGAATTACAATGATAGCTTCATGTCAATTCTTAAACCCGTCTGGTCATTATGTTTGTTTGGTGAAGAAATGTAGGAAAGGGAAGGAACCAAAACCTTTGAATACTGTATGGTCTCAATTTTGGGGTTCTTTGAGAATAAGATAATTTGTTTAATGACAATTTCTATACCCAGTAACATTCTTATTTGTTTTTTGATGTTCGTTCATGTCTTTGTACAGAGAAAGGTTGAAGATGTGGAAGAAAATCTCAAACCTTTTTCCATCTGCTGTCTGAGAATTGCTTCAAGGATAAGGGGCATCACCTTCTTGGTCCATAAATAGATTTTTGGTAGGAGTAACTCTACAGATTCTGAGAAGTCAATTGGAAATCAAACAAATCATTTTTCACATACTTAATCTTGCTGTGGTCTGATCGAGCAGATGGAAAAAATGAAGGAAAAGAAAAAAGAAAAAAAAAGATTGGGTTTTATTTAGATTTTAAGGTTTGGGATTTTGATCACTGAAGGAGATGGTTACTATCCCTACTCTTTGAACAGAGTACTGCTAACCCTAAGTTCAGACAACTTCTTATGTGCTTAGAGGAAGTCCAACTAACAACCCTTATTAGTCTTGCACATTAACTGAAGCTTAGAAGGTTTACTTTGTTACTTTGCTTAACACCCTTTTGTCCCACGCTTCCTAAATCCATGCCTTTACTAAACCTCCAAGAACGGAAAAGAGAAGAGTGGAGTTTATAGGCTTTTAGAAGCTAGGTTTATCAAGGAGCTCTAGTACCCCACTTGGTTCTCTAATACAATAGTTGTACCTAATAAAAATGGGAAATTGAGAATTTGATTTACAGTGTGGACCTTAACAAAGCATGCCCTAAAGATTGCGTTTGCCTTACCAAGCCTAACCAACTAGTAGATGCAATAACAATAGGCTAGAGATTATCTATTTTGGATGAATATTGATGTTAAGGACATGGAGACAACAATTTTTATAACCAATAAGGGAAGTTATTGATACATAGTAATGCCCCATGGTTAAAATAAATAAATATAAGAGAACCTATTAGATGATGGTCACTTCTATGTTCTCACATCTTCTAGTAAAACAATGGAGGTCAGTATCAATGATTTGTTGGTCAAAACTAGAGATGAACTTCACTAGCAACACTTACAAGAAAGCTTTGAAGTAATGAAAAATTTTGGAATGTAACTAAACCTTGATAAATTTGTATTTATGGTTGAAAGTGGGAAATTTTTAAGCTATATAGTTAGCCAAAAGGGAATAAATGTGAACTTGGTCTAAACAAAAGCAATACTTAAGATGCCCTCACTATAATCCATTAGAGATGTTTAATGCTTAACTTATCGAATTGTTTCCATGAGCTATTTTATTTCCAAGTACTCATATAGATGTTTGCATTTCTATAAGTTTATTAGTAAAAAAAAAATGCTTGGAGTGGATGGAGGATTGGAAGGAGACCTTCCTTAAGGCTTTCAATTATGCCTTCAGTGTAGTCTTAATTAAAGAAGATAAACAATTGCATTTTTCTTTGCAAATAGGTTTATTTTTTTATCTTCTTTTGAACACATTATTTATTATTCATCTTTTATAATTTATTTCACATTTTATTATTTCTTATTTAAATTCTTTTCTTTATTTATACTTGAAGATACATGGATCTCTCTGATACCTTGATACATCATACGACATCCAATGTAGATGCAAGCCTTGCAGATTATGCCACAACACACACAATCCTTCATGATAATATATATATATATATATATATATATATATATATATATATATATATATATATATATTCCAACTTATTGCTAGTTAAGTCTAATATTAATACAATATCGATCAGTTAGACTTGATTCAAGGCTCCAGAAGAGCAATTATTATTTTACCCGGTGGAACTAAAATCCACATTAATGATACTCTTTATTATGTTAAATCCAAGCGAAATCTTCTTAGTTTCAAGGATATTTGCCGAAATGGATATCACATTGAAACTATGAATAATGGTAGTAATGAATACCTTCTCATTACTTCAGTTACTTCTAGAAAAAAAACACATCTTGGAAAAGCTTCTTTCATATTCTTATGGGTTATATCAAACAATCATTAGACTCATTAAGCCATATGTTGTCATGGAACCAGAAGTTCTATGACTTAAAAACTTTTATGATTTGGCATGAATGTCTTGGTCATCTAGGATTATCCATGATGCATCATATCATCAACAATTCTTTTGGGCATCCCCTGAAGAACCAGAAGATTCTAATGCCCAATGATTACAATTGTGTTGCTTGCTCACAAGGCAAATTAATTATTAAACCATCATTTGACCAGGTTGAATATGAATCACCGGCCTTTCTAGAACATACTCAAGGTAATATTTGTGAACCTATTCATCCACCTAGTGGACCTTTTCGTTATTTTATGGTTTTAATTGATGCATCAATTTTTTGGTCTCATGTTTGTCTTCTTTCAACTAGAAATGTTGCCTTCACCAGGTTACTTGCTCAAATAATTTGACTCAAGGCGCAATTCCCTAATCATCCTATTAAGATAATTCGTCTTGATAATGCTGGTGAATTCTCCTCTCATAAATTTCTTGATTATTGTATGTCGGTTGGTATTGATATTGAATATCATGTTGCTCATACACACACTCAAAATGGATTAGTTGAATCTCTTATCAAGCGTTTGCAACTTACTGCAAGACCATTACTCTTGAGAACAAAATTGTCTTTGTCTGCTTAGGGGCATGTTATTCTTCATGCTGCTACTTTAATCCGAATTCATCCTATTACAACTTACTTTAGGCTCCCAATCAAATGTTTCACATTTACATATTTTTGGTTATGTTGTCTATATTCCCATAGTTTCACCTCAACATTCCAAGTTAGGTCCTCGATGTCGACTTGGTATATATGTTGGTTTGAATTCTCTCTACATTATTTGTTATCTTGAACCATTTATAGATGATGTTTTTACTAATGGCTTTGCAAATTGTCATTTTGATCAAAATGTTTTCCCGCCATTAGGGGAAGACCAGTCAATTCTAGAAGAATGGCAAGACATTACATGGTATGTATCCTCTTTGTCTCATCTTGATCCCCATACAAGGCAGTGTGAACTGGAAGTTCAGAGGATTATTCATTTGCAAGGACTTGCAAATCAGTTACCTAATGCTTTCACAGATATAAAGAAAGTTACAAAGTCACACGTACCGACTATAAATACCCTGGCACATATTGATGTCCCTAAAGGACAATTAGAGAATGTTATAACAAGTGAATCTAAGATACGCTTAAAGCATGGTAGACCTATTGGCTCAAAGGATTCAGTTCCGAGAAGAAAAAAAAATGAACAACATAGGAAAAATTCAATCCCCTTGAAAAGTTCACAAATATGAAAGGGTCAAATGATGAAACCCAACTTGATAAATAGTTAGCCCTTGAAGAGACACAAATTGATCAAATAACTGTATCTAGAACTTAATAGATCTTAATTAGTCAGATGAGAGAAATAAGGAACTATAATGACATTATTATAGATAATATATTTGCATTCCAAGTGGCTATAGACATCATGAGAAATGATGAAGATCAAAAACCACAAATAGTGGATGAATGTCAAAAATTAAATGAATGATTGGCCAAAATGGAAAGAAACAATCCAAACAAAGCTAAACTCGTTAGCAAAACGAGAGGCATTTGGACTTGTAGTTCAAACACTTGGAAACATAAAACCTGTTGGATATAAATGGGTCTTTGTGGGAAAGCAAAATGAGAATGATGAAATCATAAGATATAAAGCACGACTTGTTGCTCAAGGTTTCTATAAAAGACCTAGTATAGATTATGAGGAAACTTATTCCCCTGTAATGGACACAATCACATTTTGATACTTGATAAGTTTAACAATTTCTAAAGGACTATATATACATCTCATAGATGTTGTTACAACCTATTTATATGGGTATATAGATACTAACATATATATGAAAATCCCTGAAGGATTCAAATTGCCTCAAGCAACTAATCCAAAACCTTGAAACATGTTCTCAATCAAAATAAAAAGATCTTTATATGGATTAAAGCAATCTGGATGCATGTGGTATAATCATTTAAGTGAGTATTTGTTAAAAGAAGGATATGTGAATAATCCAATTTGCCTATGTGTTTTTATCAAGAAATCAAAAAATAGGCTTACAATAATTGCAGTATATGTGGATGATTTGAACCTTATAGGGACTCTTAAGGAGCTCATAAAAACAACTAATTATTTAAGGAAAGAATTTGAAATGAAAAATTTGGGGAAAACAAGATATTGTCTCGGCCTATAGATCAAGCATTGTTCAAATGACATATTAGTCCATCAATCGACATGTATAGAGAAAGTATTAAAATGATTTTATATAGACAAATCACATCTAGTCAATTCTCCCATGGTTGTTCATTCACTTGAAGTGAACAAAGACCCACTTCATCCTAAAGAAGAAAATAAAGAATAGTTTGGTCTAAAAGTACCATATCTCAATGCTTAATATATCTTGCAAATTGTACTATACCAGATATAGCAATCTCTATCAACTTGCTAGCAAGATATAGTTCTACCCCAACTAAAGGCATTGAAATGGGATTAAACATATATTGTGATACCTTTGTAAAACAAGTGACACAGGCTTATATTATTCGAAAGAATCAAAATCACAATTGGTGGGGTACACAGATGCAGGATATCTTTCAGATCCTTATAAAGTTTGATCTTAAACAAGATATGTCTTTACTTATGGTGGTACAGCAATATCTTGGAGATCAGTTAAGTAGACAATGGTAGCCACATCTTCAAAGCATTCAGAAATTCTTATAATTCATGAAGCAAGTTGTGAATGTGTATAGTTAAGGTCAATGATTCAACATATTCAAGAAACATATGAACTATATTCCATCAGAGGCAATCCAACCAAGTTACATGAAGATAATGTTGCTTGTATTACACAAATTAAAGGAGGATTCATAAAAGGTGACAAAACTAAGCATATCTCCCTTAAATTCTTCTATACTCATGAGCTCCAAGAGAAAGGTGAGATTGATGTTCAACAGATTCGATCATGCAATAATCTAGCAGATCTATTCACAAAGGTGTCACCTTCGACCACATTGAAAAAGTTAATGTATGACTTTGGAATATGAAGATTGAAAGATCTACCAATTGAAATGTTGAAGAAATCAAAATCATGTCTACATGAGGAGGAGAATAATAATATGGATATACTACACTCTTTTTTCCTTCGTTCAGGTTTTGTCCCCCTGGGTTTTATTGGCAAGATTTTTAATGAGGCAGCTACCACATCCTTATGATCATCCAATGGGGAGTGTTATAAAATATGAGAATTTGTAGCATTGTGGGAACTTATGGATGATCATCCATAATGATTTTTATCTCTTTGTTACTCCTTATAAAAGGGAGGGACCCCTAATGAAAATCAATTCAATTTTTCTCTATGTGCATTCTATTCTCTCTTACTTTTTTCTTCTTCTCTTACTTTGTTTTACAACATGAATTTATTTATTATCAACTATACATGCATATGTATTTATTATTAATTTATTAATACAGGTTAGTTATTATAAAATATAAAATGTATTATAAAATTATATACAAAAATTATATAATTTTACAGTGATTTACTAAAGTTTGAGTTTTTTTTTTCTTTCCATATTATTTTTATGAATCAAAACTAATGTAAGTGGGAACGTTTAGTTGGGACAAAAAAAAAATTATCAACTTTTTATTTATTATAAATTCAATTATTATTATTATTATTATTATTATTATTATTATTATTATTATTATTATTATTATTATTATTAAGTGAAGAGACATTTTCTGTAATGATTCGTCATGAAATTAAAGGTAACATGGAGTTCACCAAGGAGGCTTGCTGGTTACCAACTTATTAGGCTACAAATCTTATAAATATAATATTGAATAGTTTTGATTCATCACGAAATTAAAGGCAACATGAAGTTCACTAATGAGGCATGTTGATTCTCAAGTCATTAGGCTACAAATCCGATAAATATATTATTGAATAGTTTTTATCATTTTTGAAAATTAATATAAGTACTTAGGTTATTGCTTTTGTTTTATCATTCTATATTCACCCTAGGTATTTCATTTTGGTTCAAATTTTATCAATCAAAGATTCAAAATTTAAATTAATTTGATGTAATTCTTTAATATAATTCTATCAATTGTTGAAATTATAATCCGACTTAAATTCAAATTAGAATAATTTGAGGAATTTGATAAATATTAGGAACTTTTATTTATTTAGGTTTCCTATGTTAATTAAGACTCTTAGTCTAATAGGAATTGGTGTCTTAGTACAAGTATGATTAGTTTATTATAAATAGGCTTGTTGTTAAGTTGAAAAGTAGAATGAAATAAATTTTATTTTAGCAAAAAATATTATGAATACTCAATTGTGTGGATTCCAACAATTGGAATCAAAGCTAGAAGATCAAAGAAAGTGAAATGTCATATTAGAGCTAGAATACCCAAGAATGCAAAATAACAAGAAAGTTGCAATCTAGTTAATGAAATTCTGGTTGCAAATAATAACTCAATTTATCTTCAAGTCCCAAAATTCACAAATAAGAATTTTGATAATTCGTGTATTTAGATGCATGTCTTTTTAGATGTCAAGATTTATAAGATCTAGTAAATATTTATTACAACAAAGTGACCGATTCAAAAGAATTTGAGGCACTATCAAAGGAGCATAAAGATTCATTAAAAGATTCTCGAAAGAAAGATCAAAAAACACTATATACAATATTCCAAGCAATGGATGAATCCATATTTGAGAAAATCTTAAATATGGAAACAACAAAAGAGGCATAGATTACTCTACAAAAATTATACAAAGGTGATGAACATGTCAAGTGAATAAAGTTGCAAACATCAAGAGATGAATTGTAGTCTCTTTGCATGAATGACTCCGAATCTATCTCATATTATTTTGATCAAGTACAAACTATTGTTATCTAAATGCAGGTTAATGGTGAAAAACTTGATGATCAACAAATAGTAGAGAAAATTATGCGCTCTTTAAGCGCAAGATTCAACTATGTTGTTGCAACAATTGAAGAAGAAAATGATATTTTTCACTCTCATAATTGAAGGGTTGATGAGTTCATTGTGTTCACATGAACAATGAAGGAATCAGATAATCAACTCTACAAATTTGGAGCACGCCTTACAAAGTAGAGCATCTACTAAAGGTCATGGTAGCCAACAAAATGGTAGAGGGCGTGGTTGTGGTAGAGGTAGAGGAGAACACAACAACTTCAACAATAGAGATGGAGATGGTAACACAAATTCTTCTAAATGAAGGAACAATACTTTTAAACCTAAAGATAAGCCACACATACAATGTTTTAGATTCAAAAAGTATGGACATTATAAGTCAAAATATTAAACAAAATTGTAGAATGAACAAGTTGAGCATGCAAACATCGTTGAGGTAGAGCAGAATTTGGTATTAGCCTGCAATGTAACAACATCAAATGTAGACTGTCAAGATGTTTGGTATCTTGATATAGGATGTAGTAATCACATGTGCGAAAAGAAAGAATTGTTTTCACAATTAGATGAATTAATTTGTGGCGAAGTTAATTTTGGAAACAAATCCAAAGTTTCAACCATGAATGTAATGTTAAAATATGTTTTAAAGATGATACTACTGTTACTATAGCAAATATATTTTTTGTTCTAGATATTTTTTGGAATTAGTTGAGTATGGAACAATTAACAAAAAAATGGCATATCATTAATACTCTAATGAAGTTTGCACCCTTAGTGATAAAAATAAGAAGATGATTGCAAAAGTGCAAATGATAAAGAATAGGATGTTTCCCATGTTTCTTCAAGTAGAAACTTTATTTAATTTGAAGGCAACAATAGAAGATAACAATTAGTTTTGGTATCTCAATTTTCATAGGTTGAAGTTGTTAGTACAGAAGAACATAGCAATAGGATTACCTATGATTGATATTCTAGATCCTGCATGTGAAGAATGTCTTAGGGAAACAACATAGGAATTCTTTTCCAATTGGAAGATCCAAAAAAGCTAAGCAACCTTTGGAGTTGGTGTATACAGATATATGTGATCTTGGTGAGGTAAGATCTTTTGGTCATAAAAAATATATTTTGACACTTTATAAATGATTTTACAAGAAAAACTTGGATTTATTTGTTAAATAAAAATCTAAAGTTTTTAACAAGTTTAAAGAATCGAAAGTTTTTGTTGAAAGACAAAATGGTTGCAATATTAAGATATTGAGATATGATAGAGGGAGAGAGTTTACTTCTAATGAATTTTATAACTATTGAAAAATTCAAAGTATTCAACGACAATTAATAACTAGTTATACACCTCAACAAAATGACATAGTTGAAAGGAAGAATATAACCATTATTGAAATAGCAAGAATCATGTTGAAGGCCAAGTCTCTTCCAAAAACTTTTTGGGCAGAGTTGTTACATGTGCAATGCTCTTATTGAATAGGTATCCTACTAAAGCAGTCTTTGGAAGAACACTTGAGGAAGCTTGGAGTGATCATAAGCCAAAAGTTTCTTTTTTATGAATTTTTGGGTGTATTGCATATTCCCATATACCGAAGGAGCACAAAATAACAAATTTGATAATAAAAGTGAGAAGTGTATTTTCTTTGGTTATAGTGATGTAACTAAAGGTTATAAACTTTATAATCCAGAAATAAGGAAGTTGATTGTGAGTAGAGATTTTTAGTTCTTGGAAAAGGAGAGTTGGACATGGACTCAAACATATAGTGAGGAAAAAAGAGTTATCCTTGAGAATAAGAAGGATTCTAAATAGATATTTCTACTTCAAATACACCTTGTCCTATTAGAAGTTCTCCCATGCAAACAGTAACTAGGCAATCACAAGGTCGCCCAAAACATTCTCATATTATGCCTACACATCTAAAGGATTATGAAGTCGTGAAAGATACTGAAATTATTGATTAAGGTTTAGTTAAATTTTTTCTATTTGCAAATTGTAATCTTATTTCATATGAAAAAGCAGCAAGTAATGAGAAGTGGATTCAAGTAATGAATAAAGAAATTCAATCCATAGAGAAGAACAACACATGGGAGCTAACTACTCTTCTAGTTGGAAAGAAACCTGGAGGTGTTAAATAGGCTTACAAGGCAAAATATAAACCCGATGGTAATGTTGATCGATTTAAGGAAAGATTGGTTGCAAAAAGGCTATAAATAGACATCAGGTATTGATTATTTTGAAGTTTTTGCACCAGTTGCTAGATTAGATACTATTTGCATGATAATTGCACTTGCAACTCAAAAAAGATGGAAAAATCACCAAATTGATGTGAAGTCAACTTTTCTTAGTGGTGTACTTGAAAAAGAGGTTTTTGTTGAATAACCACTAGGGTATATTAAGGAAGGGCAAAAGAAACAGGTTTACAAACTCAATAAAGCATTATATGAGTTAAAGCAAGCACTATGTGCTTGGTACATGTGGATTGATACTTATCTATTATAGCATGGATTTCAAAAGAGTCATTTTGAGCAAACACTTTATATCAAATCAAATTCTAATGGTGATATAATTGTTGTATGTCTCTATGTGGATGATTTGATTTTTACATGAAATTGCCAATAGATGTTTGAAGATTTTAGGAATGAAATGAAACAACAATTTGAAATGAAAGGTTTGGGATTAATGTCCTATTTTATTGGAATTGAAGTCCAACAAACGAATTATGGTACCTTTATCTCACAAAAGAAGTATGCTTTATATATTCTAAATTGATTCAAGGTGGAACCATCATTAGCAATTCATACTCCTATTGTAGAGCGATTATAGATGAAAACTAAAGGCATTGGAGAATTAGTAAATCCCACATATTTCAAAGGCATAGTAGGAAGTCTTCGTTATTTACTTTTGCTAAACCAGATATTGTTTATGGGGTGGGAATTATTGGTCAGTTTATGGAAAAACCATATCAGTCACACTTGCAACTGACAAAGCGAATTTTGAGGTTTGTAAGTGGTACTCATGATATGGAATTTTCTACTCCTACTCAAACAACTTCAGTTTAGTGGGCTAGACATATAGTGATTGGGGAGGTGATGTAGAGACTAGAAAGAGTACTGCTAGGCATGTTTTTTTATCTTGGAAAATGAGCATTCTCGTGATCATAAAAAAGGCAACAAGTTGTAGCATTATAAACTATAGAAGTTGAATACATGTCAAGTAGTTTGGCTTCGTAGGATGCTTAATGAATTGAAGTATGAACAAAAGGGTCTTACAAAGATTTAGACCTATTGCATTAACAAAGAATCTGATGTTTCATGGTAGAAATAGACACATAAGCATCAAATTTCATTATATTATGAAACTCATGAAAATCAAAATATCAAACTTGAGTTTTGTAGATCAAAATATCAGGTTGCAAATACTTTTACCAAGCCACTAAAGACAGATGTGTTTGAGAAGTTGAAAATGATACTTGGTGTGATTGACTTTACAATTTGGATTAAGGGGGGTTGTTGAAATTATAATCCGACTTAAAGTCAAATGAGAATAATTTTAGGAATTGTTATTTATTTAGGTTCCCTATGTTAATTAGGACTCTTAGTCTAATAGGAATTGAAGTCCTAGTACAAATATGATTAGTTTATTATAAATAGGTTTGTTGTTATATTGAAAAGAAGAACGTAATAAATTTTATTTTAGCAAAAAATATTATGAATACCCAATCATGCAGGTTCTAACATCTGTATTCTCTATTTTCACTTCTTAAAATAATTAAAAATGGATTAATAAATTCATATAGATTAAAGACGTAACTTCGTTTAAATTCTTCTAGGTACTATGATTTATTCCATGTTATTTTTATGAATCAAAACTAATGTAAATGGGAACATTACATTGGGACAAAAATATTTTTTTTATCATCTTTTTATATTGATATGAGGTAGAGATTAATGTAATTTAACATTTATGTTTAACCTTTTTTGAAATAATTGAAAAGTGAATATCATTTTTTTTAATCTACTTTCCAGACTAAAAAAGTGTTTGTAAATTTTTTTAATAGAAATTATTTTCTAAAATTTGTTTATAAAAATATAGTATTTTCTAATAATATAATAATATTAAAACATAATTTAATTGTTTTAAATTATTTTTATTTGCTTTCAATGAGTTATTTTAAAATAATTATACAAAAAATTATATAAAAAAATAAGTATTATAAATGCATATGTATTTATTATTAATTTATTAATACAAGATAGTTATTATAAAATATAAAATTATAAAATATAAAATATATTATAAAATCATATGCAAAAATTATGTAATTTTGAAATATAAATATAAAAATATTTGAAAATATAAAAATTATATCAAATAGATATGAATTATAAAGCATTTTTATAAAATATAAAAATTATATTTTAAATATAAAATTAATGAATTGATTATTAATGTATTGGTCTTATTTATATCAAATAGATATGAATTACTATGAATGGTTATTTTTAACTGTTCAATATCCATTGAAAATTTATCAAGTGAAACATGAGTATGATTTGTAATGAAATTAAATGCAACATTATCTGATGATGGAGTTAACAGAGGAGGCATCCTTTAGTTCCCAACTGATACGTTATCTAATGATGGAGTTAACCAAGGAGGCGTGCACTGGTTCCCAACTGATTAGCCTATAAATTTGACAAATATATTATTTTCTATGATTCTTGAAAGTTAATATAAGTTGCTAGGTTGTCGCTCTAGTTTTCTCATTCTATATTCGCCCTAGGTATTTGATTCTAGTTCAAATTTTTTCAATCAAAGATTCAAAATGTAAATTAATTTTGCCTAATTCTTTAATATAATTCTATCAATATCTGCTATTTTCACTTTTTAAAATAATTAAAAATGGATTAAATAAATTCATACGAGTTAAAAACATAACTTGGTTTAAATTCTTCTAGGTACAGTGATTTATTAAAGTTTGAGTATCATATATATATGTATATAAAATTTTAATATCATCAATAAAGTTTAATAGTCGGGCATAAAATATTATACCAGCAAATTAAATTATTATAACTAAAAAAGATTTAATTTGGATTTCAAAATTCATTTTTTGTATTTATGCTTTTTTTTATCTTTTTCTTTTCAAACTTAAATCATCATATTTTTTTGAAAGAGGATTATAATCTCAACCAAGTATTTTTTTTTTTTAAAAAAAAAAAAAAAGAAGCAACTAATGATAATTTCTATAAAAGAAAAACATCATCTAAACTAATTTATAAGTTCTTCAAAAACATTAACCAAATTAACTACATATAATAATAATAATAATAGGATATAAGCATACATAATTGAAATGATTATTAATATACAATATTCCAAATAGAACAAACACAATAAAAAATATAAAAAATTGGAAAGTGTATTGTGTATCAAAACCAAACCAACCATAATTAAATAACATTATAATCTATTTAAATATTTTACAAAAGGTGGAGACTTCATTGATAGCCATACAAGTTTGGCAATGTTTTTCACCTTCAGCTTCTCCAAAATAAGTGTCGTTCTAGTCTTTATCATTGACAACTCCTGTTTTTTTTTTTTTTTTTTTTTTACAACATCTTTATAACACAATAGATATTAAGTTCTTCATATTTAAGACTATGGTTTCTAACTCACATTGTCCATATGAAAGACTTCAGTCTTACTCTACATTCCTTCAATTGGGTTGATTTCCTAACCACATCTAAAAGATATAACCCTTCGTTTTCATTCAAACTGTCACCTTTGCACAACAAAATGATTCTATACACATACATTGCTTCCATGTGGTTCATTGTAATTGCATTCTTGAAAAGAGCAACACTCAATTCTACTTTTTCTAAGCTAAAAAACTCTAACTATTAAAAAAAAACTCAATTCCAAAGAGGTTCACAACAAATAAGATGTAAATGTTTATTCAAATAGGATAATCAAATCTTCTCAAATAAAAGCTTGTCATTCCTTGCCTGTATAATGCCTCTGGATTTCTAACATCCTTACAACTTTTTAAGAATAAGGCAACTTGACTACTAGCTTCAAACCATGGGCTGGTCGGGAATTTTTCTAACGAGATGTATCACATGATTTTTCTCTCCTTTGATGCCTCGTGTAATTTGTTGCAACTACAAATTTAGATCTGACGATTAATCTTTATTTTTAATATAGCTATATATCTATATACAAATAAAAATAATTTAGAAGCTTGATGCATACCTTTTTCTGGCAGTAAAGAAGTCCGTTGACGATGTTTTGCAACATGAATCATGATCTCATCTAATATTTCAATCGGAAGACATTAAAGATCACGTTCAACTCCCTCACCCTACTTGAAGAAAAGAGGGAAAGTGGGTAACGGTGATTGGGTGCATGAATGAGCCCACTATGATCGAATGCGTGGTGGTTCATGCATCCGCTTAAATTTAAATTTATTTAATAATTAATAATATTTAAAACAACAATAAATACAAAAAAAAATTGTTTAATATGGATAAAAAAATCATATATGTGTATAAAATTTTAATATGATCAATAAAGTTTAATAGTTGGTCATAAAATATTATATAAATAAATTAAATTATAACTAAAAAATATTTAATTTGGAATTCAAAAGTCGTTTTTTGTATTAATCCTTTTTTATCTTATTATATTTTTTTATTTTAAAAACATAAATTATTATATATTTTTTTAAAAGAGAATTATTATTCAATCCAAGTTGTTTTATCAAGAGATTAAAATTATTGTAAATAAATTACAATAATTTTTCTAAAGAGTAGCTTGTCCTTGAATAAAACATTATTTGAATACTTTGAATGAATATATATAATAATAAATACATGATACATGAACAATTTATTTAATTTTTTCTATAGAAAACTTATATCATCTTCAAATATTAATTTAAAAAAAATGAAATAACCATTAAAACAATAATATATTATTATTATATGAATTCAATACATATTAAAGAACAATTTTTGTTAAAAATTCGGATTCAAAAAACCAAATTAATTCAAACCAATTTTTTGTATTTATTTGATTTTAATTTAAATCTCTATTTTTATAGAATAAATTAAGAATGAAAAATAAAATTATGATAAGCTTATAAAAGAGAATCATTATCTAGATCAACTTTTAAACATTATATAATTAAGTTTGTAAAAAGAATCATTATCTCAATGAAGTATTTTTTATAAAAAAAAATAATGATAATTTGTATAAAAGAGAAACATTATCTAAACTAATTTATAAGTTGTCTACAAACATTATTCGAATTAATTACATATCATAATGATAGGATATAAGCATACATAATAAAAATGATCGATAAGGTTATTTTTAGGGGAAAAAAGTGTTTAAACATTTCATACTTATATGTAGTATAGATTATCCTTTGAATATCTAGAGTCCATAAAAAACTTACTAATCGCTAGAGCTTGCAAATCATGTTTATAATCATGAAGATTTTTTAGTGCAATGAATGTGGTAGAAAAACAAGTCACACCAAGTTGCAAAAACTTTGTCCATCATTCTTTTTTTCTTAACCAACTTAACAAAACAACATGATTATACACAAAAATTGTCATCTTTAATGCATGTCTTGTAAGTTCAACAACATGGTCTAACTTACTAATATCCTTAAGTATCAATTAAGACAATGAGTTGCACAAAGCAACCAATTAATGTGTTTATACTTCTCAGAAATCATCCTTCTTGTAGCCATATAATTTGTAGCATTATTAGTAACCATATGAATTACATTACTTGGACTAACCCATTTAATTACCTCCTCAAATAGTCAACAAATTAGTTGCACCCTTCATGATATTTAAAACGTCAATGAATTTCACAAATGATATTCCTTAAGGACAATAAACAAAGAAGTTGATTATTATTCTTTGTTTGTTATCTGTCCAACCATTACTCACTATTGTACACCCAACTTTTGCACAAATTTTGTGATAAGAATTCACAAGTAATTGAATTATTCTTTTTTAGCATCTTTAAAAGATTAATCCATAATTAATGATAAGCTAAATCTTTATATGCAAGACAGATTGTAGCTATAGCATCCAATAGTGATTTGAAGTAGAAAGAATTCGCAACATTTGTAAGAATAATGCACCATAAATGATTCTTCCAATGATTATATTTGTTCTCCAAATAGCTTTTTTACTAACTAATACATTCTTAATGGGAGGTTGAGCACTTGAAGTAGTTCTTAGTGCAAAATACTTATCCATTGTTAACTTTTTTCTTATTCTACTACTTGTTCTAAGATTTTTCATTTCTTAAACTTCTTCTTCATATTCTGACATGTCCCCTTCAAACTATGACACATTAAGACCACATGGGTGTTCATATTCATAAGATTCTTAAGCTACTTTTTTAGATTTCATAAAAGTTTGCAAAGAATTTTCCATTCAAAATATAACATTAAGAGGAATCGATTTACATGATCCAATATCACCTTTCACTCCAATAAGGTATTGTTTCATTTTACGAATTCCCAAACCTTTCACAACTTTTTTGCAATACAAGCAAATGAGAGCTTTCCTTCTATTTGGATTTCTTCCTTCAAAAATATGGTCCCATGCAAGGTTGGTTTTGCCTCTAATTGATTGTGAATTTAAGGTTGAATCATGAGCAAATGCTAGGTTAAGTTTGACCCCATTTTTCTATCAAATTGTAAAATAATAATAATAATAATAAATAAATAAATAAATAAATAAAAATAAAAAAAGGTAATAATAACAATTTTAAGAATCACTAAAAACTAAGTCATCAACAAATGCATTGATACTTATTATAAATTAAAAGACTTCCGACTAAGCTCTATTCATTAAGATTTACAAAAAGAAACTTGCTTACAAACTTTTATACAAAATTGCCAACTTTGTATCAAATATTTTATGTAACAAAAATTAAATGATAAATACTAAATTCTTTGCAATTGATTCGTGCCCAATTGGTGTCTCAGTTGATTCGTGTCCAGCTGGTGCTCCTTGATTGAGGGAGTAATCAACAAAATTTATAACCTATTACACCATGAACTAGGGTAGCAAAGACAAAGCTACTATAGCATAGTGGCTCTAGGATCGTTCACTGGGATGGCTTTTCACTTTGCAAATGATATTAATTCAAAGCTGAATTGGTGCATTTTCATTTCAAGGTTAGCTTTAAAAGAAAATATAAAGATGTTTGAATGAAAAAGGTTTGGTTTTAAACTAATCAAAAATAGTAACTGATTTTACTTACAAAGAAAAATGTTTCTTGGAGTTTAGATCACTAGGCTCAGGTTCCTCATACAAAAAGGAGAGTTTCGGTCACTTGTTTCTTTTCCTCGCATTAGAGAATTAACATATAGTTAATTTTCTAACCGGTGTTGTACAGATGCTTCCCATTAATGAGTTCAAACACTAAATCCCTCTCACTGATGCACCTTGCAATGGCTCATACCTCTCACCTAGCACTTGCCATTCAAAGTGATCTTTAACCTTGGATTACCCGTCAAAAGCTCGCAAGAGATGACTAATGGATGTCTCCTTGGAGTCCAAAAGCTTACCAAGTGTTGGCAATTCTAGAAAATCCTACCTTCAAGTCACCTCCCAAAGGCTCGCAAGGGGTAAACTAGTGCATCTCCATGGACGGAGATCACTTGCCTTACCAAGTGTTGGCCTAGGTGATTTAAAAGTCTTTTAAGTTAACTAAAAAGATAAAAACCATTAACAGGTCACACTTTCTCTTCATTAAAAACTAAAACAACAAAACTTCCAATTTATGCATGTGGAAACTTACCCGGCTTTCTTCACTCCAAGAGACAAAGAGCCTAGCCTCTCATCCTTTGAGGAAAAATCCTCAGAGTTTTGTTGGCTAGAAATAAAAAGTAAATAATATACAATACAATCAAAACGAGAAGGTAAGGCAGAACAAAGGCTCTGTATTTTACGTTTTTTCAAACTTTTACAAAAGGATTCGTCGTCCTTGGGAACAGGCTCCTGAGAGATATTTATATGAAAATTACAATAATCATAATTATATGGTTATTCACCCTTTTTCCAAACTTAATAACTAAGGAATCCTATAATTGGTGGGTTACAAGGAGAAAATGGGGATTTAGACATCAAAAATCTGAAGCAAAATATCCAAAAGTGTCGGTCGCAAATATCGGGAAACTTCAGGAGAAATTTCGTTGCACTGTGCAAAATGGCTGCGAAATCATTTCGCAGCAAAAGGGTGATTTCGCAGCCGTGCAAAATTCTTCCTTCAACTTGGAGTGATCGGCTTGCAATGGATGTAACTCCTTAATTTCAACTCCGAATCACACACCGTTTGAAGCATTGGATTGTTGACTTCCTAAGCTTTGAAACGAAATATAGTATGCATAAATTGGACTTCAGAAAGTGCTCCAAAAGTGGCTGACATTACTATCATCAAGAATGCTTCATGGCAGATTTCTCTTTGCTTCCCCTCCTTGCATTCCGGATTTGCTTATGGAAAAGGACTTAAAAGCTTCAGTTCTTCATGTTTCTGAGCTTTCCATTGCTTTGCCATGGATTCCAAAGAACTCTCCTCAATCTTGAATTGCTTTGGTGATCAAAAAGCTATCAAAACACCAAAACTTAACACAATTTTATTAGAATTGATTGCAAGGGTCCTTAACATGCCAATTGAGTTAAAAGGTAATAACTACTACTCAAAAGTGTTTAAAAGAGTTAATTACAAGCTATCAAATAGCACTTTTTGAGTAGTAATCAGCAATTAATTTATATCAAAGGTGACTCCATTTGAAGAAAGGTTGAATTATAGAGGGGAAAGGAAATAATAGGATTCCACTTTACTAGATTTGAGCTTATTAATTATTATATCATAAGCCATGGGTACCATAAAGCCATATAAATTTATATAGATGCAACAGATAGCCTTAAGAATCTATGGAGGCTTTGGAATACCCCTTTCTCTATGGAGGAAAGGAATAGCAATTTATTCGAATGGAACACCTAAGATATAAAGATTTCATCAAAGAAAGGTCTGTCCTTCAAGGCTCAAGAGATAAAGATGAAATTTTTTGGGTGTCCAAGTTGGAAGATATTGAATATACTAAGCTACTTTTTTTCCATTATAATTTTTACAATAAAAAAAATAAGATTTTTAAAATGAACTTGGGCTTGAGTTACAGGCTTATAGCCTTACAGGTTAAGACAGTATTAGTGTCAATGTTGGTTTTAGTGTCGATATTGATGTGCTTCAAAATCTCTAGAGAGAGAGGACCAAATGATTGTGGACTATGGAATGGTGGAGATTGGAGGTTGGAGTAAGGGCTTAAGGATAGGAGGAAAACTGAAATTTATATTAGAATGAAACAACGTCGTTTCACTTTAAACAACATCAAAATGACGTCATTTTGATTGAAAAAATAAATAAATGAAAGTATTGAACCATCTAGTTCTTAAAAAACCACTCAATCTAACCAATTGGATGTTAAAATAGTTCAAATAAGTGAATTAGACCGATAAGGCCATCGATTGGTAGTTTAACCGACCAATTTTGCCTTATTTTTAAAACATTGATCATGAGAGCTTAGAAGTTAAGATTGGTGAATTGGTCTAAAATGGAAGAAAGAATTTAATCCATTTTATAATTTGATGAAGATTAAGTCTATGTTTGGTTAGTTAGATATAGTATTACATAGAATAAGAAATAGGAACAAATCTCACCCATGTTTAGTTAAGGATGATGTCACATATTCAACTACACATAATATATCTTTCCGCTTTTTTATATCCTCTTTATATGGAATATGATAATTTTAAGTTGAGATATGGGATATACATATCTTATTAATCACAAATTTATTCTTCACATCCACTTTCTTTATTTTTTTTTTTTTAAAAATTATATCACTCATTTTGTAAAACAAAATATTTTGATCACAATATTAAAGTTATAATTCCAAAAAAAAAAAAATGAACTAAAAAAAATGTATAAAATCCTTTAGGTATAGATCCAAAGTACAAGCATCAACCTTTCTTGATACTTCTAGTACACAAGTGCATTGTCTTATTGAGAGAGTTATTATACAATCAGATAGGTTTATGTATCTAGGAAGTCTTTTGAGGCAATCCTAGAGAAACATGAGGCCAATCTCATAAACTACAATGAAGCTATGAGCATCATTAATGTTCATTTATTGCAAGGAGATATGGAGGTGAAGTTAGAATCCATATATACTAACAAAGTCTAAGATTTTATAGAGACGTCTAATGGGATAATACCCATTTGGTGTAAGTGAGTCTACAAAAGGGAGAGAATAGTAGATGGAAAGGTTGAGATATATAAGGTTAGACTTGTAGTTGAAGGTATTAAAGGTTATAGTTAGAAACCTAATTTTGACTATAAGGAGATCTTTTCGCCACTAATCATGCTCAAATCCAGCATAATACTCTTATTCATCGTCGAGTATTTCAATTACGAGACATGACAAATGGATGTCAAAATGACTTTCTTAAACACCTATTTTGATGAAAAACATCTTTATTATGTAATTAAACAATTTTATAACAAAGGACTAAGAGCATCTAGAATGCAAGTTACAGAAATCCATTTATGGATTAAAATAAGTATCTCACTTATAGAATGTTTTGATCAGATAACCAAGACATTTGATTTTGATCAAAATGAGGATGAGTCTTGTATGTACAAGAAAGGGCAAGGAAGTATGATGGTATTTTTTATTTAATATGTAGATGGCATTGCAACCATTAGGAATGATGCAAGACTATTGCGATCAATCAAAATCTAATTGTCCGCTCAATCACATGGAGATCTAAGAAATGCGCATTATATTCTTTAGATTGGTTCAAGAATGAATGGGCCTAGAATGGATCAAAGATGAAGGAGCATAGAGTGGGCCAAAAGTAAATGGTGTAGAATGGGCCAAGAGTGAATGACCCTAGAATGTACTAAGAGTAAATGGACTTAAGTTAGGTCAAGATGAATGAGTCTACATGGAAACATACTAGGACAAATTTGAGGGTGCACATTGAAATGGAATGGTAAGAAAAGAAGATGAGAGGAAGGAGAAAAGTGCATTTTGATAATGTTATATACCCATTTTTCTTTTATCCCATTTATAAAAGTTATGTATGGTAACTTTTATTGAAAGACGTTTGAAGCATTAATAAAATGAACTTTCAGATTGTGAACCAAACGGGGATTAACCTTGCTTAGAAAGCAACAAAATCTCAATAAAGGGAAACTACCACTAAGTACTATAAAATAAAATAAATCCATACTCACTTGAGGTGCCACAAACTTTTTCCTTCCGTCAAACCATTCTTTTTCTCACCATCTCTTTCCTCTTCTTCTTCTCTTTTTCTTTTCTGTTTTTTCTTTATTCTTTTTTTTTTTTTTCTTGTTGTTCTCTTGTTTTACTTATTTATTTATTTATTTTAGATGGAGAGAAAAAACCCTGAAAATCAAATCTATTTATATATTTTAAAATTGTAAAATATGAAATAAAAACAAAAACAAAAACAAATAAAAAAGAATAAAAATAAATATATTAAAAATAAATAATAATAATAATAATATAAAAAAATATAAAAAAAATACTAAAATAAAATGAATGGGCCTACATATTGGATGAAGAATTAATGAGTACATATTGGACCAAGAATAAATGGGCTTAGAATGGACCAAGTGGGCCAGGAGTGAATGGACCAAGTGGGCCAAGAGTGAAGGGCCCTAAAACAGGCTAGGAGAGAATGGACTAAATGGGTCAAAGTTTATGAATTTATATTGTAACGGAACATTACAAATTTGGGAGTCGATGAAAAGGGAAAATGAGATTTGATTTGGAGGAAAGGAAAGAGATAAGAATATTTTGGCAATTTTATATGCTTATTTTTTCTTTTAAAAAATAAAATAATTACATGTAGTAAAGTTTCAAATAGCTCTTTTGATAAAAGTCATGTACCGCAACAACTTATACTGAAATACGTTTAGAGAATTAATAAAATAAACTTTCAAATAGTGGGTCTAATGAAATTTTGAAATTATTTTAAAAACAATAAAAAGTGTGTTTGGCAAGTTTCTATTTGAAATGTTTTTAATGAAAATATTTTATCAGAAAGCATCTTTAAAAAAATCACTCATAAAATGTTTTTATAGAAAATATTATAAGTGATTTTTTCAATTTTTAAAAACATTTTTTAAATTTTATTACACCTAATACATTTTTTAAAAACACTTTTTAAATTTAAGGGATAGTTATGTTTTCGGGGTAGATGGGCCCTCAAATTAACAAAAGGTCCATGTAACTCTTCAAATTGAGCCCAAGACCCAATGAAAGTATGAAAATTGAGTTGAAGGATATCATCCTTCAGTATTTCTAAAAATGCCCTTTATTGATTTTGAGAAAAAAAATTAATATTTTTGAAAAATACTTTTATTTAATTTAATATTTTTTATTTAATTTAATATTTTTAAAAAATACTTTTATGTAATTTAATATTTTTTAAAATACTTTTATTTAATTTAATATTTTTAAAAAATAAATTTGTTTAATTTAATATTTTAAAAAATTTAATTTAATTTAATATTTTTGAAAAAAAATTAATTTAATATTTTTGAAAAAAAAATTATTTAATTTAATATTTTTGAAAACTACTTTTATTTAATTTAGTATTTTTGAAAAAAAAATTATTAAAAAAAATTTATTTAACTTAATTTTATAAAATATTTTATATGTGTTCTTAAAGGGTATATTTGTCCGTTACTATTTCATATCCTTCAACTCAATTTGAAGAGTTATATGGACTTTTTGTTAATTTAGGGGTCCATCTACCCCAAAAGATAATTCTCTCTAAATTTAAAGCGCTTCTTAAAATTATTACAAAAAATGCTCAAAATCTCAATAAAAGGAAACTACCACTACCGTAGTATATTCATGCTAATGAAATAAAATAATTTTTCTAAGACATCCCTAAAAGGGATGTAGTAATGAAGAGTAAAGAAGATTGAGGAATGGCAGAAATGACCAACAATAATAAAAAGAAAAAATAATAATAATAATAACGAATTTGGCTAATCACATAAAATAAATACACTATCCACATTAGGCATCAATGATCTTGAATGGAAAATAAACCCTTGATGGAAGAAAAATGTAGGAAGAGATATATGTAAAAATATCCTTTTTGCCCCTTGATTGTAATCTCAAGGCAAGAAATCAAATAAGTTTGAATTAATGCTACATAGGGAAAAAAAAAAAAGGTTAAGGTAATAGAAATATTCTACTATCATTATTAATTTTGTAAAAATATTTTCCTTGATAATATATTTTTAGGAGAATTATTTGATAAAAAAATGTGAAATAATTCTCATATTTGTAAATCTAACTCTTTATATATTTTGATTTAAAAAATAATCAACTTTTAACATAAATACCTTTATCATTTCAAGTATTTATATGTAAATTTTAGAGAAAAATTATTTTTACAAGAAAATAATAAGAATCAAAATAAGATCGAAAAATGATAAAATGTTAAATTTTAAAAATTAGATTTTTCAATTACCTTTTAATCAAATAACTTTTTTTAGAATCTCTTCTTATAGTAAAGTATTTTGAAAAGAAAAAAAATTCTTTTTAGACTTTAAATAGTTGGTCTTTTCCTATAAATTAATTTCTTTTTACCTCATTTGATTGCCTGTTTCCTTTTTCTTATTTATTTAGATTTTGCATCCATTGATTAATTGGGTGGGCTTTAGTTAAGATATTGTATGTGCCGGTTAACAAAAAATTGAAAGGCAATAAAAAATTCTATTAATCTATTAAACATTAAAAAAATTTATGAAAATTAAAAGAGAGTATTTTAAAAACTTTAAACTTTATTTTAATTAAAAAAAAATTTAAATTTTTATTGACTTTTATATAGGTAGTTACAATGGATAAAATTCTTAATCCATTCAGAAAGGAAGTAACATGCAATGAAGCAAAACTCCCAGCGTCAGTGTGGGAAGGCCCCGGGCGTGAGGATATCAACGGTGGGTTTAAGCCGGCAGCTTTCCATTTAGTTGTTTTCAAGTTGAAAATTTCGGAATTGAAAACCTTGCCAAACTATCATCGAGAGTAATGGCATCGCCTTCATCAGACCAAAACGGGTGTGAAGAAGAAGAAGAAGAAGCGAAGCCCCAAAATTTAGTGGCCTGCCAGTCACCTACTCTCCTCAAAGATCCTCATAAGCATATCTCCAGGCATGGGCTTCGTGGAGAAGTACTTTTTCAAAACTTACTCAATTTTACTTTCTCTTGTTTCCATGCCGATTTTTCTTGTGTTTTGATACGTTTTGTTGTGGGTTTGTTTTATTTTCTGTTGTGTGCAAACTAGCTTGTTCGTCTTTCCAAGGGTTTTTCTCTCTCGGTCTGGAATTAGGAGGGATGACTGAAAGTGAAAATGCAAACTGTTTTTGATACAGAAAAGTTGGATTTGTTAGAAATCCACACTTCATACACAGGTTAGTCCATAAGAAAATAAAAGAAAACTGGAAAAAAAAAAACTGAAAAAAAAACAGAGAATTAAGGAAGAAGATTAGACCGAGTCTTGTGAAAACCACAATCTCCTTAAAACAGATTCGCCTTCTCCACAAGTGCTTTGAGAATCACAAGGCGTCTGTCTCCCAGGATAAAACGATCTTCGAATGGCAGCAACAGCACTCTGCAACCACTCCGGCGAACTGGAAATTGTTCAACTCTATCACGGACACGGAAGGAACTCTGACAATACTCCAAAGTTTTTTTCTTTCTGTACTTATGAAAGAAAGTCTACCACTATTTATAGACTTCAAGGAGGGAAGAATACAGACAGGTTCAGAAAGCCAAACTGAATTTGGCTTCTTGAGACTTTTAAAAATTCTGGAAAAAATGATGAATTTATTTAATTCAAGGGATTTACTTAATTTCATTCATCCCCTTTTTCCAACAATTCCCCACATGAACGAAATTAAGACACGATGAACATTGTGATAGAGTACAACGGTTGAAACCTGCATAGGAGAGGTAGGTGTTACCCTTTGAACCTTCCCTTGTAGAAATATGTTTACTCTACTAGCTAAACAATAGACACGATGTCCTTGAACTGTTCTGCCATTTATGTAGATGATGACATATCTCACACAGGAATCTTCCTAACATATTTCAGTTCTCACTTTTATGTTCATTTTGGCCATGAACATACGCCTGGTTCTGTAAGAGTTTAATAAGAATTGTGCCCTATTCAATTCCCTTAGAAGCGGCCCCACTTCACTCTTACATAGGTGATCTCTTAATCACGAGTAACCCGCATTACTCTGTTCGGATTTCCGAAGCATAAGGATCATTAAAAGCATAGCTTACCCTTTCCTTTTACGGGCATCACTATTTTATCATAGGAATGGACTAGGGAAGATCCCCACAGTGATTTAACAAAGTCTTTACAGTTTAGTTGTCCCTTTTGAACCTAGATCTCGGGATCTCCAGTCAACTAGGTTGGGTATCCACTGTATTGACTTATTCTTTTATGGGCTTTAGTCCCATTCCCCTTGATGACTTTTCAACTAACTCTCTATTTAACCCTTTGGTTAGTGGATCCGCAATGTTATCTTTGGATTTCACATAGTCCACAGAGATAACCCCAGTTGAGAGTAGTTGTCTAATGGTATTGTGTCTACGACGAATGTGTCTAGACTTACCATTATACATATTACTCTGTGCTCTACCAATTGCAGATTGACTATCACAAAGTATGCAAATTGGAGGCACAGGCTTTGACCACCTTGGAATATCCTCTAGGAAGTGGCGTAACCATTCAGCCTCTTCCCCACATTTATCTAGTGCTATAAATTCAGATTCCATTGTGGATCTGGCAATAACCGTTTGTTTTGAGGATTTCCACGACACTGCTGCACCTCCTAGTGTAAACACATAACCACTATGGGATTTTGAGTCTTTAACATTAGATATCCAATTCGCATCACTATATCCTTCAAGTACAGTAGGATATCTCGTATAGTGCAGCCCATAATCACGAGTAAACCGTAAGTACTTTAGTACTCTTATAATTCCTTGCCAATGCTTGGCTCCGGGATTACTCGTATATCTACTTAGTTTACCAACCGCATAGGCTATGTCTGGTCTTGTACAACTCATTAAGTACATTAGACTGCCTATTATTCTAGAGCATTCTACTTGAGAAACACTCTCACCTTTATTCTTGGACAAATGTAGAGTTACATCCACCGGTGTTCTAGCAACTCCAGAATTATCTTTATCAAACTTTCCAAGAATTTTGTCTACATAATGTGACTGACTTAATATGAGTTCATTTGATGTTCTTTTGATTTTTATTCCCAATATAACATCAGCAAGTCCCATGTCTTTCATGTCAAACCTTGAATTCAACATGTTCTTTGTAGATGTGATCATCTTATCATCACTACCAACAATAAGCATGTCATCTACATACAAACATACAATGACATATCCATGTTCTGTATCCTTGACATAAACACACTTGTCACATTCATTGATTTTGAAGCCATGTGACAGCATAACATTGTCAAATTTTTCATGCCATTGTTTCGGTGCTTGTTTTAAGCCATACAAAGATTTCACCAGTTTACAAACTTTCTTTTCTTGTGCTGGAGCTGAAAAACCCTCAGGTTGCTCCATATAGATTTCTTCATCTAAATCTCCATTTAGAAAGGCTGTTTTTACATCCATTTGATGTATTTCAAGATTTCTCAATGCAGCAATTGCAAGTACCATCCTTATGGAATTTATTCTCGTCACAGGAGAATAAGTGTCAAAATAATCTAGGCCTTCAGTTTGTCTGTAGCCTTTGATTACAAGTCTTGCTTTATACTTGTCAATTGATCCATCTACTTTCATCTTTCTCTTGAAAATCCACTTGGAACTTAAAGGTTTACAACCTGGTGGAAGATCCACTAGTTCCCAAGTATGGTTTTGCAATATGGAATCAATTTCACTCTTAATGGCCTCTTTCCACATAAGACCTTCTGTAGAGTTCACTGCCTCTTTAAAAGTTTGAGGTTCGCCTTCAAGCATAAAAGTTAGAAAATCTGGACCAAAAGACTTTTCTGTCCTTACCCTTTTGCTACGTCTAGGTTCTACCTCAACTTCTTCATTTTGATCCTGACTCTCAAGCATTCTTTTTTATGAACTTGGCTCTTCTTTGGATTTACATGGAAATACATCTTCAAAGAATGATGCATTCCTTGATTCCATTATCGTGTTCTTATGAATATCTGGGATATTTGATTCATAAACAAGAAACCGATAAGCATTACTATTATGTGCATAGCCAATGAAAATGCAATCAATAGTCTTAGGTCCTATTTTCACCTTTTTAGGTGGAGGAACTGCCACTTTAGCAAGACATCCCCACATTCGTAAGTATGTGTAGGATGGCTTTCTTCCTTTCCATAACTCATATGGAGTCTTTTCTGCTTTCTTTTTGGGTACCTTATTCAAAAGGTAATTAGCAGTTAAAATGGCTTCTCCCCACATGTTTTGTGGCAAACTAGAACTTATTAACATTGCATTCATCATTTCCTTTAAGGTACGATTCTTTCGCTCAGCCACTCCATTGGATTGAGGCGAATAAGGTGCTGTTGTTTCGTGTATAATCCCATGTTGAGCACAAATGTCAACAAATGGCGATTCATACTCACCACCTCGATCACTTCTTAGTACCTTAATTTTCTTGTTGAGTTGATTCTCAACTTCGGTTTTATAGAGAACAAATTTCTCTATAGCTTCATCCTTGCTTTTTAGTAAATACACATAACAGTATTTGGTGCTATCGTCAACAAAAGTAATAAAATATTTATTACCACCTCTTGTTTGTACAAATTTCAAATCACAGATATCACTATGGATCAAATCAAGGGGTTCAGTGTTTCTTTCAACACTTTGAAAAGATGACCTTGTTAGTTTTGCCTCAACACAAGTTTCACATTTATGGTTGGAGTTAATTTGGAATGTTGGTATATGATTTAAGTTAATTAATCTACGTAATGTATCATAATTAACATGTCCTAATCTACCATGCCATAGATTAGAAGACTCAAGCATGTAAGTAGAAGTACTAGCTTTATTCATATTTGACTTAATAATAGTCATTACATTGAGTTTCCACATTCCATCACTCATATACCCTTTCCCAACATACATTCCACTCTTGGACAAAACAACTTTGTTTGAATCAAAGACCAACCGAAATCCATGATTATTCAGCAGTGAACCAGACACCAAGTTCTTGCGAATTTCCGGTACATATAAAACATTGGTCAGAGTCAACTCTTTCCCAGAAGTCATCTTCAAGATTACTTTACCTTGACCCTTGATCTCAGAGGTGGCAGAGTTCCCCATGAACACTTTTTCCCCATTCTCAATTGGTTCAAAAGTGGAGAACATTTTCTTATCAGAGCATACATGGCGAGTAGCACCAGTATCAATCCACCATTCCTTTGGGTTAGAACCCACCAAGTTCACCTCAGAGACTACTGTTGTGAGGTCAATGTCATAAACATTTTTAGTGATGTCGTCAATCACATTAGCTTCCTTAGGTTTATTCTTTTTGGGCAGTCTACAATCAACAGACTTGTGACCTTGCTTACCACAATTGAAGCATTTCCCTTGAAATTTCGGCTTCTTTGAGATCCCTCCTTTAGGTCCCAACTTAGATCCTTTTCCTTTGTTGTTGTTCGTCTTTGCGTTGGAACTTTGACCATGTTCCACAAAGTTAGCCTTGGCCTCATTTAGAGTGTGCGCCCCTTTCTTTTCAGATCTTCTATTATCTTCTTCAATGCGAAGTCTAATAATTAGATCCTCGATGCTCATTTCCTTTCTTTTGTGCTTGAGGTAATTCTTAAAATCTTTCCAAGCAGGGGGTAATTTCTCAATAATAGCTGCTACTTGGAAAGTTTCACTCAACATCATTCCCTCAGCATGTATCTCATGCAAGATTACTTGAAGTTCTTGGACTTGACTTACCACAGTCTTGGAATCTACCATCTTATAGTCGAGGAAGCGACCCACAACAAATTTCTTAGCCCCGGCATCCTCAGTTTTATATTTCCAGTCTAGAGATTCCCATAGCTCCTTAGCTGTTTTCTTGTCAGAATAAACATTGTACAACGAATCAGCTAAACCATTCATGACATAATTTCTACACAAGAAGTCAGAATGTTTCCAAGCATCTATAGCACTGATGACTTGGATATCGTGTTCGTCTTCTTTGAGCTTAGGAGCATCCTCAGTCAAGAATCTTGCAAGATTCAACGTGGTCAAATAGAATAACATCTTTTGTTGCCACCTTTTAAAATTTAGTCCACTGAACTTCTCTGGTTTTTCTCCTGGTGAGACAGAGATTGGTACAGCAGTAGGCATCGCTGGCACTTGGGCCACAGTAGGGGTTGCCACTGGGGCTAATTCAGTTACAACAACGTTATCGGATTCAGTTGTCATTTTCCTGAAACATCCAAGAAAATGTGTCAATTTCTTTTTCCTTTTTTTTTTTTTTTTTTTTTCCTTCAAAAACTTAAAAAAAAACTGAAAATCACTTTACAGAGTATTCCCAGGAAAGCCTAGTGGGTTATAATGACCCAGACCAGGACTAGCTTCCTTAGACAGAATATTCAGTTCCCAGGAAATTGGAGGGGTCACAAATGGTCCCGCTTAAATTCCAATTACCTTAGACAGAACTTCTCTGTATCATAATTTCCAAATTTTCAAAAGACTTGGTACAAACTTTATAAGAAGGTATTTTTCCCATAATAGAAAAAACATGAGTCATAGTCCAATGGTGTCATACTGAGTTGAGCATGAGAAAAAGGGCTCAGGTTAAGAGTTCAAAACTTCTTTTTGTAACAAATGGTTGTTTTTTTTTTTTTTTTTTTTTTTTAAAAAAAAAAAAACACAAATTTGAATTTTTTTTTTTTTCTTGGAAAAAAAAAACACAAATTTGAAATTTTTTTTTTTTTTTTCGATAAACCCAACTTCTTTTTGTAACAAAAGTTGTTTTTTTTTTTTTTTTTTTTTTCCTTCAGATAAACCCAACTTCAACAAACTTATTATTATTTCTTTTCGGAAAAAAAATTTGTTTTCCAAAAAAAAAAAACCAACAAACAAAATTTTTTTTTTTTTTTTCGAAACCGAAAACGACAAACCAAATTGTTTGTTTGTTTTCCCGGAAAACTTAAACAACAAGATTATTTATTTATTTATTCCAATTACCAATTGTAATTTAATTTTATTTTATTTTATTTTATTTTTTTTTCGTCTTCTTCTTCCTGATAACTTTTTTTCCTTTTCACCAACCACTGGTTTTTCTTTGAAGAATCTGTTTTAAGATTGTTAGAAATCCACACTTCATACACAGGTTAGTCCATAAGAAAATAAAAGAAAACTGGAAAAAAAAAACTGAAAAAAAAAACAGAGAATTAAGGAAGAAGATTAGACCGAGTCTTGTGAAAACCACAATCTCCTTAAAACAGATTCGCCTTCTCCACAGGTGCTTTGAGAATCACAAGGCGTCTGTCTCCCAGGATAAAACGATCTTCGAATGGCAGCAACAGCACTCTGCAACCACTCCGGCGAACTGGAAATTGTTCAACTCTATCACGGACACGGAAGGAACTCTGACAATACTCCAAAGTTTTTTTCTTTCTGTACTTATGAAAGAAAGTCTACCACTATTTATAGACTTCAAGGAGGGAAGAATACAGACAGGTTCAGAAAGCCAAACTGAATTTGGCTTCTTGAGACTTTTAAAAATTCTGGAAAAAATGATGAATTTATTTAATTCAAGGGATTTACTTAATTTCATTCATCCCCTTTTTCCAACAGGATTTTTGTGTCAACTGCTCCTTTAGAATTAGGATTGAATACAAATTTGAGGCATTGCTTTTGATTTATTTATTTTCTGCATAGCAAAAAAGGTTTTATATGAAGAAAATTTTGGTCAGAAGCCGATCGCCATTTTACTCCAACTCTCCATCTTTCTTTGGCTGTATTTACACCGGGCTCCTGCAATTATGAAGCATGGCCAAGCAATACTCACATTTTTGGGCTTAATTATTCTTGTGTGATCTGATGGCAAATGTTAACACAAATTATTACATGAAATTTTGCACATTTCAATTCCAACACTCATTTGGCATCAAAGGATTGTTTTGCAGATTCTTCCCAAGGGCCTTAAAACCTGTGGCAGCAGCATAGCATTGACCCAATGGTATGACAAACTAGACCCTGTTGTGAAGCAAAAGGTAGATAATGCAGGGTTTGGAGGCTTCATCTCCAGTCTCTGCCCTTCTTCCCGTGCTGAAAAAGTTCGAGTTATCTCCCTTGCAGAGCGATGGTGGGATACAACCATAGTTCAAAGTCGCGGTATCGGTTATTGACTCGGGAGGTCTTGAGGCACATCTGTCTCGGTATCTCAGATTGGTATCGGGTGATACGCAAAAAATTCTAATTTAAGAGCTTAAAATAATTTTAAAAAATTATAAAATTATTTAAAAACTTAAATACAAATAAGTAGAGTGAAAAATTAATAAATAAACTTCTATTATATTAAAATTATTCAAATTATAATAAAAGCATATTTTGGGATGATTTAAAATAATATTAAAAATCTCTAAAAATATTTCCCTCCTAATCTCCATGGAGTCCTTCGAAACTGGCACGGGCAAACTCCACGCAGAGTCAGCAAAATTCAAACAGGCCTTCCGGCCCCTAAACGCTAATGCAGCAACATCATGCGCCCGGGCAGCCATCTCGGCAGTTGGATACGTCCCCAGCCATATTCTCGACTTCTTATTGGGCTCCCGCAGCTCGCACACCCACATGTTCCCGTTCCTCCTCCTCACTCCCCTGTACACTGGGTGCCGTGTCTCCTTAAACTTCCTCCTACAGGCGCGCTTCTTAGGCCGATCCGACGCCCGCAGAACTTCCTCGTCGGATTGGATGGTCCTCCGGGTCTGCCAGTCCGACGCTGAAGAACTCTCTGGCGTGCTGACAGAATGGGAATCTGACGGAAATGGATACGAATTACAAAATTGATTGAAGAAGTCCATTTGAATTTGCAGTGAGAGAAGGAAGTGTTGGTTATCCAACTCGGGTATCGGTCCGGTACCGGCCATGGTCGAGGCGGATACGACTCGGCCGAGTCGTACCGGTATCGACCGAGATTTTGAACCCAGGATACAACAGGGACTTTGCACTTCCCTTTTGGGGAAGTAGGAATGACCCCTTATGATTTCAGTGTTATCACGGGGTTGCGGATTGGGGGGAAGCCTATCCCATACAATGCCGGTGTTCACCGATCAGAGGATGATCTTCTTAAGGCTTTGGGCAGTCGCCCTCCGGTTATTCGTGGTTCAGTTTCATGCTCCTGGCTCTTTGAGAATTTCCACAATGTTGTTTGCAACACTGATAGAGATCGAGAGTGCCATACTCGGGCTTTCATCCTCTACCTCTTTGGATGCACTATGTTTGGCACCTTAGATTGCAAGGTGAATTTGAACTCCCTCCCAGCTCTTGAGGATGTTGACAGAATCGGAGAATATGACTGGGGCGGTGCAGCCTATGCTGCTCTATGCACCCACATGAACAGTGTGTCACGGGGTAAGGCCCACAGGCTAGGCGGCCTTTGGAAAGTCTGGGAGGTACTTAACTTTAAAGAATGCAGAACTTTTACATGATGCATTTTGTTTATCTCCTCACATTTCATGATTGTTCTACAGATTTGGAGCTACGAGTACTTCAGTCTACTGGCTCCCTCCTTAAAGGTTGATGATTCTATGGCTTTTCCCCGATCTTTAAGATGGTGGGGTGGTTCTGAATTTGAGATGTGTCCCAAACATAGGATGGTTGACTTGAAGAATTTTCGGGAAGCAATCAACAATCTCACAATTGAGATGGTAAAGTTCCCTCAAAAACCATCAATTCGGTCATCACTTATCTGTGAAACAATATATGAACTCCTACTCTTTCAGGTCAACTGGAATCCATGGGGTGAGATTGAGCCAACTCTGCCTCCAGAGATCCGCCATGCCAAGGAACTGTCACGTCGGAGGATTTTGTTTGAAGGCCCTTCTGGCCAATTTTGGTTCCTGGGAGAAAGACTCTCCATGCAGACGCTGGGTTCTCCTCAACCTATGGTTCCACTCCCTCCTCCCATGTCTATGAGGTTGACTGCTTCTTTCTCCGCAGAAGAGCTAGAGGGATGTTTTAAAGGATTTCCAGCAGAGAGATTCATTGATCACTCTGGCAACTACGATGACTTTTGTGCCTCCTTTCTTATGCCTCCATTTAGAAACAGTGTACCTTTGGTGGTAAAAACCATGTTGTTTAACTGTGGCTGCATATTACAACTCTATGTGCATTCTGAATATCTTTTCCATCTGCAGGACCAAGATGTTCGAAGCCAAGGAGAAACTTCAAAAGAGGGACTGCAAATCCTTCCAGGTGATATTCAGATCCCTAATCGTCCATCGTGGAATGTATACTTGCCAAATGAAGATGGGATTTTGGAACAAGTGGAAGTTCCTCGGGTCAGCTATGGGGAAGGGCTCCCCCTACCTCCTCATGTCCACCTGGTAAAAAACTCAAACCAAGGAATTTTAGCTCCTGTTTGGATTAGCTGCTTCATGTAAGGAACACTTCCATGCAGGCATACCGCCCACACCTAGAGGAAGCTTACCAGCTCATCAGTGGGCTCAAACACTTGGTGTTGGTTTTAAAGACTGAGGTGTGATGACTTATAAATCATCTCCTTATCATTACAATCCTTAGTACTGTCTTTTATATATGGTTTTCTTTCTTTTCTCAGGCTCAATTTCAAGCACAGGCCAACCGCAAGCTACAGGCTAAAGAGGGATACTTGGTAATGGATTTTCATCTTAATGGCCCTTGGTTTGTTTTCATTTGTCCTTGACTAATGAATGTGGTTTTTCTTACAGTATGAACAGATTGCTGATTTGAAAGCACAGTTAAGGGACAGGGGAATTGGTCAGCAGCAGGATGTTAGATCTTCATTCTATCGCCCGTATTTTCCTATGCCTCAAGAAACATGCTGTCCAGGGACTCCCACACCTCTGCCTCCACATAAAATTGTTTCTACACATTTGGAAGAACGATTGAATGAGCCAACTGGTACAGATGCTTTGGTTCGCCCTGGTACCCTAACTCAGCAACCCATTGGCAGTCCTTCATATCCCAGTTCCTCTGCAAGTCAACCTAAGAGACCAGCCCAACAGCGGCAGGCTCTGGCAGACTACTGGAGTACGTTTTGGTACCAACTCTGTGGCTAGATGGATCAAGGCTGAGCAACATTGTGAGCAAGATGCTGCTCGAAATGGGATGGTGAGCACAACCATGGGCAATAAGAAAGCCAGAGTTTAGATTCTAAAGCAATTTCTTCACACTGTTGTTCCTTTTCTTTGTAGTAAGAATTCTGACTTTAGTGAGCCATTCTTTTTAAATGAAAACATGGGTAACCTTTTTTTTGTTTACGTTTTTGATGTGTTGATGGTGTTTCATTGATGTGATTCTTTGACATGTTGGGTTGAATGGGACTCAAAACACAAGTGAAACAGAAAATAGAAATGGCAGGGGTTGCAGCCCAAACAGGGCCTTATAAGTGTTGGAAGAAGAGGAGGTGAACGGTGAGATGAATGATCTGTAGAAGCATATTAATTTATGTGATGCAGGACAAGTAGATGATCTGGTCACAATAGTTTGGCTTCATCTTCTTTACCAGCTAAACAAAGCATAAAATCCTAATTTTATATGCCTAAACTGTCTGGGTGATAGGCCTCATTTCATGGATACCTCAAATGCTTCTGCTTTTATTGTGCTGTCTCTCTTTCTTCCTTCTCATTCATACTCCTACAAACCTCACAAACCAAATATAGTTATCATAACCAAATTATTATGTATATCATTATTTATTATTTTCCTTAAATAATTTTTATTTAAAAAGATACCCTTTATCTTTTAAAAATATGAAATATCTTCCATTTAAAAAACAATAATATTTCTATGATCATCTTATGCCAAAGGAATTTTCCTCAAAAGCACATGATGAAGTATATGGTATTAAAAAATTTTAATATATCGATTAGACGTCTTCTAAACTTATAATCTTGACCGTTAAAAGTAAGTGATGAAATGAATGTTGTTGGATGAGATACAAATAAATAAGAGCAAAATATAAAAATAATAATAAAAGGCACAAACGACTAATACTAAAAAAAAAATAAAAAATAAAAAATTAAAAGATTATGATTAAGATACAAATCAACAAGTTAGGTGCAAAACAATGGAACGTAGATTGGTACGAAGTAATATTATCAAATTATACATATGATAAATTATGATCAATCTTATTTTTCGATATGTACTAATTCGATATTAAAGTTAAGTCTTATTATGTTTACAACTTTTAAAAAGTTGGTATTGATATTATATATATATATATATATATATATATATATTAAATGGACATTATTTCATCGCTTGCGAATATTCATTTTAATAAAATTAGATGATAATAACACTTAAAGACATGATTAAATGAAAAATGATTTTAGGTTGAAAATGTCTCCTCCTATTCCTACCAAATCAACAAATCATATGTGAATTAAACGTCTCATACCTTAGCTAGGAAGAAATGGACTAAAAAGAGAAAAAGTGGCAACTTCTTTTCAGTTCCTTCCTTGGCTTTGATCTGCTGCAAGGCTTAGGCTTAGTTGTCAAATACTTGCAATTATATGAGTAAAAAGGTGACGTACCACGCCCACTCACATACTAACTCCCCACCTTCTTCTTTAATACATATAGTATACATTTTCCAAGGAAAAAAGGTGATGGATAGAAGCTTTAATTTCCACTCTCGTAAAGGGGTTTTTGACCCCTAAATCACATGTGCTGCCCACTCTCGGCAGTCCGTGACACCACCATGCTTCCATGTGTGCTTTAGTTTTTTGTTGGAAGACAACAAATAAATCAAAAAAGAGGGAAAATTTGTAAAAGGGCAATAAAAGGAGTGTCGCCTTTATTTTTGTTGGCAGTGTATGGGTTCACTAAGGATAAAAATAAAGTAGAAAGAATTACTAATTATTGTAATCAGAAAGAGGGCCAGAAGACTCACACCGACATGTCTCAAAGTGATTTTAAGTTTTTCGTAAGGTTCAATTATCAGTTCAAGATATAGGTTATGTTTGTCACTAGAGGGAAATACAACAAAGTAAAGAAAAAATAAATTTGAATTCAATAAATTATTTTAAAAATATTTTATTCTTATATTGTATAGATTAAATAATTTTAAAATACATTAATTTTTAATTAATTTTATTTTCTTTCATATGTATGATAATAAAATTTAATGTGAGAAAATTGTTTTTCTTAGCATTTTTTTTCTTTTTTTAATATTTTTTTGAAAATTAAACAAAATCGGGTTTAGTTGAAAATGTTTTTTTGTTTTTTTATAAAAAATCAAACCCTATTTTTTTAAATGGAGGAAGAGCTTTTACAAGTTTTTTCATTACACATTAAAAAAATAGTTCTTTTTTTCAATGAAATTGAGGTAAAATGTCCTTTTTTTTTTTTTTTTTTGCTTTTATATATATAAGCATGCAGTATTTTACTGGTTAGCCTTTTAGGGGATCTTTTTAAAGATGGTATAAATATTATTAAATTTAGAAAAGACACGTTTTAAAAACAAATCTATTTTCACTTGTCCTACTTCTAAAGTAGCATTAGGAAGTAAAAGAAAAATATTGTTCCTTGTTTTTCATTCAAAAAAAAAAAATTAAAAATAGAAATAATTTATATATATATTTTTTTAGAAGTATAAAGTTAAATTATTGAAGAAATATAGAATACAAATTTAGTGTATTTTTAGCCATTTAGGCATAACACAAATGTGCCTTTAATTGAATGAGGAGGAGAAAGGAGAAAAGGAGAAAGAAAAGGGGAAAAGGGGGGCATGAAAATCCTTAAGGGGTGTGGTTTTCATTGAGCAATAAAAAATAAAAAGAACCCGCCCATCACCCATTCAAAAGGGGGCTCTAAACCCCTGGCTTTCTATGCCAACTCCGCCCAGTTCGCAACCAAAAGAGAAAACAAACCATCCAACCTTCAAAAGCAAAAGCAAAAGATCAAACCAATTTCCTCTTTCCATTCACCACAACATTAAGAAAAGGAAAGCAGTAGTAGTCCTCAAAAAGATGAAAGCAATGCACATTCGCCCAATGCCCACCACCCCCACCCCCACCACCTCATATGCACGACTCTCTACACACCCATTGCACCACTCTCATCAATCCATTCTTCTTCTTCTTCTTCTCTTCTTCTCCTTCTTCTCTGTAACTAAGCAATGTCAGAGATCACAGTTGCTGACCCCATTCATGAAACCAACACAACCAGAGCTCTCACAACCTCTACTTCCACTAGCCATGATACTTCCCCTGAGCCTTTTGACAGTGAGCGAGTTCCTGTCACCCTAGGAACTGATATTCGTAGCTTTCTTCGTGTTGCCAACCGGGTTGAACCCCATGACCCTCGTATTGCTTATCTCTGTGAGTTTTCTTTTTTCACATCACACTTTATGTTCATGCCTTATTTCCCTATTTACATGATTGGTTGGACGCCTGGTTTGTGACACGCAACTTTTGGGGTGTGATTGTTTTGTTGTGTTTTTGTACCATGTCACCTTCAATTTGTCTCTAAATTACCAATGTTTTTGGTTCATTTTTCTCATCTCTGCACCTTTTTCTATCAATCATTTGGTCTATTCTACTGAATTTTTCCAATTTTCCAGATCATTCATCTGAATTTGTAAACCTAATAGATAAAAGTATTAAAATAAAAAGATTCCCAATTCTTTAAATTCTTGAATTCCTCAGAATCTCTTTGCAACCGAATTTGGGGTTCAGTCTGAATCTTACTTTTTTCCTTGAATATGCTAGTATTGGTTGACTTTTGAAACAGAGGTCACTAGTAATTATGATTTTGGGGTTTGTTGTAATACTGATATGGATGATTCAGATTAGATTAATAGCCATGATCAAAAGTGAAATATGTTATTGGTTTTTTCATCATAAATTTCCATCCTCAAGCCTACAATTTGACTTCATTTTCCTGTTATTCTTTTTGTTTGGAATCGAACAATAGGAGAGTTGGGTTTTGATTTCCAATCACCCATCCTCTTGTCTTTGTAGTACTTCGGAAGTTGGGATTGAACTGTAATAAAGATGAAATCAACTAATTGTTTGGCACTTTCCTTTTTCCCTTTTTTTTTTTTTAAAAAAAATAAAAAATTATGATTTGGCATCTTATAGCAAGAATCTTAATTATTTTTTTTTTCTCACTTATTCCTTGCATCCAACAATTTGAGAAATGGGGCTGGGAAAACCCTTTTCTTAAATGCAATATGCAAGTTCAATCTGAAGTTAATACAGTGTACATCTCCTATTGTTTAAATGGAACACAGGCCGTGTTCATGCTTTTGAAATGGCACATATCAAGGATACCTATTCAACTGGACGGGGCGTTCGGCAATTTAAAACTGCTCTCCTTCAGCGGCTTGAACAGGTAGATAATGAAAATGAAGTCTGTTTGGTATATAGGGTAAAGTTGGCTACAAAGTAGTCAACATACTTCCATGTTTGTAACTTCTTGCATTCGTTAAGAAGAATTTGGAATTGAAGTGAATCTAATGTCTTTCAGCATCTTCCCTTGGTGTTTGTACTATCTTCTTCCCATTGCAATTGTCTTCTATTTGATCCTCCTTTTCTTGTCCTTTTTTCTTATACTTTACCAACATGTGGTTCTACTGTTTTATTTATTTATCGGCTTAATACAGCAATATGACAGTTAGTTTTAGCATGCCCCATTTAACAATCCCTGATCTTTTTACTTGCACTTGAATATAGGGATACATTCATTCATTATTTTGGTCAATATTGTGGTAATTATATTTTGGTTATATGGATTTCCATCTTTTCAAGCTCCTTTTTAGTTCACCTTGTTGTGTATGCACAGCAATTGGAAGATGGTATTCTTTTAATATGCTTTTTACTTAGTTTTGCAATTTTGCAGTAAGAATCATGTCAAATTTCCCATAAAAATTTTCCAATTTATAATACTTCTATATCATGTAAAAGAGTTTACACCTCCTTAAGATTTGACTTTAAAAACAATTATTTTAGTAAAAATTAAATGCACCACATTACAATTTCCTGTTCCTTTTACAACTGATTTTGATTTCACCAAAGAATGAACTTATATGCTTAGAGTACCAAAAGCATAATTTGCAGAAATACATAAAAACCGCAACAACTGTAAATTACTCTAGAGGCTTCCAAAGGTAGTTCTCCATACATCAAAATAATAATGTGACTTTTTACTATCAAACTGGAATTAGTATGGAGCTATACTTTTGTCTTTGTCCATTACTTAAGGCATAGCATCTTCTGAATTTATATGGTCTTGTCCATTCAATTTTCAGGTATTGAGAGTTAATTCGTAGCTTCATGTATGTAGACCTTGGTTTTTAAGTTACAAAATTGGTCAAACTAAGCTGGGGTTTGATCAATGTAAATGCCATGTTCCATTTGTTAATTAAGAAATTTGGCTATGTATCCTTTTTTTTGTATGTTAGACCATAGGATTGCTTGTTTTTACCTGGAAAGTGGCTACCTTCAGATTGTGACAAGAACTTCAAAATCTATCCAACCTGTCTGTCCAGTTCTAGGCAGAACTTATAAGCATTTCCCTATCTTTATTTGATTTGAATTCAACATTTACAAGAAAATAGTAGCCTCCTATAAATTATAACACCCTAATTCTCATATGTATGTTTTGTTTTCAACTTAAAACTTTGATCAACTTTCATATATTTGTTCTGTTATGCAAGTTGAAGAAGTTTACTTCTTAATTGGAAGTTAAAGATGATGCCTTCATTTGCTTGACTGCAACTAAGGTGGTACCACTCTGTTACTTTGAGAGTGATTTGCATTTTGTATGAATCAGAAAACCAAAGTGATAAATTTCCTAGTTAAATTGTATCAAACTTTTATTTCCATAACCTCTTGAAATATACTGGATATCTCTTTTTGTCTGTGTTATCATGATCTGCAATTGTGACAGCTCCCTCTTGTTATTGTGTTTTCCTGGTAACTTTTTGTCTTCCTACCAAAAGTTAAGGCAATTGAAGCTGACAAGTAGTCAATTTCTAAATCTCTTTTTTCCTTTATGCATGATCTCATATTGTATTTCCATATTTTGGTTTTATAGGATGAAGTAACTACTATTGCAAAAAGGAAAGAAAAGTCTGATCTAGGTGAACTTCGACGCGTTCATCGTCATTATAAGAACATTATTGACCAACGTAGTGATTCATGGGATTTAGAAAATAGGTAATTGAGACTTCCTCATGGATATCCCACTGTGCTTGTATTCAGTCCAATTTTTTTTTTGATATTTTTAATTTTTGACTATCTAAATCAATCTGTGGAATTGTGTGTGATATATACATATATATATATATAGTCACAAAGAGAAGTTGACAAATGCTCGTGAAATTGCTCCCGTTTTGTATGAAGTACTACAGAGATTTACAAATGCAGCTTGTCCTCAGGTTCCCCTTCTCTTTTATCTTCTCCAATAACATTTTACGATAATAATTCTTGTTCAAATGTTAGTAGATTCCCAAATTATCATACATCTTCTTACTTTGACTCTCTCTTATTTCCCTAAAGGGCCTTGCGGAGACTGACATATTTGTACCCTACAATATTCTTCCACTTGATCATCAAGGCAATCAGCAAGAAATTATGCGACTCCCTGAGGTCTGATGTTGTATGGATGAGCTAATTGATTTTTTATTTAATCCATTAATTCAAATTGCTCTAATAGGATTCTAGACAAGCTTGATACCAACTCCTTCTAAACTATTAGGCTGCTTCATTGTTGCAATTGATAGACTACTATATGCTGTCTAGTGACATTTATTTTTTTAGTTTAATTATTGAAAATATGCAGTAAGTATTAGAATACCCAAAGTGTAATAGACTGAACATAGTTTATTCATATGGTAAAAAATGATGCAGATAAAAGCTGCCCTTACTGCTCTTCGCAATATCCGTGGTTTACCTGTAATGCAAGATCTTCAAAAACCTGGAGCTGCTGTGGATTTGTTTGATTGCCTTCAGTGTTGGTTTGGATTCCAGGTAATGAGTTTGAAGAATTCATGCTATATTTGCTTTTATCTTTGTTCTCTTTGGTACTGCTTAATATAATGGGCCATGGGACATCGTCTATCATCTTTGATTTGGTAAGATGGCCATGTATGATGTGATGTTCGATATTTCATAATCTATATGATTATTCCCTAGAAATGAATTTTCTTAATTCTCATGTTGTTTGTCCTTAATCAGGAAGGGAATGTAGCCAACCAGCGGGAGCATTTGATTCTCCTCCTTGCTAACACCCATATTCGCCAAGCTTCTAAGGAGACATTTGAGCTAAAGGTGTTCTTTCGTTTATCTCCTTGAACTTCTAGTTGACCTTTATCTTTCCTTTGGATTTGAAATATAATATATTATTCTTATGATATCAGTTAGGGGATGGAGCTGTGGATGAACTGATGAAGAAGTTCTTTAAAAACTATACAAATTGGTGCAAATTTTTGGGGAGGAAAAGAAACATCCGGTAAGATTAATGGTTTAAGTGACCTCATTTGTCCCCTCGCCTTCCACCTAGAAATTCTAACTATGCTTAATGAAAACCATGTATTCTCGACTCTTTTCTTTTTCTATTTTGTGTTTGAACTAACTTTTGGTTTCAGTTGCCATCAATCTGCATTTTTTTTTTTGTCTTTTTTGCCCACTCTTTTCATTGTTATTATTATTATGAATTTCTTCTGTTTTACCTTTTTCTTTTTATTTTGCAATTTTTCTTCTTCCAATGAAATTTTTATTTGTAAATGCAGGTTGCCTTATGTAAAACAGGATGCTCAACAATATAAAATTCTATATATAGGGCTTTATCTGCTTATATGGGGAGAGGCTGCAAATTTGCGGTTTATGCCAGAATGTCTCTGTTACATTTTTCACCACGTAAGCCAAATATTTCATGTCTATAATTACTTGTGAGTGACTTTTGGTTGATTTTTGTATTACATGTTAAAACACATTTTTAATGTACTCTTTTCCATTAAAATTTTCTGGTTCCATCATTTGAGAACTCATTGTGACTTTTAAAAAACATGAACATCATTACTAAAAGAACCAGTGCACAAGCTTTCTTGGCAAGCCCATTGTGATTGATAAGCGTGCAAGATTTTTTTTTCTTCAATTTTCTTCTCTATAAATAGAGGATATATAAATAAACATTTATACTTCTGATTTTAATGGAATATTTTACATTACCACGGAAAGCGAACAAACCAACTGCATACCTTGTTATGGGGTTGATTTGTGATCCTCCTTTGTTGATCACTCAGTTGTAGGTGTCAGTCTTGTCTAATCCAATCCTCCACCTTCAAGGTGCCAGTGTGGTAACATCCATAAACCTTTTAGCATTCGAATTACTCAGGAAAGTAGGAAAATGGAGGAATGAGAGAGTTGAATGAGATAGGAAGTCCATTAGCAAGAGAATGAGATAGCTACTTTTCTATTCTAGTGGTTTTTCCTTATATGCTGTACTCTTAGAAACTGTCACTACTTAAACTCCTTGTTTTATTGGTTATGGAGTCATATGAATCCAATCCATGTGATTTTGAAATTCAAGATGTGTTTAGGCTTGACAGAATGTTTCAGTCCAAGGAATGCGTTAGATTTTTAGGAATGATTCCCCTTGTTTATTCCAGTCAGTAGGTGTTCTTTCATGGTTCATCAAAGTGTGAATTGTGTAGCTCTTTGCTGGGTGCAAAGAGCTGCAACATGCTAGAGCTCTCTTGAAACACAACTTGATGTTTTATGAGTCTTCTGACTCCCATCGGGCTGAGTTTTTCTGTCAGTTTGATGGTAAGTGGCTCATGGTCTGTTTCTCCTATTTGGGTTCCACCAACTGGATCTTCCATGTGGTGGTGTTCGATGAGTGTGGTAAACATTTCCCTATATGCCTATTTAGTTTCTGATATTGTAAATCTTATTCTCCCATAAAGACTCTGATTATGAATCCTTTTGGACCAGGCGGATGATACACACACATTAACTTCTCAAACTGGCCAAGCTTCTTGTACGATTATATTGCTTATTCATTTTATATAATCTTTATCATGTAGATTTTAGTTTAGATATCACCAAGCCATAAGAGGTATTTTCCTTGTTTTAGGTTATTAATGTAAATACGCCTTTTTATTGGATCTATCAGATGTGTAGAAATTTAACTCTACTAGGCAGAAACAGGGAACATTTTATATAATCCCACTTCATCCAAAAACTGATGGAAAAAAAAAAAACATAATTATTGTAGTTACACTTCTGTTATTTTTTTAAAGAACATTTGCACAGTTTTGTGTTCCCTGTTTCGAATACAATCATTTAGCTCAAGGTTGAATTAAAACATCCAGTGCAAAAGCCTCTTGAGCATTTCACTAACAGAGAAAATATTTATTGATTAAACTTCAGCTAGTAGCATGCATTTCCAAAGTTATGCTTTTCATGATAAGCACAAGCTTTTGTGTCAATTGTGTGTGTGTATCTATGTGTTTTGTCTTTTTCACTGTTTTGCCTGTGATGTTTTTTTTTTTTTTTTTTTTCTTTTCAGATGGCATATGAATTACATGGAATGTTAACTGGTGCTGTTAGCTCGACAACTTGGGAAAAGGTCTTGCCAGCGTATGGAGGACAACCTGAATCTTTCCTTAACAATGTAGTTACCCCTATATATAGGGTTATATATAAGGTAATTTTAATGCTTGTATGTTCATGTTGTTCTCAATCAAGCATCTGAATTTGTTACCTAACAATGAAGGAAGCAGAGAAAAACAAAAGTGGGATGGCTGACCATTCCACATGGAGAAACTATGATGATCTGAACGAGTATTTCTGGTGAGATTAAATTTTAAAGTTCCATTGCTCTTCTTATTTCTTACATGTTTGTCAAATCAAGTTTTCCAGAAGTAATGACTTGAGGTCTCTATTGTGGCTACACTTCTACAGGTCTCCTGATTGTTTCCAAATAGGTTGGCCCATGCGTCTGGACCATGATTTCTTCTGCATGCATCCTTCAGATAATAGCAAAGGCATTAAATCTCGCGGCACTGTAGAAGCAAAGGAGGAGAGAGAAGGACATGAAGATGAAGAGATGGGATTAAAGAGTGAAGGAAATGAAGATGAAGACACTGGGGTAAGCTATATTGCCTCACCTTACTTTCATAAGTACTTTGTTTAAACAACTGGACTTTGTTGACTTTATGGATAGCATGGTGAATATGCTATTAAGTACTCTCAGTAAGCTTTATTCCCATCTCTTTTGTCTGTGCTTCCTTTCCCAAAGGAAATTGTTGGTTTTCAAAAAATGAGGTATTATCACCTTCCAAGTTCTTTTCCCACTTTCTTCTTTAAAAGGATGCAAAGTGCTTGCTTTCTCACCCAAACAAGTGATTGAGAAATTTAAGTTGCTTCTAGAAGTTTAGGTTCTAGCTTGGCCCATTGCACAAACAAGGTGAAAACCAAGGAGATGCTCTAACTTAGGAGGTCCAACAAAGCTCTTGTCTCTGACAAGTGGTATGTGCAACAAAAATTGGGGAATGGTGAACTATCTTTTTGTCCATTGCCCAATTGTTTATTCTCTATAGCAAAATTTGTTTGCTTTGGCTAGGATTAGTTGGCACCTCTGCTGAAAGTGCCTCTTTATCAGAGATTTCTTTTGCAGTTTTGGGTGAAGGAAGTATGACACCATTTTGGGCTATATGGATTGAGAAGAATGCGAGAAGTGTTATAGATTCTCTCTCATGGTGGGCCTATGTGTTAAGGGTCTTTTCCTTAAATTCAATTTGAAGCATGGTTTGTAGGGAATCTGAGGAGCTATTTATAGGATAATAACGAGTGATTGACTCTTTGTGCTCCCTTCAAACACAATCTATGTTGGCTTTTTGTTTGAGTAAGCTTCCTTCTCTTGTAAGGCTCAAACTTAACTGTCGTGATTGTGCTATTTGGAAGGAACACTATTTGGGCTTACTCCAAGCTAGCTAGCTACTAAGGGTTTTTCCATCAAATGGGAGATCTTTTCTCTTTTGGAGGGCTATAGAGTCCACCATAAGATGAATCTAGTTTACAAACTTTAAAAGTTCTCTTTTGCCCTTTTTATTGTTTCCTTGAAGGCTTCAATTTTCCCTGAAATTCTAATTTGTTGTCTTCTACTTTTTTGTTTGTTTTCTTGCCATCTCTTATTTTTATTCTTTTCAAATGATTTCTCCTCTTGCACTTTCTAGTTTTTTAATTACATTCTAGTTTTTTATTAGAAAAATATTTTGAGATTTAAAGTATTTGCATCTTTCACAAATTACTTTTATTGTTCTAATTATTTTCTTGCAAAGGTTTGTTGTTAATGCGTAGCCATAAATAGTGCTTCTTCTGTATCATTACTAAATCTGAACAAAACATAGGAACAAATAGGTTTTAAATGACTCTTTCCATTGATTTGTATGAGTTCTAGGAATCTCACAATGATAGGAGGGCTTATGAGTCCTTCCAAACCATGAAAGCCAAGTCTTCTAGGCTTCATTCTTTTTTTTTTTTTTTTTTGCCCTAACTCTCTATTTTTGTGCTTTGTTTTCCCCTCTTTGGCTTCTTTATTTGTGATTCCATGCTAAAGGTACCCCAAATTTGGATTGACAACTTTGTTATCGAAATGGGGAACCACTCTTTGTCCAATTGGTCCACAATGTACATTCCTCCATATTGTTAAATTGGTTTTATTCAATATTTTGAAGTGTTTGTTTTTTCCTATTGTCCTGTATCTCAAACCACTATTTGTACTTTCTAGTTGTATATATTCTAAAGATTATACATTTTTCTGGTTGTAATTTCAGGTTACCATGGAGGAAGTTCGGGAACAAAAATGGTTAGGGAAGACAAATTTTGTAGAGACCCGTTCATTTTGGCAGATTTTTAGGAGCTTTGATAGAATGTGGAGTTTTTTTATTCTATCCCTACAGGTGTGTCTAAGATCATTATGAAGTGTTTATCAACTGTTTGTTCTTGTGATGGATGTGCTGCATTCTTGAACCTTCTTTGTTGCTTTGTAGGCATTGATAATTATGGCATGTCATGATATGGAATCTCCATTTCAAATGTTTGATGCAATAGTATTTGAGGATGTTATGAGCATCTTCATTACATCTGCAATTCTTAAAGTCTTACAAGGTATGGTACCTTTTCTTATCCATTCTTAAATCCCAGTTTTATGTTATAAGTGTATAATGAAAAACTAATTTCAAGGAATAAAACTTTAGTAATTCCCTCATGAATATACTTTGATTGCAACTCAAACTCCTTTTTTGAAAACAAAGTATGTCTAAAGGTTTAAACACTAAGTGAAGGTTTTTTCAATATGATGTCTGTAAACTAGCATATCAAACTGATGCTTAAAGAGTGGACAAAGGTGGGGGCAAACAAGTGATAACTTGATATATTTACCAAAAAAAATATTTTATTTATTTTTCTTATTGGAAATAGGATGTGGTTTTTGATCACATATTTTGACATGATAACATAAACTTCTATGAAAATGAAGAAGTGTGTTCAAGTTTTCAGTGTCGTGTTTTTGTAGAATGTATTATGCTTTTGAGGGCATATTCTTTAATGAGAAATTCAAGGCATTGCAACCATCCTCCCTTTTGTGCTATAAATTAATTGTTTCTATTTAGCATATGCTTGTTCCTTTTTATGCATTTTTGATAAGCAAGCAGGTTTAGTACTATTTAGGGGTTTTGTACAACATTTGGTTGTATATGGAATTACCAACTAGCAAATTTTCTCTTTTAATTGGTTTTCATACATGGAATAATAGCAATCTCAGAAGAAATTTGTGCTTGCAGCAATTCTTGACATTGCCTTTACATGGAAAGCCAGACACACAATGGACTTCTATCAAAGGCTAAAATATGTGCTGAAGCTGGTTGTAGCAATGATATGGACTATTGTTCTCCCAGTTTGTTATGCTGATTCTAGAAGAAAACATACTTGTCATTCAACAGAATATGGGAGCTGGCCTGGAGAGTGGTGTATTTCTTCCTACATGGTGGCTGTTGCATTTTACTTAATGACTAATGCAGTTGAGATGGTGTTATTTCTTGTTCCTACAGTTAGCAAATACATTGAGATCTCAAATTTTCAGCTATGCATGATTTTATCTTGGTGGACACAGGTAAGATTCATCATATAGATTATTTAATGACATCTTTCTGGAATAACTTACGGATTAATGTGAATCTAGGATTTCATGGAACATATAAAAGGTGCTTTTGATTATAGTAGGATACTGTTGTCTCTAATTTTCTTAAACAACAATTAGACATGGGACTAGTTGATGATAATGGAGATATTTTATGCAGTTTATTCATTTTGAATGAGTTCTCTACAAGCTTTAACTTGTAGAAAATCCTGAAATTGACATGCCAAATGTAGGAAAAAGCAACTAGTGGAGGGCTGGAGCCATGTGTTGGCAATATGGACACACTAGGACCCTTTCTGTAATTAGCTTTGTTTTTCTTTATTATTTTTTAGATAGCATGGGAGTATTCTTCCTCTCTTTTTCATTTTTATTTTTATTTTATTTATTTTCTACATTTGTCTTCCATTTAACATAAACATAAGTAGATTGAGTGGGTACTTACATTTCTCACTTGTAAGCTTTTCTCACTGTCTATCTATTCTCTCCTCTTATCTGTTATTCTCTATATCAAAACTGAAATGTAAGCAACTTGATATTAGAGTTGGTAGGATTCATTGGAGTCCAGACTAGTGTTGCCAGCGTCTTTCCATATGGCTATCATTGACAATGGATTTATAGCAATTTGAACCCTCTTGGAATAAGCTCTTCATTGGAAACATCTCATGAAATTTGGAGGCAATTATAGTTTGAGTGGTTTCCTTTTGGGATTCTTCATTTAGAAATTTAAGTGATAAGTTTAACCCAAGGGATATCCTACATATAGTTACAGTAGGGGTGTAATTTACCATGTTTAAAAATCTCATGGCATTTCTTTGGTTGGGGTTAACTTTCAACCAAGGTATGCCGTTTAAATTTGGTGTCTGGACCCATCTCTATCTCTGGGGATTGGTGTGTGTTATTGGCTTCTTAATAGTGCTGATCAGTCTCAAGTGGTCTCAGATTTCTTGTTTCGATATTGTCTTACCTTGTGCTACATAGTTACTGTCTTGGGTGTTGTAGAAGGTATGTCATTGGATTTTGGAGATCCCTGATGGTTTGTTCATCCAGTTCAGTTTGGATGACAAGAATAATGCCTAGCTGGTCATGATTGTATAGTTGGACCAGTAGTAACTTTTGCATTTTAGTCATAGATTCCTGGCATATTCATGTTTAAAAATCAATGCTATACTGAACTAGAATTGCTTTTTAAAATGGCTTATTGCGTATATTTCTATGGTTTATTATATATTTTAATGTACTCATGATTAAGGTTGATGTTCATAAACTGCATTTAATAAATTTGTTTCTGTCACACAGCCTAGATTATTTGTTGGACGTGGGATGCAAGAAGGCTTAGTTTCAATTATTAAGTACATCCTACATCCCTTTATGAAATTTCTTTTTCTTTGTTTTCCTCTTTAAGCGCTTCATCTATGTGACATTGTCTTACTATGTAGGTATACGTTATTTTGGTTGCTACTATTATCAAGCAAATTTTCATTTAGCTACACATTTGAGGTGAGTGACATTGTACTTTATTTATTTCTACATGATGACAATAAAATATTATTATTTACAGTGAATCTTCTGAGAATTTTCTGAAAATCAATCCACTTTCTTCATTGGGCTTGCGCAATGAAATTGAGAATGAAGATCACAAGAATGCAACAAGATTGTTGAAGAAAACAGTGTGCTAATAATCAGTATATAAGCTCTTAATAATTTAACCTTCTATACGTGCAAAAATACTAGTGACTAGTTAGTTTATTACAACTAGCAGCAGTATGCTAACTCTCTGCCCACATTATGCATGGCATGCACATTTTATAGCAAACTCATGATTGTAAATGCTGACAAGCAAATGCAGATAAAACCACTTATAGGGCCAACAAGGCAAATTATGAAAATTGGTGTAAAAGAATATGATTGGCATGAGCTTTTCCCAAAAGGTAATGCACATTTCTTTCTTTATAATCTCAATAAAGAGCTCAAACTGAATTTTTTTGACATGAATAAATATAACAAAATAATTTGGTCTTCTAATGCAGTCAAGAGTAATGCTGGTGCAATTGTGGCTATCTGGTCTCCCATAATACTTGTGAGTTTCTACTGAGGTGGTTAGAGTGTCATTTTTTATCAATTCCTGCTAAACTTTGAAAAGAAAAAATTGAGATAATAGCACAAAATTTAACCAATTGAGGTAGTGAACATGAATTTGAAGACCTTTCTTTAGAAAGCCTATGAATTGTTCTGATCATTCATATTTTTTTTAGCACAATGTCTGACATCCATTTATTTTATAATGTAATTATATTACTATGAGCATTTCAGGTGTTCTTCATGGACACACAGATTTGGTATTCTGTTTTTTGCACAATCTTTGGTGGAGTGTATGGCATTTTGCATCATCTTGGCGAGGTAAACACTATCTTTGTTGTTAAAGGGATGTGACCACCCTTATCTCACTCTTCTTATTCTATACAGATTCGGACATTGGGAACACTGAGAAGTAGATTCCACTCTTTGCCTTCTGCATTTAATGTTTGCCTCATCCCGTCCTCATTGAGAAATGATCAAGCAAGAAAAGGAAGAGCTTTCTTCCCCAAGAAATTTCAAAAGGTATCACTTTTCAACTTTGTGGTGTAGTTAGTAAATTTTCTGGTCGATCTCTAGCTCTCTTGTTTCTATGACCATTTAGATGACTTTTTTTTTTCTTTGCTTATTCCCCAGGAGTCGGAAACTGAAAAGAATAGTGTTGCTAAGTTTGTTCAAGTATGGAATCAAATCATTGCTAGTTTTCGGCTAGAAGACTTAATAAATAACAGGTTGATTTTATTCAATTTTGTTAAAATGATATTCTATGACCTCTAGTAATAGAAACATTTACCAACATGTTTATTATGAGCAGGGAATTAGATTTGATGACAATTCCTTTGACACCGGAATTATTTTCTGGCCTGGTTCGTTGGCCAGTGTTCCTCCTAGCAAATAAGGTATGATCTTTACATTGAATTTCTTGCCATCATGTCTAATTATTATTATTCATCTTTAAACATACCTTCCTATTCTTACTAGTTTTCAACAGCATTGAACATGGCAAGAGATTTTGAGGGAAAGGATGAATATCTTTTCAGAAAGATTCGAAAAGATCACCACATGTATTGTGCTGTAAAGGAGTGCTATGAGTCACTGAAGTTAATACTTGAAACTCTTGTTGTGGGTGATAAGGAGAAAAGGTAGATAAAGCATCATCTTTTAATCAAAAGTATACTCTTTCATTATTAGGCTTTTAAATTCAGAAAATGCAATGAAATCTTATTAACATTTTTTTGCTTTCTTCTCAGTTACAGCTTGTAACACTACTATAAACTCTTTGGAATATTTGTATTCATTTCAGGATTGTTTTTGGCATACTGAATGCTGTTGAAGAAAGCATTGAAAGATTAAGTCTTCTTGAGGACTTCCAGATGAGTGAGCTCCCAACTCTTCATGCTAAGTGTATCGAGTTAGTGGAACTTCTGGTAATTGTCAAACTGCTAAGCTTTACTTTTGCACATATTTCTTTATGTAGTACTTTGAACCATGCTAACTCGTTATCCATCATATTTAAGGTTGAGGGAAATAAACACCATTATGGTAAAGTTGTGAAAGTACTCCAAGATATCTTTGAGGTTGTGACCCACGATATGATGACAGATAGTTCCAGGTTTGATGCACTCAAAATATATTCCTTCTTTTATCAATTTAAACTATTAGATTTATCAAAGTTCATTTTCAAATTGCATACAGAATATTAGATTTGCTCTACTCTTCTGAACAAATTGAGGGAGATACAATGCATATCTCTGGATTTCCAGAACCCCAATTGTTTGCATCAAATCATGGCCAACAGTCTATCAAATTTCCATTTCCAGATAATGCCTCTCTACACAAACAGGTGAGGTTCTGAATTTGATGATAATATTTCTGTCGTTATCTTTAATAGGGCTTGTTGTAAACCAAAAAACTTTTATCAGTTTTTTATTTTTTTTATTTTTTTAATATGAAACAATGATTTTTATTTTTTATTTTTAATTTTTTACCACAATAAGAGAAATGAGTTAGAGGGAGGAGACATCCTTCTTAAACAAGACAAAAAAAAAGAAAAAAAGAAAAAAAAGTCCTCTTTAATATATAGAAACAAAACATGAATCTTATGCCAGTCCTTGGGGAAATGAAGTCCCTGACAAACTCTATTTTGGAAGGAGCTTCCTTCTTAGCTGATACATTAGCCTCCAGACTATCAGGACCTAGATTTCTATATAAAAGACTCACAGATTTTCTTGATGAGTCTTGGCTCTGTTGAATGTTATAAGCATGCTTTCATTGGACTCTTATATTTGTGGAAACCCAAGTGATAACAACCAAAGAATCCTCTACAAAGCTGTTTTGAAAAACTAAATGGAAGGCTTATTCCTTCAGATAATGCTAGCACCTCTACCTCAATTGTCTTAACCTTATTAGTTGGCTCAAAGAAACTTAGAGCAGAATAGCTGCTAGTCTCTGAAAGAACCCCAAGTGCCAGATGTTTGAGGTTGTTGAACAAGCATCTAAAATGTTGAGTTCAATACTCTTAGGAAGATTAAGGCCTTCCAACAAATGGTAGTTCAACTTATCCATTGGACACAAATACACTGCATTTTGGGTTATGGAATGTCAAAAAGCTCATTAGTTACCATAGTTCAATCCATGTATTTGATAGGGTTATATTTTCTATATTAAATGTCACGACCCAAATTCTGGGCGACCCAAAATTTGACCCGTGACCCAGGTCAAAGGTTTGACCCTAAGGGTTCCTCCTATTCCACGTTGGTAGTCAACCAAAACACTCTTGATTTTCTTTTTTTTTTTCACATACATCCCACTAGAATTCTCATAAACTACAATATCCCAAAACTACTCAAAACAACTCCAAAAATAAAAGTTCACAATTAAACAACTTAATCAAAATAAGGCTTCATAACAAATCCATAAGTCATAATTACTAAAACAAATCCCAAAATCCAAAAAAACATAATAAAAGAAAATGCCACGCTCCACTAGGCCGCTCCAGGAGCATCCTGAAGTCCTCCCTGCCCCACCTGTGGATCCTCAGGAATGATATCTGCATTTAAAAAGGTGTAAAAAAGGAAAGGGTGAGCATTTCCACATTGCTCAGTAGGATGCCTAACGCCCAAGGGGTTAAGGGGATTACTAAGTTCCAAAGAATACGAAAAGAACACTTCAACACAACAGGAACAATTCAATAGTATCAATCAAACCACATAGTTTAATATCTAATATTATACACAATTTCACAAAATTCAACAATTAAATGAATGCACATGAACGTGTGACACACAGTTATACAATGCATTATTGTTCTCGGGCTTTCACCGAAAGATACGCATCCGCACCCAAATGCACTCCCCATTCGGAGTCTTCCTGGGGTAACTTTTAGGTCTTTCACCCTAAGGATCTCTCTCCCTTCTTAATTCGCCTCATACGGGCTTTCACTTTTCATCACTATTTCATTTTTTTCCATTTCATACACTTTTCACAATTTTCATAATTTTTTTCGCATAACCATGATGCAAATGAATGCCACAATTCCAAAGTTCCTCAATAATTTCAACAATCTCAACATTCCCCAATAATCCAATAAAATAATTTTCCACATTAAAATTTCCGAAAATATCCCAAATAAATATTCAAAAATTTGCATATCAATAAACTTAAAATTATACCACACTTACGGAATTTTTCAACCATTCTAATAATTTCTAATATTCGAAATCAACTAACTTTCCACCATAAAAATTCTGAAAATATTCTAACCAATGCCCAAAAATTCACAAATCACTATTTTTGAAATTAAACCCTAATTTCGGAAATTTTCAACCCTTCTAATAATTTTTAATATTCGAAATTAACTAACTTTCCACCATAAAAATTTCGAAAATATTCTAACCAATGCCCAAAAATTCACAAATCACTATATTTGAAATTAAACCCTAATTTCGGAATTTTTCAACCCTTCTAATAATTTTTAACAATTCAAAACAATTAATTATCAACCAAAGGCAATTTCCCGCAATTACAAAAATTCCAAACAAATTCCAAATAATCCAGAAAAATTCATACAACACCCATATTTCCTACTTAACTCATAATGACAAGATTTACAATTTTTTTCAAAGGAAACACATTAAATTTAAGTTTTAGGGTTAGGTTCCCCTACCAGAGATCTAAGAATTCAACCATTAAAAACACGATTGGCCACCGTAGGATTGTTCCTCTCGTCGAATAGAGCACCCCCTCAAAATCTGAGTTGAAACGGAGGTCGTTTGGCCACCCAAATGGTCGGTCAAAGTTCCGGCGAGATGAAATTTCCCACAGTGCCACTGCGCCTCCATTTCTCACCCGTTCTGCTACTGTTTCCCTTTCTTTTCCTTGTTTTAATCCACTTACCACCAGTCCACTCAAGCCCAGCCCAAAGTTCAAAAACCCAATAACTAATTCCCATGTTTTCCTTTCTTTTTACAAAGCCCATTTCATTTCCTTGTTTTAATTCACTTACCACTAGTCCACTCAAGCCCAGCACAAAGTTCAAAAACCCAATAACTAATTCCCATTTTTCTTTTAAAACCCCATTTCATCCAAGCCCAAATTAATTCCTTTTCATTTTTGTTTTTTTTTTTTCTCTTTATTTTCATTTGGTTATTTTCCATTTCCAATTTCATTTCATTTTTTTTATATAACACACAATTTAATATTTTCTCAATTTTATTAATAAGGAATTTAATTTAATTAATTAATATTTTTTTATTAATTCTAATTAATTTTAATTAATTAACTTTTCATTTTCATTTTCGTTTTTCTTTTCCGGAAATTCTCAATTACTAAAATCCTAAGAAATTTCTACCCTAAGGTTGACATGGCATAAAATTTTCAACTCGCCTAATTGACCAACACAATAAACCGAATTTCACCAATCCAAAACTAACACGTGTTCTTTAGGCACTTTTCTTTTTGACTTTTCAACCATCACTCAAAATAAGACTTTTCAAAATAGAAATGCTAACGTGGCATAAAATACCCGATCATTACATTAAATGATTTGAAGAAATTGACAATGGGTATCCATAATAAAATGCCATGATAACTATAGTTGAAGAAATTTGATCTCATCTCCTTGAACAATCTGGAAGAGGACATGCAAAGGTTGCCAACCAACTCTTTCCAAAAATGCAATCATATGCTTATGACTATTATGAGAATATTAGCATCATATACTAATAGATCTTGTGAATTTTCTGATAAAGATGTTAATTAATACTCCTAATATTAGATATATTAGTGGAGATATTGTTGTGAATATGGATATTTAATTTGGATGGGAAACAAATACACACATGAATGAATAGATGTGTGGATAGACATGTGTATCTATGTGTACAAATAGGCATATATTTTCAAACATGCCTTCATGCATAAGCACCCCCAAACATGATAAATATATTGTAATCAAACTGATCTGATGTGAGAATGGCAGATCAAGCGTTTCCATTTGTTGCTGACTGTTGAGGATACAGCAACAGACATGCCAGTAAATTTAGAGGCTCGTAGGCGTATATCATTCTTTGCCACTTCGCTTTTCATGGATATGCCTAATGCTCCTAAAGTACGGAATATGATGTCATTCAGGTCAGACTCTCCTTTTTTGTCTATCTGTTCGTAGTGAATTATAAGCATTTTTTTTTTCTCTTTTGGTTTTTTGAAACACTTCTAAGTTTAAAAATTCTAGAGATGTTACTATCATGAATATAGCAAGTTTCACCTTTGAACCATCTTCCCAAATCATAGGAGGTTGGCAAAACATATTTTATGGCTGTTTGGTCCTTGATTCTGGGGTCCTAATATAGTTCCCTTTCTCTATTGAGTTCCATGCCTTTATATTGGGATTGGTTGTTTTTAGGTTATGGTAACTTCTTGAAGATGTCAAGGGAAAAACCAATGATTCCGTGGCTATAGTTTGCATTGGATAGATCAAGTGAAAATTTAATGATAGATTATATTTAGGGTTTTGATGGGATCGCTTCTACATATTCCAAAAGGATTAGAGGAATAATAACCACTATCTATACACTTGAAGGATTTCAAAAAGACTTTTTAGGAAGAAGGTAGTCTCACACTTTCTTTGGGTTTGAGGGATAATTAGTGAAGTCTATGCAAGGATAATTGGAACTCTATTAATTTTTAAAGTTACATAATTGGGTTATAACTTATACTTTGTTAACAGTTATTCTCAAGGTTTAAACCATTCTAATATCTTGCATCCAGTTCTTGTTAGATAAGTAGACATATTTTTTGACTAGTACATATCGTCATCCCACTAAGCTTCAAATAAATTAGATCTACTTTTCTGGTTTATGTTTACAATTGTCCTTTTGACTGCTAGTTACCATTGAAAATATGTTTCAAAGTATTCCATCTTGCATAGAGTATTTCTGGTTGGAGAGAAATTTATGAGTCCTTGCTAACTTTTAGTGAGTGAAAAGTTTATTTAACATATGATTCATTTATCTCATTTGACCATCCTATGTGAATGTGAAAGAAAAAGAAAATATTCTTGTTATCCTGTTTTTCTGAATTTTCAACATATTATGTTGAGATATTTTATAGTAATTTTCTAATGAATCAAGCACCAGGCTTGAATGTGTTGGGAGATTTTGTAGTGCCTCCTTAGAGATGTCAAGTGATTCTACTTCCCCAGATTGAGGATGTGTTTACTGATTCTCACAGTCAACATAGAATCTTGAGAACACTGACCCCTTTCATAAGCTGCCATTAATTGGCATTAAGAGTTCTGATATGGTGAATAATAATTGATTCTTCCATTACTTTATAACATCTCCTCCATGAATAGAAATTCTACATTGAACTTATTACCCCCAATAAATTATATAATAGAATGTATGATCAAACAACTAAGTATATAACTATTGTAAAAGGAATAAATTTGATGAAGGGTCTGGGTACCGAGACCATAAATTCTCCAAATCCCAGCAGAAGTTGTTAAGATTTGGACCCAAAAATCACAAATTGGGTGGGGAATCAGAATGAAGACCTTCAGTTAATAGAAGCTTAGATACCATGTTCAATAATTGATTTTTCTAAAAGCTTAAACTGCTAAGATTTGGAACGATTATAAAATATTTTATTGAAACACAGTAAGATAGGTTATTGCACAGTGTTTGAAATTTTAAATAAAATATAGAGCTAAAGATAGCTAGAAAGAAAATGAATAATTTGAACGATTTAATCTAGTCCAGTCCTTATGAATTCTTAAGATGCTTACCCTTTTGAATGATTTTTTGCACACACTAGTCCACATTACAGCACCGCTTCATGATACTTCCTCTTGATCTTCAATGATATTATTTCTTTTCTCCCTCTCTTAATTCTTCTTGGTTTACATCTTCTACAACAAAGTTTTTTTTCTAGTAGTTTCAACTACATAAGTAATAGTTCTATATAAAAATTTTTTAGTTAGTACCATCTCTTGCCAGGATCCAAATAAATTTTAGTTGTATATATTTTTTTTATTACTTTCTACTGCTTTCTTCTTATTTGCTGATTAGTTATGTAAGCATCATGATTGATTCTTAAATTAACTAGTATAAATACTTGGAAGGGAGGAGAAAATGTAGGAAATTTATGCATCCTTTACTATGTTTAAACATTAATGCTGTTATGAGCAATTAGTGAAAGTTTTATTTAATTTTGTGAGTAAATCAAAATTTTGAGACCACAAATTATTGCTGATTAAATAGTTTCTCTTTTGGGTTTAGTGTTATGACTCCATACTACATGGAAGAAGTTAATTTCTCAACGGAGGATCTTCATTCAAGTGAAGAGGAGGTTCCCATCATGTTTTATATGTCAGTGATATATCCAGGTTTACCATCAATAAAACTTCTTTTGCATCTAAGTTCTCCTATCTATCTGGATTCAACTTGTAGGACCTGACCATTACTTTGTTTAGATGAGTGGAAAAACTTTTTGGAACGCATGGAGTGTGAAGACTTGGATGGATTAAGATCAACAGGGAAGGAGGAAGAGCTTAGAAATTGGGCTTCTTTCCGAGGGCAAACACTAAGCAGAACAGGTGAATGGAAACATTTCAACAATTTTTTTATGAAATTGGATTTTGGTCTAAAGCTAGTACATGATATGATGAGTTTAACCTCTACCATCTTTTTTTTTTTTCTTTTTTGGTTGTTTTCTCTGTTTCTTGCAGTAAGAGGAATGATGTACTATAGGAAAGCCTTAAAATTACAAGCTTTTCTTGACATGGCAGAGGATGAAGGTTGGTTTTGTGAATGCATTCGTTGTAACATTGAATATAGATAATCATATTGAGTAGCCTTTATTTCAAATTCTGTGTAATGTTACTATAAGCATTATAATCCAATATGAAATTGCAAGATTAGAGATTAGTTTCTAGGTAGAATCATTGCAATGAAGTCCCACAAGGCCTATTTTGTTCTTCCAGATCTTCTTCAAAGTTATGATGTTGTTGAAAGGGGGAATAGCACATTATCAGCTCATCTAGATGCACTTGCAGACATGAAATTTACTTATGTGATTTCTTGCCAAATGTTTGGATCACAAAAGGCTTCCGGAGACCCCCATGCACAAGGCATACTTGACTTGATGATAAGGTAATCATCACAATGAAGACAAAACGGCCAGGGAAGTCCTCTATTTAAAATACAAATTTTAGAGGTTATGTAACTCTTAACTATGGAATTATCACTTGAAGGTACCCATCTCTACGTGTTGCTTATGTTGAGGAGAAAGAGGAGACTGTGGAAGATAAGATTCACAAGGTTTATTCATCCATATTGGTTAAAGCTGTCAATGGTTATGATCAGGTACCTTGCAGTAGATAAAATACAAAGATGAGTTTTTGTAGGAAAAAAAGTGAAACATTCTAGAGTTCAAGATGGAAATGCAAAAAAGATAAAACTTTCAGTGATTAAAAGAGGAAAAGAATGACGATAACTAAGAAACAAACCTAACCAAGTGTTCCCCTTCAAACTTTAATTAAAGAATGGGCTCAAAATACCCTAAACCTAAAGTTCATTCAAAATGAAGAACCTTGATGATAAAAGCCATAATAGAATAAAGCATAAAAGAAATTAGTAATTATAGAACATGCAGGAAATTGGTTCTTTGAAATATTATCTAATATTTTAAGGGGCTTTACTATATATAACAAATGTGAATATCCTTTGTTCTTGCCTTTGAATCTAAACTAAGCTCTTCAACATAAGCCACAAAACTTTCTACATTAAATCAGATGTAGGCTAGCAACCTCTCAGGTTCAAATATATTTTGATTTCAATTATTTTCATACATGCCTATTTATTTTTCTAGATTTATGAATGTGTAATTTTAACTTCTAATACACACTTGTGCTTGCTTAATTATAAACCTTTTAGGAGGTGTATCGAATAAAGCTTCCTGGTCCACCGAATATAGGAGAAGGGAAGCCTGAGAATCAAAATCATGGGATAATTTTCACACGGGGTGAAGCGCTTCAAACAATTGATATGAATCAAGTAAGCTCTGCCTTTAATTTTTGTAAGGCAAATGGCTTCTTTGCCTTTTTTTTTGTTTATTTATTTATTTTTATTTGCTTAGGATATCTGGTTTTATAGGATAACTATTTGGAAGAAGCTTTCAAAATAAGAAATGTTCTACAAGAGTTTCTTCGACACCAAAGACAAAAGCCTCCCACGATTCTTGGTTTGAGGGAACACATATTCACTGGAAGGTAATAACTTTTTGATCTCATATTTTATAATTATCACATCATCTCATCACATTGAATAAAACCATAAGCACTATGACATTAAATAGTATATATCGAGTCACATATCAATAAGTTGCTTTGAGAATAATATATTATTCATGTGTAGGCATCAAGTGTACTAGATATAACCCATCATATATAGTAAATATCAATTTCATAAACAAGTTTCTTGCTATTAACACTAAAATCTTCTAGGCATTCAATAGGGCATCATTTTGAATTTTTATGAATAGTTTTTCGGAAATGATGAACGAAGCATTGAAGTATGCCTTCACCTTGCTTTTATTTCAATAAAGAAATATGAAATTGAGATTTGAACCTACAAAGAAACATTTAACATACATAACTCTTATAATATAATAAAACATACAAGAAGAAACTATTCTTTTTAAAATTTGAAAACTGGAAACCAAATAGAGTAAAACTTCTTCATCATGATAAAACTAACTAATAAAATGGGGATCAACTAATGATACTTAAAAAACATCATTTGAACATTTTTAATATTTGTAATTTTTTTTTTCTTGAAAATATTTAACCTTTCAAGTACCATAGCTTGCTCCAAAGATCAACTTGGAGGCCATAACCGTCTGTTTCTTATGGATCAACTAGCTTTGCTAATATATCACATCTATAGTCAACATAATTTTCGTTACAGAGAGTAGGGATAAATATTAGGTTAATTATAGAAAAATGTTATAGCATCAAGGGGGTTTAAGACTAAAAATTGATAGAATTTCATTTCTATTGAATTAGGAGTAAAAATATGTAAGTCTGGAAGATTGATGGTCAAGAGATTATCTTCGAGAGATAGTATTTCTTGTGTTGTTATTATCATTTAAGTAAAGAGATGGTATTGCAATTTTACCCTCTTTTTAACGAAGCTAAATGAAAGAAGGGAAAGAATCCTAATATCTCTAACCACATTTCCTTACTCTCTTTAACTCTCTTCTATCATTTTTTTTTTTTTTTTAATTTTTGTCTTTAGTTGTTTGAAATCTCTCTTTTCTTCTCTATCTATTCTTCTACCATTATCTAATTAGAGACAGAATAACTTCATTTGTTAGAAGGGAAAATAATGTGATAAGGGATAGATGTAACAAGGGAATGCTTCTATAGTTGAGTGATAAAAACATAAAAGCATGCTTATTGAATTAAAAAAAGAAAAAAAAAACATTCTATGACAAAGATATAAACCCAACTATGTGCTTTCTGTAGAATATGGGATAGTCAAGAAAAAAAAGATAGCACATGCTTATCAAATAATATTAACTAGAGATGCATGATTGGTAGGGAAAGAAAGCATTGAATTTAGATGCATGCTTATCAAAGAATGTCCTCTCATATTTGACGGAAGAAGGTTGTCTTTTCAACTAGTATGTACTAGTTTAGTGTATCATATTCATCAATCAATGGTTCATAAAAAGTGTATTTGTGATATTAGTACAACAGGCTAAGTTCCTCGCTTTCTTTGTATAAATGCAGTGTTTCGTCTCTGGCATGGTTCATGTCTTATCAAGAGACGAGTTTTGTCACCATTGGCCAAAGGCTTCTAGCCAATCCTCTCAGGTAATTAGTACCTTGTTTCTTCTAGTTTATGCCTAAAAGTATCTAGCTAGGGAATGAAAAAGCACGCTATTCGGAGCAGCATGTGCACACAAATTATTTTTTTGACATTCAAATAAGCCTTATATATTTGCAATGCCACCATCTTGACTTTGTTCATTTATCACTTTTTAGTTCCTTGCATTTCATTGTACTATTCCATAACTTAATGATTTTGACCTTTTGATGATGCATGCCCATTCTCTCACTTTCACTTAAATACAGGGTGCGGTTTCACTATGGACATCCAGATTTATTTGATAGGATGTTTCACATAACAAGAGGTGGCATAAGCAAAGCATCAAAAACAATTAACTTGAGTGAGGATGTTTTCGCTGGTAGGGATCAATAACTTTTAATTTGCAGCAATATAGTCTTATTTTGTTCTCAAGTTTTGTTCTTCTGATTTCATATAGGATTTAACTCTACCTTACGACGGGGATATGTTACATACCATGAATACCTGCAAGTAGGCAAAGGTCGTGATGTATGCCTAAACCAAATCTCAAAGTTTGAAGCCAAAGTAGCCAATGGAAACAGTGAACAAACATTGAGCCGTGACATTTACCGCCTTGCACGTCGGTTTGATTTCTTTAGGATGTTGTCTTGTTACTTCACAACCATTGGATTTTACTTCAACAGTCTGGTAATTATTTTGATTCATGAATCAGTCATTTAATGTTTTAAAAACTAGAGTAATTAATTCAAAAAAATGAATCCATTTTTTATTTCACTTTAGGGCTATCAACTGGTTGATTATGCTATAAATGAATTCAAGCATAATTTCACCCCGAAAAAACGATACTTTCATTTCTTTTAGATGTTTTGCTAGAGACTGATATTCTTAATAGGTACATAGATTTGAAAAAAAAAACCTAGAGGGGACAACAAAGAACAAAACACTTTACTAGTGCATTCCTCTGCATTTGTGTATATTTAGTTCTTAGGCAACATGTAGGAAATCAATCTTTTACAGTCAGTTATTTTCAGGATTTCTTGAATTATGTATAAGAAAATGATCTGTTGAATTGGATGCACAAATGTCACTATGATTTGTTATTAATGGTTGCACACCCTTTGTTGGCCATCCATATTATCATTAAGTAGTGACATTTGTATGTGCTTCATTCCTGTGACCAAAAGGGGAAAAGAATGAGCAGTTGCTTTTTCCATTTTCTATGTACTTACCCTTCTCATTTGATATGTCAATTCAATTGAATTTTTGTCCTTAAATTCATGACTTTTGTGTTTAAACTTTGCAGATATCAGTAATTGGAATTTATGTATTCCTCTATGGGCAGCTTTATCTTGTTCTTAGTGGGCTAGAGAAAGCACTACTTCTTCAAGCTAAAATGCAGAACATAAAATCTTTGGAAACAGCTCTAGCTTCCCAGTCATTTATCCAGCTTGGACTCTTAACAGGCTTACCAATGGTGATGGAGATTGGACTAGAAAAAGGATTTCTTACAGCTGTAAAAGATTTTGTCCTAATGCAATTTCAGCTTGCTGCTGTTTTCTTCACTTTCTCCCTTGGAACAAAAGCTCACTATTATGGCCGCACTATTCTTCATGGAGGTGCTAAGTACCGACCCACTGGCCGTAAAGTTGTGGTGTTTCATGCCAGTTTCACAGAGAATTATAGACTATATTCACGAAGCCACTTTGTGAAAGGATTTGAACTACTACTCCTGTTGATTGTTTATGATTTGTTTAGGCGGTCATACCAAAGCAGTATGGCTTATGTTCTAATCACTTATTCCATCTGGTTCATGTCCATCACGTGGCTGTTTGCACCATTTCTGTTTAATCCTTCTGGATTCAACTGGGGCAATATAGTAGATGACTGGAAAGATTGGAACAAGTGGATAAAGCAGCAAGGCGGTATAGGAATTCAGCAGGACAAAAGCTGGGAATCATGGTGGAACGACGAGCAAGCCCATCTCCGTCATTCAGGATTGATCGCTAGATTGATTGAGATACTTCTTTCTCTTCGGTTTTTTATTTATCAGTATGGTCTGGTCTATCACCTTGACATCTCACAAGACAACAAAAATTTTCTGGTCTATGTGCTTTCATGGGTCGTGATTTTTGCAATTTTCCTCTTAGTCCAGGTAAATTCCCACCCATTCTTTCATCTTGGATTATTTGTTTATATGCTTCATTGACCTTAATGCATAGTATGAACTTAGGTATATGAATGTTGCTCAAAGTTAACAAAGGTTCAAAAGTTGAATAAGACCACAGTTAAGTCATTTTGTTGGGCTAATTTGTGTCTTAAGGTAGACAGTTAACAACACATCAGTTGAAACTCAATCCCATATGGACAGCCCCATAACTTTCACAGGATGTCTACCAATACCATCAAATTCAAAGAATGGTAATCATACTGAAAAAAAAGAAAAAGAAACACAAAAAATACTGCATAAGGCACACAGGAGATCATTTGAAGGAGACAAATGCAATCCTCCAATTGTAACTCTAATGCTTTATTTTGAAATTTTCAAACACCTAGGACCTTACATAATAGCAATTTAAACAAGTGATGGGAGCAATAGCCATGAAGTGGTGACGATGCTGGCCATATATTAACCAGGTTTTTAGTGATTATCTTTGATATGCTTTGCCCGAGACAGCACAGATTTAGTAATAAAGGTTATGTTTTTGTATATTTTGGTAAATTAACTTTTAACAATCCAATTTTCTATTTAAAATAAAGGGGAGCTTTTGAAGTATAGATATGTTTGGAAACATTTTCTAGTTTGCTCCAATGGCTTCTCATGTTGTAGTATCTTCCTTGTCATAGAGTACCCATTTCTGAATGGACTATTGACTCTACTCACTGTCCCTTTAGCTAACTCTCCCAAAAAATTTTAGGATTGGGAAGAAAATCTGACAGTATGAAACCAGCTTGTCAGATATCCCATTAACTCGATGCAGCACTCACCTGTGCTTTTATGGATATTATCTTATTCCTAACCCAAACCCAACACGTATCCTCATGCTCGGTTGCTGGATGATGGTCCATATAGAGTTAAAAACATCTTCTCTTGAGTATCAAGTCCTTTCATCTTTGTGAGGTTCCATATATTGGTTGTGTTTATACCTTATTAGGTTGTTTGATAATTATATTTTGATAGTCCTTTGCTTAATTTAAGTTATACCTGCCAAATTCTTTCCCTGAAGCACTGGTTCCTTCACTATAGGCACCTCTTGCATATGCATATATTGCTTGATGCCACATCTGAATGTTATCCAGAAAAGTATTGTCATTGGCTATCTTCTTGCTTGTGACTGTTCAAATCAAATACCGCTCTCATGCATCCTTTGCTTGTTAAAATCAATCTGAGTCTCTTTGATCACATTTGGGGTTGGGGAGCATTCTTTCGACATCTCTTCTGCATATCAGTCATATGATTTTATCTGGGTTTTTCCTGTCACAGAATGCGGCTTGATGTTGTCAGTGTTCTGATTAGTAGCATACTAACATGATCTCAACATGTTATACAGGCAGTGAAATTGGGAAGACAACAGTTCAGTGCTAATTATCACCTCATATTCAGACTATTTAAAGCATGCCTTTTCTTGGGTGTTCTTGCTACTATAATTTCTCTCTCTGGCATCTGCCAACTATCTTTGATGGACTTACTTGTCTGCTGTCTAGCATTTTTGCCCACTGGGTGGGGTTTGATACTGGTAATTAAGTTTATCTCTCTCTCTCTCTCTCTCTCTCTCTCTCTCTCTCTCTCTCTTCCTCTTAAGAATCTCTTACTGATATTTGGGTTTGTTCAGATTGCACAAGCTGTGAGGCCCAAGATACAGGATACTGGATTGTGGGAGTTGACGAGGGTGCTTGCTCAAGCTTATGACTATGGAATGGGTGCAGTTCTTTTTGCACCCATAGCTTGTCTTGCCTGGATGCCAATTATAGCAGCCTTCCAAACTCGTTTTCTTTTCAACGAGGCTTTCAAAAGGCGATTGCAGATTCAACCAATTCTTGCGGGAAAAAAGAAGCAAAGTTAATTTCCTCAGAGTCAGCAGCGATGTATGTACGTAGTACATGTACAGTCAAATCATTCTTATCGGTCCTCATTTTGAAATTGGCATACCTTAAAGCTAATTAATGTATATAAACATCCTATTAATAAAAATAAAATTGAAATTCAGAAGTCTCAACAAGCAAATTTCCCACAGGTTTGAGGTGGATCTTGGACTATGAGCCCCCCCTTCAATTACCCATTAAACAGAGCTTCCAACACATACTTTCAAGACTTAAAAGAGTGTAAATTCTAAGCTGGAGCCAATGATTGTTTCACCATCACCACATCCTCTGATCTGCTGCTTACTGTGCTTCTCTTGCAAGTCGTGTCAAATCACAATTGGATCCATCTTCCACAACTCAATTCTCCAGCTAATTAGCTCTTAAGCCATTGAAGCCTTATTTGATTTGAAGTTATATGTTGAAAAGAATAAATAGAGTTATTCTTAAAATTTGTTTGGCAGTGTTTTTAACAAACAGTGGTTTTAGCTTTTTTAACGCTAATTTTTTATTTTTTTTATTTTAAAAAGATTAAAAACATTTTCTAAAATCATTGTCAAACACATTTTAAATCACTTTATGTCAATAATTTTCTTCTATTAATTGGAACATGATTTCAAATTATTTTTAAAAATCACTAAACTCATTGATTCTTATTTGATTTGGATTTTATTTGTTTAATAAATTAAAAAAATATGATTATATGGAAAGCAAAAATTACTCAAGTCATTCGAAATGAATTTTGGCCTATGATTTCATGATACTATTGAGTTCCACAAATTTCTAGTAATGATTAAATAAATTTTTTAATTTTAAACTATTTTTAAAAATTAATGAATGTTATGTATCAAGTATAGATTAAAACTTTGATGAAAATTTTTAAAGAAGTCGAAGAAAATTAAGCAAAAACATGTGTAATATTTAAAAGAATTTTATATCAATATTGGGTTGTGGAAAGAGAATGAAAGGAGAAAGATAGTGTTCTTCGTTTCTTTGCTTTTTATAATTTTTTTCTTTATATTTTCCTTTCATTCTTACAAATTTATAGAAATATCTTTAATTTGTTCTCATAAAAATGTTGTCTATTTCATTTTGTTTCTAAAAAATGTTTCCCTAGAACAATGATTAAACAATATCATGAATTTTTAAAAATAATTATTTTTTATTTTAAAACAAAAAACCATTTTCAAAATCACTCGTAGGGTTCTAAACTACTTGAATAATTGGATTTAAAAATAAATAAGTGGAAAGCTAAGAATTAATGAAAAGCCCTTAATTAATTTTGCCAAATTTGCTAAATCAAGCTAGGATTGTAAGTCAAAAGTCCTAGCTTAAGCACCTCCATACAAGTAATCAACAACTTGCAAATCAATTTAGTGACTTTTTGATCATTGAGATGTTTGATCCATTGGTTTATTAAATATCAATTAGGGCAGGAAATCCAACCCAAAAGAATCCCAACCAAACCCTTTTACCCTAATTAAAAATCTAGCCAAACATGATATCAAAACATCAAATACCCAATATTCAAGTGTTTGTAAAATCTCATGTTTCTAACAAACTTTAACCTTCGACCTCTCCTCTCCTAGGCGACCAAAATTGAATCCCTTCTCCTTCCAAGCTCCTCAAAAGAAAATGTTTATACTTGATTGAATATTCTATGAGCATAGAACAAGATTATAACTACTCCAGAATGATCAAACAACTGCTCAAGAGGTGTCAATGCACACCCTAGCAAGGGGGTGCAGCAATGGCTTGTCCAAGGCAAGGGGATGATGGTGCAGCCTTGTAGCTTTTCAAGGGGGGGCGTGCCATCTGCTTTATGGGGAAGGGCATGACATACAACGCACAACCCTACCCCTAGCATGCATGTGTCTTGCATTTTGTTAGGTTTTCTTCCCCCAGAATGTCTACATGTCATCATCCTCCATTGTGGATAAGTAATTTCTTGCTGTAATTTCACTAGAAATTACTAAAATTACAATAAATATATTAAATATATACGTTCCCTAGAATGGGTAGTATCCAAGGTTCACTAAGGTAGAGTACCCAAGGTTCACTAAGATTGTACCTAAGGTGAACCAACTAACTAACCTATTAAAACATAATGTCATGCTTATATCTAAATGTAATTAAAGAAGTTGTGTCTTAAGTAGACAAGTTCCATACTTATACCCCATTAATTTTCTGCTTTACTGTTACCATTTTTTTCCTACAAAGAAATCCACTGTCTTTCCTTTGCTTTTTCTAGTTTAGAACTCTATTTTCTTAACTCGGACCTCTTACCTCCCTTAAGCATTTATCTAAGCATCTCAAGGCTTAAATTAATCACTCTTAAGGAATCCCAGCCACTCGTTTTCTAGAATTCCTGCAACTCTTTACCCTCACATTCATGCCTTAGATCTTATCAATTGGCTTCAAACGCCATATAAACCACGATGTGTTTGTTTCATGGAGATGTCATAGAAAAAGGAAACCCTTAAAATTTCCTGATGAATATCTTCCTTTCACTACTCCTTTTCTTCTTTCCTTAAAAATACTTATGCTATGTTTGGTGTACTATAGAAAAAAAGAATCAAGTATGACAAAATTAGTTACAAACTATACAGTTTTAAATTATTTAATCTTTATAGAGATTAGAAAAATAAGTCATATTCTTCATTTTAAAATTCTTTTGATGTTTTTTATTTGTCAATATTTTTGGAAGGTTGATCATTTAATTTGATATTTTCATGTACTATATATATATCAATGCTAATTGATTAGTTCCTTAAATGTTAAGGAGGATATCATATTCTTCAAATTTATGAATGATTCATTATAGTGTAGATAGATAATTTGCCCCTCATCGTATCTAACCAAACTTTTTGGCTTCTCCACTAATCTCAATCACCTAGTGTGTTCTCTATCTTGCACATATTTAAGGATCTAACTACAACCTCATATCTGAAAAAGAGGAATAACAGAGCTTAACTAGAGCTACAAAACAAATCCATGTGATGTGGTGTTCTTCGTCCACATAACAATAAGAAGGAAAATAAAAAATAAATAAAAAGGATATTCACTTGGTGTGGGAGACATCTAACAAGATTCAAAATTACACAATGATATTTCTAGCTTTTAATTGTGAAGAAGAAATTTATTTAATGAAGAGTCATGTGGGTAAGAGAGAATCTTAAACTCATCATTTTTCCTGTCAACCATTTTCATGATGATTCATGCCACCCTTGTCATAATTTGTGTCAATATTATTTTCTATTGTCACTTCCTCTCAGTGGTTCAAATAGCCCACCATAGTAAAATATTCTTTCCCTTTTGTTTTCTTAGACATTTTGACTCAGAGAGTTACTCAAAATTAGAAAGCAATACAATGTTCTTTTACACGATAAAAGCCACTATATGGAACATTTCTACTATACAATAAATAACATAGTACTTCAAAATTTAATAATAACTTATGTTGCTTATGGGGCACATCTCATCACGTTAAAAGATTCTAATTCAGGTAGACTAAACCATAGATATATCTTTTGTTCATTATTTATATAAAATGGCACCAATTTTCATATTTAGAAAATGTTGAGAAGATCAATGACACTGACTTTTCATTGACAAAATATCCAGCCATTTATTAACAAATATATTGTATTGTTTTAGTTGTATATTTGATTAGTTGCCTTTTATACTTAGACTACCAAGAATAGACTAGCATGATTGTAGGAAATCTCTTGTATAAAGCTACGTCTCCCGATTCAATATACATTCAAAAAGGAAATATTATTTTCCCTTTCTTTTACATGGTATCAGAGCGGGGAATGATACCTTAGCTCTTTGTTTTTTTCTTTTTCTTTTTGCCTTCTTTTTTTATTGTTGTTTCTTATTATCATGGCAAATGAGCAACATTCGGATGGAGGCAAGCTTGATGCTATTAATCCATATTTTCTTCACCATTTCGATTATCCAGGAATGATGCTTGTTTCCAAGCCTCTTAATGGGGATAATTATTCGACATGGTGTAGAGCCATGATGATTTCTTTGAATTCCAAATCCAAGTTAGGTTTCATAGACAGGACCACCACAATGCCGTCTGCCACAACCAAACCAGACAACTATGCTTCGTGGAAAAAATGCAATGATATGGTCCTCTCTTGGATTCTTAATTCACTCACACAGGATCTTGCAGACAGTGTAATTTTTTCAAACACCGCCTAGGAGGTATGGGAAAACCTTCGAGATCGTTTTTCTCAAAGCAATGCCCCTCATATTTTTCAGATTGAGAGATACATTGCTTGTCTTACTGAAGATCAAATGACTGTTGCGACTTATTACACAAGGCTAAAAAAAATTATGGGATGAACTAGGATCCTATAATGACACCATTTGCTTTTGTGGGGTGGATCATAAGAGACGCAAATTGATACAATTTCTCATGGGACTTAATGAGTCCTACAGTACAATCCGAGGACAGATTCTATTGATGAATCCACTACCTAATGTTGCCAAGGCTTACTCTTCCATTGTACAATAAGAGAAACAACGAAGCTTAGAGGTTGCACATGAGACAACAGAGAACTTAGCCATGGTTGTTCAAAGGACTGGTTAGTGGCTCTGGTTGTTCGACATGGACAAGGTTCTTCTTCTTATTCCAACTTGTCTAATCGAAAACCTTTGCATTGCTCTTATTGTGACCGTGACCATCATGTGCAAGAAAAATGTTGGAAGTTGAATGGGTACCCGCCAGGACACCCTAAACATGCATCAAACAGGTCCAATCAAGGAATCACTCATTTTAAGCGCAACAATAGCCATCGACCTTCAGTGAACAATGTCAAAGAGTGTCCAATGATGTAGGAAGTGCCATTGGTGACAAATGGGCTCTCTGGTTTGCAAATTTTGCAAATCTTATCCATCATGTAGGGTAAAGGAATAGCACAATCTGCCAATTCTAAAGTTGATGTTGTTGGTACTTCTTCAGGTTTGTTACAAACATTGTTGTGCCTCCATCAATTAATTATCGACAGTGGTGCAACAGACCACATTACCTCATATCCAACTTTGCTTATCAATAGTAGTAAGAACACCCATTTGCCACCAGTTGCTATGCTAAGTGGAGAACAGACTCTGATTACATCCATTGGAAATCTACCTTTGAATTCCAATATTACTTTAAAAAATGTGCTTGGTGTGCCATCTTTCAAGGTGGATTTAATGTCTGTGAGTCGCGTTACCAGAGATTTCAATTGTTCAATAACCTTTTTCCCTCATTGGTGTATTTTACAGGACTTGATGACAAGGTTGATGATTGGTTTGGGTGAACAACGAGACAAACTTTATTACTTAGTTGCATTGGCATCAGAGAAGCAAAAACCTCAAACTCTATCCATAGCAGCTACTTCTTGCCGTTCACCCAGTCCTCAAGTCACCTCCTCTACCGCTTTATGGCATCGCCGATTGGGGCATTTGTCTTCCTCTAGATTACATTTTATGGCAAAACATTTGTTAAGTTTTCCTTTCTAGTCTAATAATGCTTGTGATGTTTATGCCCTTGCAAAACAAATTTGACTTCCACTTTCTATTAGTTCAATTTCGTCTATTAGACTTTTTGAATTAATTCATTGTGACATTTGGGGCCCCCATAAAATTGCCTCTCTTTCTGGTGCAAAATATTTTATGACTATTGTGGATGATTATTCTCGATTCACATAGGTATTTTTTATGCATCACATAAGTGAAACACAACATTTACTTGTCAATTTTTTTCATTTGTCCAAACACAATTCCATGTTTCTATAGCCAACATTCGGGTTGATAATAGTGGAGAATTCTTCTTTATGTGGGAATTTTTTAAACAAAAAGGGACCACTTATCAACATTCTTGTGTCTATACCCCTCAACAAAATGGAGTTGTAGAGCGTAAGCATCGCCATATTCTTGAGATAGCTCGATCTTTTCGTTTTCAAGGCCACCTTCCTGTACATTTTTAGGCAGAATGTGTTTCTACTGTTGTTCATATCATTAATTGTTTGCCCACACCGCTCATTTCTCGTCAAACTCCTTTTGAGCGACTCTATGGAAAACTTCCTTCACCTTCGAGTTTTTGGGTGCCTAACATATGCTACCAATGTGCACGTTCCCCATAAATTCGCTCCTTGAGCCAAACGTTGTATTTTTCTTGGCTATCCAGCTAGTCAAAAAGCTTACAAGCTTTATGACCTTGCCACCCATAAAATGTTCACTAGTCATGATGTTGTTTTTCATGAAACTATTTTTCCTTATGAGTCAATTTCATCAATTTCCTCAAATTCAGGCCCTGTGGTTCCTCTTTTTGTATTTGATTCCTCACCACCAAAACCAGTTTCTCCTATCCAACAACCCACACCACCAAATCCAATTTTGCTTCCACCATCACCTACTAGTCCTCCTCGCAAACCCATTTTATGTCGTTTTCAACAACCTCATCACCTCTTCCACGACTTTATGTGATTATGTCTGCAACCAAGTGATGTCTCCTAACCATTTTCCGTCATTTTCATCAAGTCCACAAAAAGGTATGTGATAGCTTTTTTGCCATTTTGTCTTTTATCATTGTTACTCACCATAACATCGCTCCTTTATTGCTACTATCAATCAAGATATTGAGCCTACATCTTATACCGAAACAACTTCTCATCCCTATTGGCAAGAAGCAATGCAATCTGAATTGACCACTTTAGATGCCAACCACACTTGTTCCCTTACTTCTCTTCCTCTTGGTAAGAAGCCTATTGGTTGTCGTTGGGTTTATAAAATCAAACGACACTCAGATGGCACTATTGAGCATTTCAAAGCTTGTTTGGTTGCAAAAGGTTACACATAGCTAGAAGGTTTAGATTATCATGACACTTTTTCTTCCACTGCTAAAATGATTAATGTCCGTTGTTTATTAGCTTTAACAGTTGCCCAAAATTGGTCTCTTTACCAACTTAATGTCAACAATGCATTTCTTCATGGTGATCTCTATGAAGAAATTTATATGACTCCACTTCCTGGTCTTCAACGACAGAGAGAGAATCAAGTGTGTCACCTTCACAAGTTGTTGTATGGTTTAAAGAAGGCTTCCCGACAATGGTTTGCCAAGTTCTCTACAGTTGTCCAAGCTGTTGGATTTACTCAATCCAAAGCAGGTTACTCATTATTCACATGTCAGAAAAGCAAATCTTTTACAACTTTGTTAATATATGTTGATGACATTCTTATTACGGGTAATAATGTCAATGCCATATTAGCTCTCAAGCAATTTCTTCATAGTCATTTTTGGATTAAAGATTTGGGTGATTTGAAGTATTTTTTGGGCATCGAAGTTTCTCGGTCAAAGAAAGGTATTTCCATCTCATAATGAAAATATGCTTTCGAAAATTTAAAAGATGGTGAATTTTTTTGTGCTAAACCTATGAGCTTTCCCATGGAACAAAACGTAAAGCTCTCAGATTCAGGTGAATTGTTTAAAGATCCATCTCAGTATAGACAACTTGTTGGATGCCTAATTTATTTGACTATTACCCAACCGGATATCACCTATTCAGTCCATATGTTAAGTAGATTCATGCATGCATCACGCAAACCACACATGGAAGTTGCCTTACATGTGCTACGTTATTTGAAAAGTAGTCTAGGACAAGGTCTATTTTTCCCTTTTCATAATGATTTATCTTTGCGAGCTTTTTTTTTTTATTTGGATTGGGCTAGTTGTCCAATATCTCATAGATCCACTACAAGTTATTGTGTTTTTCTAGGATTTTCTCTTATTTCCTGGTGGACAAAGAAGCAGAAAATTGTATCTCTCTCCTCAACAGAAGCCGAATATAGGGCCATGATAGGTGCATGCTGTGAATTATCCTAGGTGCGCTCGTTATTGAAAAATTTGAGAATATTGCATCCGAAGCCAGCATTGTTGTATTATGATAACACAACCGCATTACATAAAGCAACCAATCATGTTTTCCATGAAAGAACCAGACATATAGAGATGGATTGTCATTTTATTCGTGACAAAATACAAGATGGTTCAATTGTAACCAAACATATTACTTGAACGAATCAACTTGTGGATGTATTCACCAAGCCATTGGGAAATGAAGCTTTCTCAACTATGATGCGCAAGTTAGGAGTTCTTGACATTCACTCTCCAACTTAAGGGGGAGTGTTGAGAAGGTCAATGACATCTAGCTTTTCATTGACAAAATATCCAACCATTCATTAACAAATATAGTGTATTAGTTGTATATTTGATTAGTTGCCTTTTATACTTAGACTACCAAGAATAGATTAGCATGATTGTAGGAAATATCTTGTATAAAGCTACGTCTCTTGATTCGGTATGTTCATTCAAAAAGAATAATATTCTTTTCCCTTTCTTTTACATAAAAGCCCATGCTACTAAATTTTTCCAATCCTATTGACTTTACTTCTTCAGTTATATAATTTCATAACCCAAACACGCAAGTTTTTGCAATGAATTAAAGAGAAGTAAATGAGGGAAGTTCATTTGGGAGTTCAAAGTCCTTTTCCTTTAATCAAGTGATGAATCAAGTGGGAAGTAGAAACTACACTATATTATCCACATGCTTGAAGAAAAGGAAGAAAGCCTATACGGGACCAACATTGTGCTTTAGTTTCTTCTCTCCTGTGAGATGATTGATAAGCTACTGGGATAGAAAGCTAGTTAATTTCTTCACAAGACTATAAAATTTTAATCCAAAGCAAGATGTTCTTGCCAAGTCCAGTAAAGATTTAGAAAAATAATGCAAATTGATGGCTTTCTCTATTTCCATCTCTCCACAAGTAAGCAACTAAACTTCAAGGCCATGATGAGACATCTTCTCACTTAATTTTAGTTACATGCATTGTTCATCATAATATTATTTTGATATCTTCTTTCTCATATTATGTACATAACTAATTGATGCGACTCAGGGTAGCTTAGCTTTAAAGGCGTATCAACAAAATTTATACCTTAAATACTATTACTAAAGTAGCCAAGCTACTATAGCATAGTGGTTCTAGGATCGTTCACTGGGAAGGGTTTTCGCAAACACAAGTGATATTCAAATTAGGAAAATAGGTGATTTTCTTATGGATGTTAGCTTTAAAAGAAGATGAAAATGTTTTAGAAAGATTTAAACTAATCTAAGCTAACATTAAAGACTAAAATAAAAGGGTGTAAAAGCAAGTTTCTCAAAGATAGGATAGCTATGCTCTGGCTCTTATGCAAATTGGAAATCTAAGGATAGGCTCCTCGCGTTGGGGTTGCAACTATGGTGATGCTTGCTTCCCGAACCGGTATGGATTTAGCAAATCAAGTTTTAATCCTTTAAAATGGCAAAACAGATGGTAGTGAATTTCATCAATGGTTATTCACCTTAGACTTCCTTTGAATGGCTCGTAAGAGATAACTAATGGTCTAAAGCCAAAAGCTTACCAAATATTGGCAACTCAAAGTCATTCCAGGTGATAAACTCACCTTTCAATGGCCATTGAAATTGGTTCTAACGGATTAATGCAAAACTTGGAATTGAAAACCTCACTTTCCAATAGCTCGTAGGAGATAACTAATGGATAGAAATCCAAAAGCTTATCAAGTATTGGCCGTTGGAAGTTGTCCAAAGGAAATAAAAACCAAACTTTGCATTAATGAACCATTAATGAAAAACGACTACCTTACCTTCCAGGTGCGAGAAATTTCCATGGGATTGCATCCAAGCCATCACATAACATCCATACTTTGAGAAACTAAAAGTTTTAGCCAATCATCCTCTGAGGAAAAGCCCTTAGAGGCTGTTTGGCTACTAAGAAAATAGAAATGGAGAAGAACAGGAGAAAAGAGAAAAACAAAGCTTTATATATTTCTAAGTTAATGTACAGAGGATCGATCACCAATCATCCCATTCTCCCCTGTTGGAGGTGTTGTGCACCTCTATATATAGCAAAATTACAAGATAAAGCTTTATGTCGGCTGAATACAAGGTTACAAAAGGAATTTACATGAGAAAATATCAAGCTAAAAATATTTGGGAAGTCGGTGGTGCGTGCGTGGAGAAACAGAGGATTCAAAGGAATTTCGCAATGTGAATTTCACATTGCGAAATTTTCGCAATGTGAAATTCACATTGCGAAATGGCAAAATTTCGCACCATGAAGAAAATCTCATTGCGAAATTTTCGCAATGTGAAATTCACCTTGCGAAATTGGTCATTTGGCATGATGCAGTTGCCTTCCGAAGGCCATATCTTCCTCATTTCAGCTCCAAATCATACACGGTTTGAAGCGTTGGATTCTTGACTTCCTAAGCTTTCAAATGGTATATAGCATGTAGAAAATGGACTTCGGGAAGTGCTCCAAAAGTGTGAAAGAAGACTGCAGCTGTTTTCTTCACTCTGTTTTCCTCTTCTCCATTGCTTGTGCTTGTGTTTCCACTTGAAATTCAAGCCTGTAATCATCCAAAATCCTTGCTTAACTCGCCCAAATAGCTCCTCCATCAATTGGCATGCTTGAATTGGTTCATAAGCTGATAAAAACATGTAAACTTGCCACAAAAATGGTTAAAACCAATTACTAAGGACCTTAATGAATTAATTGGGTTAAATGAATATGATTACTACTCAAAGGTGCTTAAAACCATTATTATTAGGTCTACAAAATAGCACTTTTTGGTAGTAATCACACCCCCCAACCGACTCATTGCTAGTCCCTTAGCAATGGAGGAGATAAAAACTAAGTAAACTATAATAATATACATAAAAGGGATCATGCAAATCACTCCAAAAAATGATATGAGTGGCATGATGGACATCCATGGATCAATAAAGATGTGAAACTCAACCTATAATAAGAGTTGTCAAAGCATTCACTTGATCATAGAGTACAAAGAATGGATATTATGCAAGTTTAAGCATCAAAAGAATTTCCACTCTCAAAAGATCCAAATCAAATTCTTCCACTAAAAGCTAAGTGTTAATGTGATTAGCTTCCGAGTATAGTATGGATAACTATCATCTCCCCCTAACCTAAGTCTTTCTTTAAGCTTAGCAAAATTAACCATCTCTTGATAGGCTAGGAACGCACCTCTTATTCACAATTCTTTTCACTTACTAAACTTAACCAATTCACCCATGTAACAAGCAGAGGATCGGTGACTCCCAACCAATAAAGGCTTAGGGCACCAGGCTTTAAAGGCTTTCGCCACCCCTTCGGACCATGCTCAGGTTTCAAGGCAAGAAAAGAAGTTTATTCTATTTATTTATTTATTTTTTTCTTTTTCTTTTTCTTTTTCTTTTTCTTTTTCTATTTTTTCAAAGACTCATTGGTCTTTATGAGGTGTCCCAACACTATTAAAGAGAGGTTAAAGGTGTCAAATTATGATTTCTCAAGCTTAGAGGGTGAGATAGTTTCACATCTTATAACCGGAATCTAATGTATGTGTGTGCGAATAGCTTAAGGTGGAAGAGATAAGCTTGCATGCAATGGGAGTTTCAACAATTCATCAACTTTTATAAGAGCATAATACAAACTCTAAGACTCATGTAATCAAGTTGAAACTCGACTTCTCTCATTTAATTTTGAGAGTTAATCCTTAATATCCATGGAGTTTAAAGCAAAAATTTAAAATTTAAACAAAAAGTAGCTAATTTAACTAAGTATGATAAAAATTTAAACTAATACTTACTTCCTCATCTCTCCCCCCAACCGAGATGAACATTGTCCTCAATGTTTGAATCGAAAATAAGGAGGAAGGAAGTGGTACCTCATGTGATGTGGACTTGGAGTTGAGAAGGTTGAACACCTGTTTCAAAATTCAAAAATTGAATGAGAGAGGAATTTATACTAAATATTTACAAAAATGATGAGTGGGCCCCACTTTGAGCAGCTGAGGACAAGGCTCAAAGGGTCCATGCCATGATGGTATATTCATATAAGTTGCAATGACATTTGAATGTAGCTTGCAGGGGTGTTAAAATTGGAGATTTTTGGCTAAAACAGGGGAAAACAAAGGAGGAGTGAACAGTGAGTGCCAAAATTGGCACAGTCACTGTTCACCTCCTTTGAAGCCCGACTGTGTGTTTTCCAAGTTTTGGGAAAAAATTCAAAAATGGTTTTTTAAAAGGTATGGTTAGGCTCTAAACAAGATTCCTAAGGTGTTTGGGTAGTTTTTAAATGATGAAAAACAAAATTAAATGATGGAAAATGAAAATCAAAGTGGACGGCCATGCATGGAATGGTTTTGAAATTCGATTTTTTTTTAAAAAAGTTTTGGATGGATGGGATTTGAAAAATTGGGTTCCTAAGGCTTAGAATGGATGAAGGGAAGGTTTCTTTTTGGAAGAAATTGGGTTTTGATTTGAAAACAAAAGGTTTGGAAATGCATTCATGAATTTTTAAACTTGGAAAAACATGTAATTCAAGAAAAAGGCCTTCCCGAGAGCTTTGTTTTTAGAAATTAGCTTGAAAATCATTTCGCACCAAGATAAACAAGGTGCGAAAGTTTTCACACTGGTAATTGAGGTGCAAAGATAGCATCCGGGAGGCTTGGCTTTCCAAAATGTATAGAAATTCCTTTTCGCACCATGCACTGTCACTATGCGAAAAATTCGCACTGAGTGTGTTCATGGTGCGAAATTCCACTGAGAGCTTTGCTTATGCATTTTGGCTCCCCTGTTTCCTCTGTTTCACCTCCATTTCGATTTTTGCAAGCATCGTACCTGCATGAACACTTCAAAACTCATCTTAAAACCATATTAAAGCTAAATTAAAGCTAAGAATTCAAACTAAAACATGCATAAATTTAAAGAAAGCATAGAATTTAAATGAAGCTGATAGCATGTACCCCAAAAAGAAGATGAACTATTTAGCTCATCCTCACTCACACACCCACTTCATGTTGAATTCCCCCTGGATCCCAAACAAAATTGGCATTCTTCCCATTTGGTCCAAGGGAATTCGTTTCTCTTCTCTTCCCTGGAGAAGTGGATGCTTTAAAGGGTTCAAGTAACCCTTTATCATCTTGAACCTTATGATTTTCAATGGAAGGTTGGTCCATAAAGTTGTCATAGCAATCCCCCACCAAAGTGTCGATCATCAACACTTTCCTTGATCTTTTTGCATTGGTTCCTTGAAGGTTATGGTGGGGTTGAGGAGGAAGCTTCCTTTTCCCCCTTGCTATGTCGAGATTGGTGAGCTTCTCAATGGAGTCTTGAACTTTTTCTATCCTTAGTGATAGATCATTGTAAACCCCCTCCATTCTTACATTTATTGAACTCTCCAAATTATCAATCTTTTCATTAAGATGAGAGTTGATCTTTTGTTGCTCACCTACAAAGTCCTCCATGACTTTGCTTATCTTCAAAATGGCTTGCTCCAATGAAGATGTACTCATTGATAGTTGAGGTTGAGGTTGGGTTGCAAGGTTGGTATGGTTTATATACTCAAATGAAGTTGGCATGGCTTGTGGTTGTGCTTCAGTATGCACATTCCTCAATTCAAACTCCTCTATCTTTCTAGCCATAGATGCTAGCTTTGCCTTCATGCTTATGTCTTCATTTAAGACATACTTACTACCCCATTGGCTTTGTTGAACTTGCCTTTTCCCTAACTCAATCCGATCCCTCATGGATAGGTATGCAAATTTGTCCTTATCATGATCATAATGAGAGCTTTGATCTTCATGTGGAATTTCCATTTCTAAAAAAAATGATATTCAACTAAGCCCCTTTTCTTCAACTTGTACCAGGGTTCCCTCTTGGTCTCGAATCCAACAAGGAATGCACAAATTGAAATTAAAACAAAAATAAAAGAAAAGAGAATAAAAAAAAAATTTAACTAAATAAAAACTAAACTAAAAAAAAAAAAAAAAATTATAAGAAAACTCACCAAACTTGTGATGAAGATCACAAGTTACCCTTAATGGTTGCTTCACTGTGCTTGTGGCACCTTCCCCGGCAACGGCGCCATTTGATGCGACTCAGGGTAGCTTAGCTTTAAAGGCGTATCAACAAAATTTATACCTTAAATACTATTACTAAAGTAGCCAAGCTACTATAGCATAGTGGTTCTAGGATCGTTCACTGGGAAGGGTTTTCGCAAACACAAGTGATATTCAAATTAGGAAAATAGGTGATTTTCTTATGGATGTTAGCTTTAAAAGAAGATGAAAATGTTTTAGAAAGATTTAAACTAATCTAAGCTAACATTAAAGACTAAAATAAAAGGGTGTAAAAGCAAGTTTCTCAAAGATAGGATAGCTATGCTCTGGCTCTTATGCAAATTGGAAATCTAAGGATAGGCTCCTCGCGTTGGGGTTGCAACTATGGTGATGCTTGCTTCCCGAACCGGTATGGATTTAGCAAATCAAGTTTTAATCCTTTAAAATGGCAAAACAGATGGTAGTGAATTTCATCAATGGTTATTCACCTTAGACTTCCTTTGAATGGCTCGTAAGAGATAACTAATGGTCTAAAGCCAAAAGCTTACCAAATATTGGCAACTCAAAGTCATTCCAGGTGATAAACTCACCTTTCAATGGCCATTGAAATTGGTTCTAACGGATTAATGCAAAACTTGGAATTGAAAACCTCACTTTCCAATAGCTCGTAGGAGATAACTAATGGATAGAAATCCAAAAGCTTATCAAGTATTGGCCGTTGGAAGTTGTCCAAAGGAAATAAAAACCAAACTTTGCATTAATGAACCATTAATGAAAAACGACTACCTTACCTTCCAGGTGCGAGAAATTTCCATGGGATTGCATCCAAGCCATCACATAACATCCATACTTTGAGAAACTAAAAGTTTTAGCCAATCATCCTCTGAGGAAAAGCCCTTAGAGGCTGTTTGGCTACTAAGAAAATAGAAATGGAGAAGAACAGGAGAAAAGAGAAAAACAAAGCTTTATATATTTCTAAGTTAATGTACAGAGGATCGATCACCAATCATCCCATTCTCCCCTGTTGGAGGTGTTGTGCACCTCTATATATAGCAAAATTACAAGATAAAGCTTTATGTCGGCTGAATACAAGGTTACAAAAGGAATTTACATGAGAAAATATCAAGCTAAAAATATTTGGGAAGTCGGTGGTGCGTGCGTGGAGAAACAGAGGATTCAAAGGAATTTCGCAATGTGAATTTCACATTGCGAAATTTTCGCAATGTGAAATTCACATTGCGAAATGGCAAAATTTCGCACCATGAAGAAAATCTCATTGCGAAATTTTCGCAATGTGAAATTCACCTTGCGAAATTGGTCATTTGGCATGATGCAGTTGCCTTCCGAAGGCCATATCTTCCTCATTTCAGCTCCAAATCATACACGGTTTGAAGCGTTGGATTCTTGACTTCCTAAGCTTTCAAATGGTATATAGCATGTAGAAAATGGACTTCGGGAAGTGCTCCAAAAGTGTGAAAGAAGACTGCAGCTGTTTTCTTCACTCTGTTTTCCTCTTCTCCATTGCTTGTGCTTGTGTTTCCACTTGAAATTCAAGCCTGTAATCATCCAAAATCCTTGCTTAACTCGCCCAAATAGCTCCTCCATCAATTGGCATGCTTGAATTGGTTCATAAGCTGATAAAAACATGTAAACTTGCCACAAAAATGGTTAAAACCAATTACTAAGGACCTTAATGAATTAATTGGGTTAAATGAATATGATTACTACTCAAAGGTGCTTAAAACCATTATTATTAGGTCTACAAAATAGCACTTTTTGGTAGTAATCACTAATAGAGGTCTCTTTAGACATCTATGTCTCTTCGAGGGCTATTTGTTCAATTGGTACCTCTTTAAGGGCTACTTTTTCAATATATACCTCTTAAAAGACTATATGTTCGTTTATGCCTCTTTGGGGGTTATTTGGGATCAATTAGTCATTTTGTGGCCTCTTCAAGAGTATCAAGTTTTCAAGTGTTTTCCTTGTTTTTTCCTTGTGTTTTCCTATTTTGGGGAATTACGTTCTTTGAGCTAATAAGTCTACCACATTCAGGTGTACCTTAAATTTATCTTTTGTTATTATAGCTACTTGTCATACTAAGACATAAATGCAGGGAATCTTGAATCTCTTTGGTCACTATCTCAAGCTCAAGTTACGTGCATGAAAACTTCCTAAGGCTTTTAGATCCTATGCAACATAAGCAAAAAATAAAAAAAAATAAAAAAAATACATTTTTAACATAAAATGATCTAGAAGAAAGATACAGAAAACTCTACCTTTGATTTGGATGTTCTTAAATTAAATTCATTTGGAGAAGATCAAAAGCGAAGTCATTAAAATCCTTGTAAACCCATTCTCTTCCACCAGGTGACTAAACCTCAAACCTTGGCACTCTAAATGGTAAGGTGTTTGGGAGGGAGGAAGTTAAAGCTCTCCCTACTATCCAATGGTAGAAGATGACTAACTAGGGGTCACCCCTATGTAACCTTGTGTAATTACCAAAATGCCTTTATGCACATAAGTGAACTTAGAGCTTATCTAACCCTCATAAACCATGCCATCAAGATATATGATCTCAAACAAGACCATTAGGACATAAGATAATATTGGCTCCCTTAGAATCTGATTCTAAAATTGATTCAACATTTCACTAAAGAGAATCAATTGTACTCCAATACTCTATGTAAATAATAATGAGATAAAGCTTGAGTATTTGACCTACTATCCACTACATGTAGACTCCCTATGAACTGGTATTTATAATTTAACAATGTAGTGTTATCACCTATCAAGATTACCTCTTTAATCCTTGAGTTATAGATATTTCTTATTATGTGATCAATTGACATACTCTAACTACAAAGAGCATATGTCAAATCTCACTTAAGTGAAATGTTATGACCATAGTCTTCTAAACCACATGTCCTTTGGTTCACCCAAGGGTACACATAGTCTCAATACTATGAGATATCATGGTGTCCTTATTGAGAATATCTATTATCACTAGTCTCTATTAACAATGACCTAATCCATAAAGATATGTGACCACATTAGGGTCTCACCTATAGGTTAAAGCCTCTTATTAATGTTGGCATAGGCTTGATACCTTCTCAAGGTTGAAAGTGTAACATCCTAATTTTTAATAGTAATACTTTTGAAGTTCCTCATAACCACCTTTTTACTAAGCAAGCAAGAGCATCACCTTTGTATACTCTTTTACCAAGCACGAGGTGTCTAAGGTATGCAACTAAGTATGAGGCGTCCACGTATGAAACCAAGCATGAGGTATTCAAGGCATGCAACCAAGCATGAGGTGTCCAAGGCATGCAACCAAGCATGAGATGTCCAAAACATGCAACCAAACATGAGGTGTCCAACTCATGCAACCAAGCACAAGGTGTCAAAATGCATGCAACCTAAAGGACACTAAGTCACTCTTCGCTTGACACATAGTATGACATGGTGACTTAGCAAGCTACTACATTTGCTAAGTAGTTGCAAGGATTAAGCACATGCCATGTGTCGTCTCCAACAAGTTGTTGCACCTCTCAAGTAGTTGCAAAGATTAAGCATGTGTCATGCGTCATCTCTATGCAATAAGGAAGACACTAATCAATTTCCTTTGATCGACACTAGCGACGAGTCACCTATATGTCTACTTGCTTTAGGTTCCTATAAGTAGGTTGTTCACCTACCAAGAAAGAAGAGGAAAGAAGTATGAAAAGGCTCTTATGGTGGTGTTATTCCAAATGTTGGATCTTTGAGCCGTCGTAATAGATGTAGTGCAACAATCCTAGTTTAAAAGGTGAGTGATCTTATAATGCATGATTTTACATGGGTTCAGAATTATATCTCATGTTTCAAATGTTATATGTATTCATTATTATTATTATTTTTAAATATCATTAGATATGCTTTGAAAATGTGTTGGTCAAATGCTATGTTTTTAATAGATATGTGTTCCTTGTATCTTTGATATTTATGTATATAAATAGTTAAGGTGGTTTGGTGATAATGAAGTGATGGGTATGGTTTAGGGACACTTTATCTAAGGAGGTTAGGTCTTAAGCGAGACCATTGTGCCTCTTCCAGTCTTTCCTAGGAGCCTAACTAGTACTAACTATTCACTAAAAATCACAAGTACAATCATTATGGTATTTTACATTATTACTTTGGATGCGATTGTAATATACCTTAGACCTATATCATTTTGTAGAGATAAATGGGCACACTGTAGCCAATTGACCTAGTGATCTTTTATGTTGAGAGATGAATGGGCATTGGAGCAGTTTCTATGAGAAGTGTGTCGAGAGATATAAGGGCACTATGTTTATAAGGCACCATGATATGTGAGACATATGTTGTTTGTAGATGCATATCTGATATATGCCAATGGACGAAGAGAGACTGTAGTAGTTGTATTATATGATATTGGGATGTGTCAAGAGTTGGAGTGGCATTGTAACCATGTATTATGCATGTGTTTGATTTATTATACATTAGGTTGTTCGATGTTGCATGCTTTGGGTGTTACATATATAATGAAACACCTTTTTCTATTTTGGACTGACCATCATAAAACCTACATTATATGATCATTCACTGAGTCATACTCACTTTGTCATTCCCTAAATTTTTTCAGATAATGACCTAGTAGAACTAGATACCAAGCAAGTTCCGAAGAATAGATAACAAGGCATATAACTACTGCTACCTTTTTCTTTTTTCTTATTTTTGGATAGATTACTAAAATGTAACCTCTTTCTTAGGTATGTACAAGTTTTTGGTTCCTTAGGGCTAGGTTTTGTGTACTTAAAGCTTTGTACCTTGAAAGGGTAATGAGTATGTAGCTTTAATATGTTTCCTTGTGCTACTTTGACACAGTTTATTTTATCGCAAGTTAATTTCCCTTCATAAGATAGTATATCCATCTCAGTCTTAGATTAGAGATGAGACACTATCTTGCAAGGATGGTGCCTATGAAGGGTGGGTTTTCATAGTAATGAATACATATAACATTTAAAACATGAGATATATAATACTAAAACCATGTAAAATCATGTATTATAAGATCACTCACCTTTTAGATTGGGATTGTCTCACTACATCTATTATGACGCCTCAAAGACCCAACCTTTAGAATAATACCACCATAGGAGCCTTTCCATACTTCTCTCATCTTCTTTCTTAGAAGGTGAACAACCTATTTATAGGAACCCAAAGAAAGTAGACATATAGGTGACTCATCGCTAGGTGTCGATCAAAAGTAATTAGTGTGTCCCTTATTGCATAGAGATGACATGTGGCACATGCTTAATCCTTGCAGCTACTTGGCAAACACAACAACTTGCTGGAGACATGTGGCACGTGCTTAATCCTTGCAGCTACTTGCCAAGTGCAACAACTTGTTGAGTCACCATCCCATACTAGGTGTCAAGTGATGAAGGATCCTTAGTGTCCTCTAGGTTGCATGCATTTCGACACCTCATGCTTGGTTACATGTCTTGGACAGCACATGCTTGGTTGCATGCTTTAGACACCTCATGCTTAGTTGCATGCCTTGGACAACTCGTGCTTAGTAAAGGATAGACAAGAAGGTGATGCTCTTGCTTGCTTAGTAAAAAGGTGGTTAAGAGGAACTTCAAAAGTATTACTATTAAAAATTAGGGTTGTTACAAAAAGTCCATGAAGTATAGTAGCGTAGTGAATCATGATAGTTGATATCCTTATACTCAAATTAGGAGGTAGTGCACTACAATCTCTAATAGATTGCTCAAATCCATGAATAAATTGTAAACAACTTATCATCTTGGAAGAAACATATGACTTGTATCCTCTATGTACAATGCAAATTATATGGGTGTGTATGTTCAAAGAACAAATTAATGCAAGTAGGATAATAAAAGAAAACAAAGAAACATAAATAAATGAATAAATCCCAATATGTTACATCATGTCATACTTTTTAGGGCTCAATCCTAACAATAAATTTATCATACTTCAAGTGTGTTTTAGATTTATTTGTTGTAGTACTATTTATTTGGAATCTAGTTAATTATCCTTTAGGGATATCACATCATATTCGCTTATATCATAACAAAAAAAAAAAAAAAAAATTACTTTCTAAGATTTTTCATCACTTTTCTGGAATTGGCTTTTCTCCCCTTAATGATGAGAAACTCGTCTAATCACAATGATAATTTGGTCAAAATGCCATACATCTTTCAAGTGTATAGATAGGCTAGTCACTACATAAAACTTTTGGTTTTATAATGTAAGTCCATATGAATTTACAATAAATTGATCGATCATTACTCTAGAGGACCAAGTTGGTCATGTAAGATTCTTCTCAATCTAGCATAATACAAAGTGTCATTCACATAGAATTGTATGTTATTAGTGACATAATTTAATCTCTTCTAGAGCTTCCAATCAAGTTTGCTTGATATAGATTGACATCAGCTGTTGTATATGTTGTATAATTGATAAGACAAATATCTTAGAATAAATCCATATTAAATGTTTGATATTATATGCATACAACTAATAAATATGACATATGCATGTATTAAAAGAGTGATTTAACTTTTTTCATAACATGGAATGAATAATTTCAAAGATTTCAACATCCATAATTAGAAAAAAGAATATTAAGGATATAATTAAATCAAATATGAATATAGAAAATGAAGAATTTCATTGATTCAAAAAGGAAAAATTCACATATTTCCTTTACAACCGTTGGTTATGAAAATATATAAAATTCATATAGCTTCAAGTTGTGAGTCACACAATAATTTTTATAAGAATATATACAATAATAGTTTCAAGTTATGATAATTTATCATATTTTTATAGTTCTTTGTAGATGTAGGCTAAGAGAATTTCTATCTTTATATAATTTCACATATATAATTCAATTTGAATTGTATTAAAAAAAAAACTAAGAATACAAATTATACTAAAATTTCATAATAGCAACTAACAATAAATAAATAATAAAAATGATCAAATAATTGGTTAAAGTATTTATTTTCTTACTTTCATAACTTTTGGTTATGAATAATAATAAGTACATAGCTTTTAATTATGCATAATAACATAATATTTCCACTTAGTATTTGACTTTTTTTTTTTATAACTTTTGGTTATAAATAATTTTAAGTATGTAGCTTTTAGCTATACATAATAAGGAAAGAAATAAAGCTTTTGTATTTTTCATAACTTCTAGTTATGAATAATAACAGTTACTTAGCTTTTAGTTATGAAGTATTTTTCATATAACTTTTAATTATATGAATTTCACAAACTTGTACAAAAATTGTTAATTAATCATTTTGTTCTTTATTTTCTGGTTATAACAAAATGTATATTAATAATTTTGACATAACCTTTGGCTGATACAAAGAATGTTAATTTTTTTCATATTCATAACTTCTACTTATAAATAATAATAATTACATAACTTCTTACTATGCATAATTTCTTTATATATATATAATAAAATATTTTTCATATAGGTGATCAAATAACATAAAACAATACATAATTATAATGATTACATAAAAATAAAAATAAAACTTATATTACGACATACTTTCTCATAATATTTGATGTAGAAGTCTTGAAAAAAATGAACGATGTTTCAAAGATTAGAGTCTCATGTTAATAACATGTTATAAAATAAAAGAATTAGAAGAACAAACAAGAATAACATAAATGAGAATGGTTAGAGAAGAATAGACTATAATTTCATTAACATCCTCCTTTTATAGAATCAAGAGGAGATGTACATCGATATCTATGATTATCCACAAGTTCTCATAATCTAATAAATTCTCATATTTTGTAACAATAAAAATGTTAAAATGGTTTTATGGCTTTGGGTTAAGTTCAAGTTGTTCAAACTTTCACTTGAATCCAACCCAAATTGAGTTTAAGTTATATATATATATATATATATATATATATATATATATATATCTATATATATAATTAAAAAAAAAAAAAAACTTAACTCAAACTTAATCCAAATATTAAAAATCATTATTCAAACTTATTCAAAGATCATACTGAGTTAGGATAACCCCTCCAAGTTACATGCATAACATGGTTCGTTAGAAATTAAGAAACACAATTTCTTATAAGTTTTTTATGTAGTTCATTAGCAACCAAGAACCACATTAAAATGAACATGTGGAATTGGATTTAGAAATTGAACTTGCTATCCTATATTAAATTAAAATAACAATAATTTTGTCTCCATTTGTAAATCATATTGCCATGTGTAATATTAATTGATTTATAATATTCTTAGATATTATTAGTGATATTAGAGGCATCATATTTCTAATAGGAATAGTAATAATTAGGTTTTTTGGGTTTCACTAAACACAATAAATTTTCTTTTACTTTGGCTATATGGCCTATTAGAAACCACAAACCACATTCTACAATAATAAATAAATAAATAAATAAGTTTTTATGTGATTTCATTAGATACAAGAACTACATCAAAATGGGCTTTCCGAATTGGATTCAGAAATATCTAGGATTAAATTCTCTTTGTAGTTATTAATTTACAATAGTGTACTCACTAATATTTTATTGAATCATAAAGGTTTGTTTCTATCACTTGTATTTTTTGCAACAATGAAGGTGGTATAACATTGTTGTTTTACTAAGAATATTTGAAATTGTATTAAATACTATTGCCTACTCTTAATTACTTTTCATGGGTAAATTTTTCTTATATATAGAAAACTTTTAAGTTTATAAAGAAGAAGACAAAAAAAAAAAAAGGCTATAATGGTTTTGGTATTGAGTATTATGTAATGCTCTACTCAACATAAAGTTATAAATAGTGAATGTATAAAGCTAACACCCTATATACATGGCCCTGTACAATAGAAAGACCAAAAACTGAATATAGCCAAATAATTGAAGACTTTACTAATGTTTATCACACTATTTATTAGTCCCTCACAAACTCAAAGGCCTAGTTAAGATTGTGAGTTTATTTCGAAAATGAAGGAATCATTGAACAGGAAGAGCTTTGGTAAGACAATCAACAGGCTGATTTATAGAGTGTGTATAATGCATAGGAATAGTTTTCTCAACCATATTTTCTTAGACAAAATGAAAGTTAATCTTGATGTGCTTCGTGTGGCCATGAAAGACTAGATTGGCAGTCATATAGTTGACACTAAATATTGTCACAATAGATATAAGGAATAGAGTTGGAGGCAATGTTAAGTTCTTGAAAAAGAGTCAATTCAACTCAATTCAATAGCACCATTTGCAACAACCTTGTAATTAGATTCAATAATGGAACGAGACACAACTTTTTTTCTTTGTAGAAGATCATGAGATGATATTAAAGCCCATAAACACATAGTAGTCGTTGGTACTTCGACGATCATCATGGTTGGAAACATAATCAACATCAGTAAAACATGTTAAATTGTAAAATGGAGTAACTTAGATTGAAAGGTCATAATGAGAAGTCCTTTTCAGATAGCGTAAAATGTATTTTACAGCTTGCCAATGAACAATAGTAGGAGAATGCATAAATTGGCAAACTTTATTTATGACAAAGAAAATGTCTAGTCTTGTTAATGTACAGTACTAAAGAGCCTCAACTACACTTCTATATGTAGTGTCATCTGTAAGATTGCTCAAAAATAGCTAAGACTTGTAAATTCTAGACTTAAATCATGTCGCCATAGGGTGATCATTGTGAGTTGGTGGTCTGGCTTTCTCTAGAAGAATATGCAAGTCCTCTACCAAATGAAGGAAAGAAGTAGAGTGTTGTATGTTGGGATTGAGCCCCTAAAAGCAAGACATGATGTAACAAAGTTAGACTTAACTATCCCTTTTATACATTGACATTGATTTTAGCATTCGGTTTATATCTCTTATATTGTACATGACTTAGATACGCTAAGAGTTTCACAAAGGATACAAGTCAAGGGTTCCTTGTAAGCAAATAAGTTGTTCACTATTAGTTTATGGATTTGGGAAATCTAGTAGAGACTATAGTCCACCACCTTCTAATTGGAGGGATGACTTGTCTTGGCCGTCAAGATGGGTTTCCCATGATGACTGGACTAGTATATGTGATACACATTGGACAAGACTTACGGTGAATCATGACATAAAGCTATCAATTGTCATGATTCACCAAGCTACTTGTGGACCCCGCATTTCGGCTCAATGCGTTTCCCACTCGATAGCGAAACTCGCTTTTTATTTGAAAAATTATGATTTTTATTTATTAAGAAAATGACTTGGAGTCGCCACTTATTTTTGTTTTATTTTTTTAAAGGGTAAACAAAATAAGAAAGAAAACCCTAAGTGTGACTCCTTATGTGGAAAAGGTGATCTGCGAAAAACCGGATTGGGTTCGGGGGTCAGGTTACTTATCGGGAAGGTACGATAAAGACCGTAGCACCCCTCTAAGTCCCTAAAACGGGTCTCTACTAATAAAATGAAGCTTACATGGCCATTGATGAGGAAATCAATGAATACCCGGAACTATCATGCACATCTGAGAATCAAAATATACGTAGCGAATGATCAGAATGAGTGAATGCGTACCTGGGCAGCAAACTGCAACGCGCTATCATGGAATGGGGTTAGTGAATAAACACAGAATGATTATTTGTATATCAAGGAACAGAATAAATCAATCACGCATGACAAACAAATAAATAAATCAATCAATCAATTGTGAATTCAAGTATATGGGGCGCCCACCAAAGCCCGTTTTATCTTGCCTGAATCAATTTCGATAACTCCATTGTTCGGAATTACAGAACTTGATTCCTTGCTTATTTCAAAACATTTTAAAAACAGAGGAAGTATGAAAAATTGCTTGCCAGAAATAAAAGTGGCAACAAAGCTTTATCAAAAATGTGATTTTGGAACCTAAGGAAAATGCTTTAAGGATGAAGAAAAAGGTGGAACGTCGGCGGATAGGATTCCGGGCATAAGACACCCGGGGAAGGTGGAACGTCGGTGGATTGGATTCCGGATGCAAGGCATCCGGGTGGAATGGCGGAGAAGAGGAATTCCGAAAGTGAGACACCCGGGTGGAATGGCAGCGGAGAGGATTCCGGGGGGAAGGCACCCGGATGGAATGACGGCGGAGAGGACTCCGGGTGTGAGACACCTGGGGAAGGTGGATCGTCGGTGGATTGGATTTCGGATGCGAGGCATCCGGGTGGAATGGCGGAGGAGAGGAATTCCGGGAGTGAGACACCCGGGTGGAATGGCGGCGGAGAGGATTCCGGGAAGGAAGGCACCCGGATGGAATGACGGCGGAGAGGACTCCGGGTGTGAGACACCCGGGGAAGGTGGATTGTCGGTGGATTGGATTCTGGATGCAAGGCATTCGGGTGGATTGGCGGAGGAGAGGAATTCCGGGAGTGAAACACCCGGGTGGAATGGTGGCGGAGAGGATTCCGGGGGGGGGGGGGGGGGGAGGCACCCGGATGGAACGACGGCGGGGAGGAATTTCGGGTGTGAAACACCCGGATGGGATGGGCTATGCCGGGCGCCACAAGGGGACCTTTTGGGTGTCCAAAGGGACTTCATCTTCGACAATGAGGCTGACAGCAGAGCGCGTGCGGGTGCGAATAGGTTAGTGGTTACGAAGCAACTGAGTCACACGAAAGTTAGGATGGATGTGGTGGTGAGAATAGTGTGGAAATCTAGAGAGATAAATGGGTATATGCATGGTGGTGTAAAGAGGAAAATATAGGCAGGCATATGTGAATGGTGATTTGCATGGGATTGGTGGCATGGTGGAGAGAGAAAATGATACGGGTATGAAGAGATATGGGGGTAAGAGAATGGTTTCAATGGATATGAGAAAGAGTGAGAGATAGCATGCACCCGTGAGACTCCATGTGAGCGATGGAGTGGGATGGAGAATGGATGAGAGGAAGATGGGTATGGTGGAGGATGCTTGATTCCTGCAAGCTTGAGTGAGGAAATGGGTATGACGACCTAAAGAGAGAGGTGGATAGACGAACGACGGGTATAGGGATGCTGACGAGGTGAGCTTTGCTGCCACGACGACTACTCCAGATTTTCTAGGATCTCCTTCAAGCAGGGATCAGAGAAACAACCCATTCCATGAACAGGCGCCAGAAACAGAGGAAGATGGAAAAAACAGAGCACCAAAGAAAATGAATAAATAGATAAAACTGCGGAGACTTCACTTCATGAATCATCAGTGAATCCTCCGAGCAGGTGGGAAAATTGAATCAAAAGCTACCCTGGGCATGATTCCCGGGCATTTCATAGTCACAATAGAGGCAAACCAAATTTATATTCACAATAGCAAGCACAAACACATGGTTATATCCCAACAAACAAACAAGTGGCCTTTAACATCCACCCCAAACAAATCACTGAGCATTCAAATGTCAATAAAAGATATAGAGGATTGATAAACGTACCTGGAAATCCCTTTCTCTACTGAATATTTGAGGCTTCCAACTCACTCTTTCCTCTTTCGTGGGTGCTCTGCTCACAAATCCTTCTCAAATGATCATGAAAAAAAACCCCTCACTCTCTCTACAGCTCCTCCAATATCTCATCTCTCCCTCCCTTCTTTCCCTGTATCTCTGATTTGCCTTTGCAATGATCTCTGCTGCAGCCCCATTTTCTGCCACCTTTTTGGCCGCCCCTTCTGCAACCATTTTTTCTTCTGCAGCCACTTTTTCTGTCCAATCCTTCTGCAGCCACAAAAAGCGAGGTCGATTCCTTATGGCCACTAAGGATGCGACACGTGGCCCGCTGGGATAGCGACACTTGGCTAAACATGGGATCTGCTGAAACAAATAGTGAAAAAGTGACCCATGCCTAAATGGGGGTCTACAAATATGCCCCTCTTCGGTAGAGTTCACGAGTGCAAGAGATATGAACACTGAAGTGTAAAGCAAGTGTGAATAGTGAGTGCAATGAAGTGAACTCTACCAAAGAACCAAGGAGACCCCCATAGGGACACTAGCAAAACACGAATTCGCGCAGGCTGATAGACTAATCACAAAGGCTCTAATCCTAAAAGAGAAAGATGTCTCAAAATGCCTCTAAAGTCACACTAAGGATCTAGGCTCCTTCTAAGATGTCTCCAAAAGTGACTCGAAGATCGATGTCAAAAACGAGTAACGGTCGAACCACCCTAGAGTAAGGACAAGAACATGTCTAAAGGAGACTGCCTTATGCGGACTCCGAGACGAATACGCGATAAGCACCGGGTAATGAAGTGAGGAGAACGAGAATAAGTGCAAATCCATGAAGGTGAGACGTGCAATGCTAGCGAATATGAACGTCAGGAGTTGTGACTCTGAATGATAAGACTGACTCTAAACACTAAACTGAGGAAAATAATGGCTCTGGAAGCCAAACCAAAAAGCTAACTCTAAACACTAAACTAGAAGGCCCATAGGTGAAGATCTACGGTGGTGATACAATAAAAAAAAGACTATAGATGAAAATCTATGGTGGTGAAAATGAAATGCCCACAGATGAAAATCTATGGTGGTGAAAACCTCGAAAGCCCAAGGATGAAAATCCATGGTGGTGAAATAACCGAAATGCCTATAGATGAAAATCTATGGTGGTGAAAATCTCGAAAGCCCAAGGATGAAAATCCATGGTGGTGAAATAACTGAAATGCCCATAGATAGAAAATCTATGGTGGTGATAACTGAAACAAATGCTCATAGATGAAAATCTATGATGGTGAATCTGAAATGCCCACAGATGAAAATCTATGGTGGTGATAACTGAAGCAAATGCTCATAGATGAAAATCTATGATGGTGAATCTGAAATACCCATAGATGAAAATCTATGGTGGTGAAATAACTGAAAAAAATGCTCATAGATGAAAATCTATGACGGTGAATCTGAAATGCCCATAGATAGAAAATCTATGATGGTGATAACTGAAACAAATGCTCATAGATGAAAATCTATGATGGTGAATCTGAAATGCCCACAGATGAAAATCTATGGTGGTGAAATAACTAAAATGCCCATAGATAGAAAATCTATGGTGGTGAAAATGAAATGCCCACAGATGAAAATCTATGGTGGTGAAATAACTTAAACAAATGCTCATAGATGAAAATCTATGATGGTGAATCTGAAACAAATGCTCATAGATGAAAATCTATGATGGTGAATCTGAAATGCCCATAGATGGAAAATCTATGGTGGTGATAATCCGAAATGCCTAAGGATGAAAATCCATGGTGGTGAAAACTGATCAAAGCCCATAGATGAAAATCTATGGTGGTGATAATCTGAAACAAGTGCTCATAGATGAAAATCTATGATGGTGAATCTAAAGCAAATGCTCATAGATGAAAATCTATGATGGTGATAACTAAGATAAATGCTCATAGATGAAAGTCTATGATGGTGAATCTGAAGCAAATGCTCATAGATGAAAATATATGATGGTAAATCTAAAATGCCCATAGATGGAAAATCTATGGTGGTGATAATCCGAAATGCCCAATGATGAAAATCCATGGTGGTGAAAACTGATCAAAGCCCATAGATGAAAATCTATGGTGGTGATAATCTGAAACCAGTGCTCATAGATGAAAATCTATGATGGCGAATCTGAAGCAAATGCTCATAGATGAAAATCTATGATGGTGAATCTGAAATGCCCATAGATGTCTGATCTATGGTGGTGAAAATAACTGAATGAAGGGGGATGCTCTAAACAAACTAACAGTAGGGGGATGCCCTAAACAAACTGATGGTAGGGGGATGCCCTAAACACGATGACGAAAGGGGGATGCCCTAAACAAACTGATGGTAGGAGGATGCCCTAAACAAGATGACAAAAGGGGGATGCCCTAAACAAGGTGACAGTAGGAGAATGCCCTAAACAAGGCGACAGTAGGGGGATGCCCTAAGTGATAACTCGTAAAGATCGACAAATGGATTTGACAACTATGAAATCAACACGAGACACGGTAAACCCAAAGAGAAGGGGTATGCCCCAGTAGAAAAGCACTAAAGGGGGTATGCCCCAGTGTGGCGACTCGCAAAGATCAAGAAATAGATCAAGCAGTGAGAAAAACCGCAAAAGAACCTAACAAACTCAAGGATGGGGGTATGCCCCAGTGTGACGACCCATAAAGATCAAGAAATAGATCAAACAGTGAGGAAGTACGCAAAAGATCCGATAAACTCAAGGATGGGGGTATGCCCCAGTGTAAGATAGTAACCAGCGTTAGTCACAAAATGTCACCATACAAGATACTCTAGGACATGCTCAACGATGACCCAGTGAAAATGATATACATAGCCTCAATGAACCAATGCTAAAACAAGACCAAACATCACCAAAACTATGCTGATAAAGTAAAACCAAAATAATGGATCAAACAAATGCTAACCAAAACTCTAGGTCTGAAATGTAAGCAAATCAAAACATGACATGTCAACTATCAATATGAGTACATCATCACAAGTGCATCAACAATCTAATGGGCCCTACCATCATGGGAGATGTTGAACCTAATGTCCAAAGGCATGTGAAAACTCAACCAGAAAGCTCAAGACTAGTCTGCATCCTCCTTTGATCACAAAAGAAATGGATAAGGTCACACAAGACGATGAAATCTGTGGGCTCAAAAGATGTAAGGCTCTGATAAGATGGGTGCAGGTATAACGGTGTCCAATGAAGGATGTATGGGTGTCTATCAAAGGAGAATGGGTACCCAAGTCGGACCAAGTATGCTAAGAAGACTGAGCCCAGGGTGCCAACAACTCTATGATCCATCGAAAGCAACAATCATAAACAGGAGGTGGAATCTCAGTGTCAAAATCAGCAAGGTGGGTATGCCCTAGTGTGAATGCATCATCTCAGAATGGGTAAGCTCTCAGCATGAACTGTCATCTCACAAAATCATCATCGATGAGTGGGCTATGCCCCAGTGTAAGCATCTCTAAATCAAACGTCGATGAGAGGAGTGCAACCAATCATACATCATCTGATCAAAATGAACCTCTACCCCTCAAAGCCATCGTGGTAATGTGAAGAGAGTATCTGACCTCCTCTAAAGAAAGGGCATGTCCCAATGTGAACTAGTGTCTCTGAGATCAACCTCCAATGAAAGGGTTATGCCCCAGTATAGGGCAAACCCTGAAATGACTAAACTCCGCTGCATGCTCTCATAAGTGCCCGTGTCCTGATCTAATCAGCTCAAAAAAAATGTCAACAATGATGAGAAGGCTATGCTCTCGTGATCACATCAAAGAAATCACCCAATCATATCTCGTACTCCAATGTGAAATGAATCTAATCGCCTCCAAGGACGACTATGCCTAAAAAACCATCATCTCGAGAGGGGTATGCCCATTTGTAAAGTACTCCAGATGAAATGCGCCAATCATGTCTCATGCTCCAATGTGAAAAAAAGACATCTGATATCCTCCGAGGAATGAACATGGCTCAAAAATCCATCATCGACTGAGAAAAGTATGCCTCGACATAATGGTCATCCAGAAAAAAAAAAAAAAAAAAACTCTCTAAGATGGCTATGCCCCAGTGTAAGGCCATACCATAACTCATGGTCTATCACGATCAGAATGCTCTCGAATCAATCCCAAGTATCGCTCACATAAGAGCTATCAAACACAATGTGTGATGTCATGGCCTCAGGGTGGTCTTAAGACTCCAAATGTAACGAAGGCTAGGGTGATAGGGTGATAGAAATGAAGGGAAACTAGGCCCAAATACCCAATGATCAAAACCTGTGCCCTCATGTATAAAATGCAACAGGTATAGAAAATAACGTGAGCCATGGACTTGAGGGTGTCTAATGTGAATATGACGTCAATGATGAGACAAGTGAAGCAAATCGAACTGATAATGAGATGTGTAATGATGATACGAAGGGAGTATCAAACCCGAGATGGGTCACTGTAAGAAAAGAATAAGAGGTGAAGTGAGAATGATGAATCAGAAGCAAAAACGAGGACGATGATAATGGAACAAAATAACACCAAGAGGAGTAATGATCAATCTCAAATCAGACATGGGGTGAAGCCACATCAACTATGAACGTAATGATGGAATGGACAATGACCCAGAGCTCCTAAGAGAAGGTCACTCATCTCGCTCACAAAATATACGACAAAAATGAATACAAAAAATGAAAGGTCTCAGGAAGCTCACATACGAACTCCCATCAACAAACATACTCGATACAGTGACCCTTGAACATCAACATACACACCCAACAATGGAGAATACTATGCACATACACACATGTGCTTATTATTATTATTATTATTTATTTATTTATTTATTTATTTTTTTGCATATATACAAAATGTATGCGCTTTGAACGCAAACCAAGAAGCCCCAAAGATGAGGTCAAAATGGACAAACATGCTCTCAAATGTCAATGTAGCATAAACTCTCTCTGATGATATGACCTTCTCAAGCTAAAGATCCCTGGATCAACGTCCGTAGGATAGATAGTGGAAAATGACATGACTACCCTCCATGTAATGAACTGAGGATGATCACCACTCGGTGTGGGAGAAGATGAAGCGGAACAAACGATAGATATAATAAAGAAGAGGATGGAGAACGAACGAGATGTGATGAAATGCAATGACGCAATGATAGGAAAAGATAATGAGAAAGATGCGCCCCTAGGTCCAAGGCTCATGAAACTCCTAAACAATGCATGCATACACTGAAGGGCCCCTATCCCGGTGTAGAAGGTGAGCAAGGCTATAAGAAATAAAAGGCTATGATGCTCATGCGAGGCTCAAAGGGCTAGCAATGGACTAGATGTCAATAAAGGTAATAGGGTGTGAGCTAACCGAAATGAAGGCCACCTATCCTGCGACCACGGTCTCAACATCGTGCTATCAAGCCCTCAAATGATCAATACTAAAGATCGATGTCCATTTGATATAGCCACATCAACCCTCTAGAACCATGTATCAACCGTACTCATCCGACAAAGTAAACGGTGATCTCATCAAGCAATACTGCCCATCACAAACCAACTCTCATCATATAAGATCAATCTCTATACTCACGACAAAATAAGTGACAGTCTCATCAAGCAATCGACCAATCCTCACATCGTAAGTCACCCAAAGATCATAAGCCAACTCTCGCCATGCCAGATCAACCCTGGGCTCAAATTCCTCACACTCTACCTGGTCGATCAGAGAAGGAATGTGTAAAGCTAGAAAAACCGAGGATGGAAAGGTCATGTAATGGTCTCAAGGATGATGCTGTGCAAAGCTCACAATGGATGGATGTAGGTCAAAACAAAGTCAAGGTGTGGGAAGTGAGCAAGGTACGGCTCTGATCATGAGAAGATGTGTCACAGTCCCAAACTCCCTAGGTCAAATCTCTGATCCTAGGCTAATAGGCTCAATATCCTTCATGATAGGTCAGGCCAGAGTGATCATGATGTGCAAATGAATAGATGCCTCAAGTAAAAAAATACAACACATCATATCACAAAACACAAGCACATGTCCATAAAGGAAAATGCATCCAATGGGATAATCCGATGAGTACATCATGCAAAAGAAGGATAACAAAGACAATACTCAAGAATCGAGTTATAGTCTTTAAAAGTCAAAAGTAAAACAAGACTAAACAAATAAAAACAAAAATAGTGACTGGTCCTATCATCACATCTCTGCTCAGGGACCAGTCACGACACTAAAACTGTCCAAGACTCTAAAACAAACACATGCAAGCGACAAAACAAAGCAACACACGACTCTACCCAAGATAACAACACATAAAATGCATGATACGAAACAATGATAATAATAAAAAGAAGATGGAAACACATACCCAAGAAAACAACGATATCACTAAGTGAAATGAGAGTACATCACGCGAAAAATAAGACAAATAAGTCTACTCTCGAAACACAGGGTACGAACACGAATCACTAACTATAAAACAAGACTCAAATACAAAGTAAAGAGAACAAAAACTCAAATGACCAACTAACAATGTAGTCCCAAAATACACCAACAAGGTATCAAAGTGTCCTGTGAATATTAGTGCCCTGAGTGTCCAAAACGTGATGGTATAAGCCTGAAGGAGAAGGAACCGCATGTGTGGAATAGGCTAGGAAGGAATTAGCAGTCATATCTGGACCAAGATCAGTGTCTATAGTTGATATGGGAAAGCTAACTGCACCACTGTTAATAAGATCTTGTATGGTGTGACGTAGAGAAGCACAATAATCAGTACGGTGGCCTGACATCTGGTGATATGCGCAAAACTCATGAGCACGAAAACACAGAGGTAAGGTACTCGGGGATGGCCTGGGGGCCAATGGTACTAAAAAACCAGTAGCTTTGAGTCGCTCAAAAGCTTTATCCAAAGGCATCCCCAAATCAGAATAAGTCCTCTGATGTCGCCGATGGGGACGAGACTGCTCATGTCATGGGATACTAGTCTGTGGACGCTGAAACTGGAATGAAGGTCGTATTGTGACAGTATGAGGATGCACAGAAGGGTACTGCTGAACTGGATGAGGATGACGATGCTATAAAGGTGGGAAATCACTCCTGGGTATCTGCAATGATCTCGCATAGGGATGATAACCAGGTCGTCGATGCTGAAAGTCCGCAGAACATACGTCTCCATAGCTCTCAAATGATCCACCAACTCCCTTCCCCTCGGTATCTGAAGAAGGAATAATATCTTACCATAATCCTCTAGATATGCCATCGTCTACATCAATCGAAGCCTGAACCAATGATCTGAAATCCCGGAATGGGACTCCTGTCAAATGCCGAGCAAACCTAAGATGCAAACTCCTCAAAAACATGCTCATCTGATCTCTCTCGGTAGGTCGCTCAATCATCTCTGCAGCCCTCTCCCTCCAGCGAGAGATAAAAGAAGAAACAGACTCATCTGATCATTGTCTAAGAAACTCAAGCTCTCTACGTGTAACGCTCGTATCACCACTGAAGGAATACTGTCTCAGAAACTCTTGTGCTAAGTCCTCCCAAGTTCTCCGACGAGATGACTCTAATGAAGTGTACCATCTCTATGCCACGCCGCTCAATGACAATGGGAACAAAGTGAGCAACTGTGCCTCGTCTAGACCAAGAGCTCTCATAACTGTGCTATAAAGTCTGAGATGAATACAAGGACATCCAACACCCGTATATCTCTCTATATCCGGCATCCTGAAACCGACTGGCAAAGTGGCCACTGGCACATCGTCAAGGTCATCCCACGGAATCATCTCATCAGGATCTCTCATCTGTCCAATCCTCCGCTCGAGTCTGTCCATATGAGAATGAGGATCCTCAACAATGGTAACTGGTGTGACAATAGGTGGAACGACAGCAGCCCGATCATGTGAAATAGTATGCAAAGTCTATGTAGCTGGCATCTGAACAAGTATATCAGGTGGCGTCACTATATCAGATGGTGTGTCCTCGAGCACTACATGCCTACTCGGCTGACTATCCATCCTCTAACTCAAACTGGCTAATGTCTCCTGAATCGAAACCGTAGAAGCGATAAGCTAACCAATTGGAACTGACTGTGAATCCGTCTATAGCAGCTCAGTAATACGAATCAACCTCTCTCCCAGTCAACCCAGGACACTGAACCAAGACTGGGACTACAAATAGACTCCTACAGAAGAGCCAATCAAAACGACTCATACAACAACACGGAATGCAACGAACAATGACCAATGCATGATACAACACAATCCAATACATGACAGGGTGCGATACACAATCACATGGTGACAATCGAAATTTGGATATACGATAGAATCTCCAGAGTCACATGAGTATATGGTGTGAGACAACTACAAATATGATTAAAGAATTTCTATCGATGATCCAAAAAATGATCAAGGTGTGAAGAAAGTGAATGGGGTGTGAAGAACAACACTACCACGAGATCGATACGCAATCTATAATAAAATATCCTTGATTCAACCTTCAACTCGAGCTCTATAAGAGAAAAAAGAATGGTAAGGTGATCAAGGCGAATCTCTCAAAAAATGTGTGAATATGAAAATGTGTCTTTCACCTTTCTGTAATGAAAGTATGAGCATCGAGTCGAAAATCAAACTAAGGATCAGACAAAGAATGAGGTACTGAGCTCGTGATAGGTGTGCAGTGTAAAAAGATGATCAATGAACATATCTCAAAGTATCGAGTGAGTGACAACAAAGTGAAGGGGTGTGTCGAGCCAAAAAAAAAAAATGAGAACAAAAACCCTAGGGAGAAAACATGTTAAACTCATCAAGTGAAAAACATAAACTAAGGCGACAAGACGAAAGGTGATCCAACCGATACTTAAACTCATACCGATCTCCGAGCACTCTCAACTGGAGACTAAAAAAAAGAGGGAATACTGGATCCGAACTGTAACTAAAGAGGCTCTGAAGGCCCTCAGATGCACCCACGTGTAGGGAGGGAGTCCTAATCGAATGATCTACGGCTCAACCTACAAAGTGAAGGTGGCTCTAAATGGATATGGGTGAACTTTAGAGGACCCTAGTAGAAGCGATCATACCCTCCGGCGGTACGCAACCTTCTGCACGCCTCCGAAGAGACGGGGCGCTTCCATGCAAGGTGGTCATCACCTCCACACATGCACTACCTCACATCCCAGGGGGGTTCCTATGGTGAAACCTCTCAAACTCTCAACGCTTAATAGTCAACTAAAGCGCATAGTGATGGTGTGGGTACATCCGAAAACCCTAAGAAGCTAAAATAGAATATGAAACACACTGGCCACACGACTATCCATGAAACCTAGCTCGGGGCTATATAGGTCTTCAATGATCGGACTCCAATCGACATCAAAGTGTCGCTCTCCTTTAGAATGCTCCCGTACATCGATATAGCCCGTCGCTAGACCCTACTCCTAACCTCTAGCTCGGTCAGAGAGCAAGCACACAGAAGGTCTCACATTTGCAATAGTGAGAACCGAGATGAAAGGAATGACCGGAACCAAGAGATTTGGAGGTAAGGGGATAGAAGTGCGGCCCACATGAACAAGCGACATGCAATCAAGCAGAGGAAAGGCAGTCATGCATCATACAGTCAAGCAGAGTACAGGATATATCACTCATGTCCACACAAAAAGCTACAACTATCAGGATGAATAGCGGTACGAACATCATGCTCAAAAGACGATCAAGAAAATATGCAAGTCAAAGAAAACAACACAGCAAGTCTAACAATGTACAATAGTGAGTCTATGCATGTGAAGTGAGCCGAATAATCAGGAAGAAACAGAATTGCTATACCAAGCAAAACAAGATGAGCAACCTATGATAATCGGCATGTCAATGTACCAAACTAATATAATAATGAAGCACAGGAAAAACGACATCTTAAGTCCCAATCAAGATAATCAATCATATCAATGTCACAGCACAATATCCAAGCATGCATCAAAACTCCCAATGTGCAATCAAGAGACAGGTACTCACTGATCGACTCATCAAATGCCATGTTTGCTTCATCTTAAGTTCAAGCTTGACCCTCTAAATGATCCCCAGTGGAGTCGTCATTTTGTGGACCCCGCATTTCTGTTCAATGCGTTTCCCACTCGATGGTGAAACTCGCTTTTTATTTGAAAAATTATGATTTTTATTTATTAAGAAAATGACTTGGAGTCGCCACTTATTTTTGTTTTATTTTTTTAAAGGGTAAACAAAATAAGAAAGAAAACCCTAAGTGTGACTCCTTATGTGGAAAAGGTGATCTGCGAAAAACCGGATCGGGTTCGGGGGTCAGGTTACTTATCGGGAAGGTACGGTAAAGACCGTAACACCCCTCTAAGTCCCTAAAACGGGTCTCTACTAATAAAATGAAGCTGACATGGCCATTGATGAGGAAATCAATGAAAACCCGAAACTATCATGCACATATGAGAATTAGAATATATGTAGCGAATGATCAGAATGAGTGAATGCGTACCTGGGCAGCAAACTGTAACGCGCTATCATGGAATGGGGTTAGTGAATAAACACAGAATGATTATTTGTATATCAAGGAACAGAGTAAATCAATCACGCATGTCAAACAAATAAATAAATCAATCAATCAATTGTGAATTCAAGTATATGGGGCGCCCACCAAAGCCCGTTTTATCTTGCTTGAATCAATTTCGATAACTCCATTGTTCGGAATTACAGAACTTGATTCCTTGCTTATTTCAAAACATTTTAAAAACAGAGGAAGTATGAAAAATTGCTTGCCAGAAATAAAAGTGGCAACAAAGCTTTATCAAAAATGTGATTTTGGAACCTAAGGAAAATGCTCTAAGGATGAAGAAAAAGGTGGAACGTCGGCGGATAGGATTCCGGGTGTGAGACACCCGGGGAAGGTGGAACGTCGGTGGAATGGATTCCGGATGCAAGGCATCCGGGTGGAATGGCGGAAAAGAGGAATTCCGTGAGTGAGACACCCGGGTGGAATGGCGGCAGAGAGGATTCCGGGGGAGAGGCACCCGGATGGAATGACGGCGGAGAGGACTCCGGGTGTGAGACACCCGAGGAAGGTGGATTGTCTGTGGATTGGATTTCGGATGCGAGGCATCCGGGTGGAATGGCGGAGGAAAGGAATTCCGGGAGTGAGACACCAGGGTGGAATGGCGGTAGAGAGGATTTCGGAGGGGAAGGCACCCGGATGGAATGACGGCGGAGAGGACTCCGGGTGTGAGACACTCGGGGAAGGTGGATCGTCGGTGGATTGGATTTCGGATGCAAGGCATCCGGGTGGAATGACAGAGGAGAGGAATTCCGGGAGTGAGACACCCGGGTGAAATGGCGGCGGAGAGGATTCCGGGGGGGGGGAGGCACCCGGATGGAACGACGGCGGGGAGGAATTCCAGGTGTGATACACTCAGATGGGATGGGCTATGCCGCACGCCGCAAGGGGACCTTTTAGGTGTCCAAAGGGACTTCATCTTCGGCAACGAGGTTGACAACAGAGCGCGTGCGGGTGCGAATGGGTTAGTGGGTACGAAGTAACTGAGTCGCACGAAAGTTAGGATGGATGTGGTGGTGAGAATAGTGTGGAAATCTAGAGAGAGAAATGGGTATATGCATGGTGGTGTAAAGAGGAAAATATAGGCAGGCATATGTGAATTGTGATTTGCATGGGATTGGTGGCATGGTGGAGAGAGAAAATGATACGGGTATGAAGAGATATGGAGGTAAGAGAGTGGTTTCAATGGGTATGAGAAAGAGTGAGAGATAGCATGCACCCAGGAGACTCCATGTGAGCGATGGAGTGGGATGGAGAATGGATGAGAGGAAGATGGGTGTGGTGGAGGATGCTTGATTCCTGCAAGCTTGAGTGAGGAAATGGGTATGACGACCTAAAGAGAGAGGTGGATAGACGAACGACGGGTATGAGGATGCTGACGAGGTGAGCTTTGCTGCCACGACGACTACTCCAGATTTTCTAGGATTTCCTTCAAGCAGGGATCAAAGAAACAACCCATTCCATGAACAGGCGCCAGAAACAGAGGAAGATGGAAAAAACAGAGCACCAAAGAAAACGAATAAATAGATAAAACTGTGGAGACTTCACTTCATGAATCATCAGTGAATCCTCCGAGCAGGTGGGAAAATCGAATCAAAAGCTACCTTGGGCATGATTCCCGAGCATTTCATAGTCACAATAGAGGCAAACCAAATTTATATTCACAATAGCAAGCACAAACACATGGTTATATCCCAACAAACAAACAAGTGGCCTTTAACATCCACCCCAAACAAATCACTGAGCATTCAAATGTCAATAAAAAATATAGAGGATTGATAAATGTACTTGGAAATCCCTTTCTCTGCTGAATATTTGAGGCTTCCAACTCACTCTTTCCTCTTTCGTGGGTGCTCTGCTCACAAATCCTTCTCAAACGATCATGAAAAAAAACCCCTCACTCTCTCTACAGCTCCTCCAATATCTCCTCTCCCCCTCCCTTCTTTCCCTGTATCTCTGATTTGCCTTTGCAATGATCTCTGCTGCAGCCCCATTTTCTGCCATCTTTTTGGCCGCCCCTTCTGCAACCACCTTTTCTTCTGCAGCCACCTTTTCTGTCCAATCCTTCTACAGCCACAAAAAGCGAGGTCAATTCCTTATGGCCACTAAGGACGCGACACGTGGCTCGCTGGGATAGCGACACTTGGCTAAACATGGGATCTGCTGAAACAAATAGTGAAAAAGTGACCCATGCCTAAATGGGGGTCTACACTACTATACTGCATGGACTCTCAACTTTGAGAGGTATTGAGCTTGTACAAATTCAACAGGAGGTTTTGACCTATGGTGAGATCCGAAAGTAGTCATATATCCCTATGGATTGGGTCATTATTGATAAAGGTTGGTGGCAACATGTATTCTTAATAGAGGCACCATGATATCTTATAGGATTGAGATAGTGTGTTCCCTTGGGTAATCCAAAGGACATATGATCATGAAATCTATGGTCATAGTAATTCCTTTAATGGCATTTGACATATGCTCCTTAGATCTAGAGTAAGTTAATTGATCACATAATAAGTGAGATTTATAATTTAAGGATTTGAGAGACAATCTTGATAGGTGATAACACTATCTTGTTAGATTACATACACTGGTTCATGGGGAGCCTAGATGTAGTAGATAGTAGGTCACAAACCTTAATTTGTTTCATTATTATTTACATAGGGTATTGGAGTGCGGTTGATTCTCTGTAATAGGATGTTGAATCAACTTCAAAATTGGATTCAGATGGATCCATTACTCTTATGGGTCCTAGTAATACCTGCTTTAAACTCATATACTATGATGACATAATTTATAAGGGTTAGATTAGCTTTAGGTTCATTCTTGTGCATAAGGGTGTTTTGATAATTACACAAAGTTGCATAAGGGGTTGCATAGGTGATAATGAACAAGGTCTCTACATTGAGCCAATTAATTAATTAGATGGTCCTGTGGACCCGCATTTTTCACGTGCGTCCCCACTCGATCGGCGAGACTCGCTTTTTATTTATTTGTGAAAATTTGATTTTTTGAAAAAAAGTTGGAGTCGCCACTTATTTTATTTTTATTTTTGAAGGGAAAATAAAACAAGAAATAAAACCCTAAAAAAAATGACTCCATAATTTTTGGAAAAGCGTGTCTTTGAAAACCCAAGTCTTGGTCCGGGGATCAGGTTACTTATTGGGAAGGTACCTCTAGGAGGTAGCACCCCTCTAAGCCCTAAAGAGGTCTCTACTAATTAAGTTAAGGGGAATATGGCAATTAATCGGTTAATTATGGATACCTAAGTAGGCTAGGTGATTTCAAAAAATTTGCATGCTAAACAAGATCAAATTGCCATAAAAGAAAGGTTAGGATGCGTACCCGAACCGCTTCTCAAGCGCTATCATAAAACATCAAAGTTAGTATAGAAGTATAACACACAACATGTATTTAATCATAGTGAATCAAACATACATCTAAACACCTAAGGATTATCAAACATATGCATACTTCATAGTGACACGATTGTTTACAAAATTTAGAAAGTAGGCGATAGGGGGGGCGTACCTGGATAGCATAAATAACTTACAATGCGCTCCCATAAGACATGAGGGATTAGATAATAATAAAATAAAGAAACCCTAGCATGCTTGTTATCTAATTAGCATAACAAAAATTATCAAAGTATATGAAAACATTAATTATCACACACATCTTATATACAATTCCTAAAAAAGATAGACATAATTTCAACAAGTGACAAAAATGGCAACAAAAATAATTTTTGAAAAGATTTTCTTATGTAGGGGTTTCACCAATTCCCCAATTGATATACACGAATTTAGCCCAGAATCATCCCATTATTTGGGACCACAAGCTTTGATTCGTGTTTTTGTTCAAAACCAAAATTTTTGTTGAAAACCGAGAAGGATGCAAACCGAACAAGATATGGTTGCATATTATTTTTAAATAAAAAAAAAAAGAGATTTTGATCCTGAGGACTCTAAATGAGTTTTTGAAATAGATTTTTAAAATGATTTTTTTGAGAAAAGTATTTTATTTTAAAATAAAAGGAATTAATTTGGAAAAAATAAAATATAAGAAATAAAATACCCAACAAAACAAAAATGAAACCTCAAAGTAAAATTTTTTTAGTAATTAACAAAAATGATAATGGTGATGGTAGAGGCCAATCTTCATGATTTTCCAATGGCCTTTGAACAAAAAGGAAACTATCAAAGCAATAAATTATTAATATTTAGATCAAATAAGCTAATGAAATATCCATCAAGAATTAGCAACAAGGATTCAAGAAGCGCATAAATTGAGAATAACAATCCATAATTAACATAAGATTAACTAAACACATAAATGCCTCTAGACTAAAAAAATAAATTAAATCAAGATTAAACTTTATCTAACGGGATTAATTAAACTAATGTATTCAAATCACAAACACATACAAGTGAAGAACAAATTAAAACTAAATTAAATTGTAATTAAAAACATGAACTTTATTTAATAAGATTAATTAAACTACTAAATTACAATTACAAACACATCCAAATTAAAAATAAATAAAAGCTAAACTAAATCGGAATTTCAAATATGAACTTTATCTAACAAGATTATTTAAACTAATGAATTAAAATTACAAATATACTTAAACTAAAAGATAGGTTAAAACTGAACTAATTTAGAATTAAAAAAATATAAACTTTATCTAACATGATTATTTAAACTAATAAATTAAAATCACATACATATTTAAACTAACAAATAAATTAAAAATAAACTATTTTGGGATTAAAAACATGAACTTTATCTAACATAATTATTTAAACTTAAGAATTAAGATCAACTAATGCATTTAAACTAAAAACGAATTGAAATCAAACTAATTGAGATTAAAAACACAAACTTTATTTAACGTGATTATTTAAAGTAAAGAATTAAAATCAACAAAATACATTTAAACTAAAAACAAATTAAAATCAAATTAATTGGGATTAAAAATACAAAATTTATTCGATATGATTATTTAAACTTAAGAATTAAGATCAACAAAATGTATTTAAACTAAAAACGAATTGAAATCAAACTAATTGAGATTAAAAACACAAACTTTATTTAACGTGATTATTAAAAGTCAAGAATTAAGATCAACAAAATATATTTAAACTAAAAAAACGAATTGAAATCAAATTAATTGGGATTAAAAATACAAGCTTTATTTAACGTGATTATTTAAAACAAAGAATTAAGATCAACTAATGCATTTAAATTAAAAATGAATTGAAATCAAACTAATTGGGATTAAAAATACAAACTTTATTCAATACAATTATTTAAACTTAAGAATTAAAATCAACAAAATACATTTAAACTAAAAAACAAGTTAAAATCAAACTAATTGGGATTAAAAATACAAACTTTATTCGATATGATTATTTAAACTTAAGAATTAAGATCAATAAAATGTATTTAAACTAAAAACGAATTGGAATCAAACTAATTGAGATTAAAAACATAAACTTTATTTAACGTGATTATTTAAAGTCAAGAATTAAGATCAACAAAATACATTTAAACTAAAAAACAAATTAAAATCAAACTAATTGGGATTAAAAATACAAACTTTATTCGATATGATTATTTAAACTAAAGAATTAAGATCAACAAAATACATTTAAACTAAAAAACGAATTGAAATCAAATTAATTGGGATTAAAAATACAAACTTTATTTAACGTGATTATTTAAAACAAAGAATTAAGATCAACTAATGCATTTAAATTAAAAACGAATTGAAATCAAACTAATTGGGATTAAAAATACAAACTTTATTCAATATGATTATTTAAACTTAAGAATTAAAATCATTAACAAACTTAAACTAAAAGATAGATTAGAATTAAACTAATTGGGGATTTAAAAAGAAAATAATATAAACTTTAACACAAAGAATTAATCAAAAACTAAAATTTCCAAAAAAAAAAAAAAAAAAAAAAAAAAAATCTAGGCTAAATAAAAGTACTATATAGAAAACTAACCTTTGAAGTGAAAGAGAAAATCCTCTCTTGATGATTAAATGACAGCCCGATCTCCGTTCGAAGTCCCTTGCTTTTTTCCAAAATTCCGTGTGCTCTGCCCCCAAGAAAAATCTCCCAATTCTTTTGCTTTTCTCACCTATATATATCACCCCTCAAGACCTAAATTTGTTTCCAAAAAGGAAAATTCTCCTCCTTCCTTTCTTCTTCTCTTCTTTTTTTAAATCCTCCAATCAAAAGCAATCTTCCCAATTTCAAATTCCCCTCCAAAACCTTTCAAGGAGAGTCCCATCTTCCTTAAACTCCAATGGTAAGTTTCCTTGCAAAAACATGAAATTTTTGAAGTTAAATAATTGCATGTATAGATAAATAAGTAAATAAATTAAAAAATGGTAAAAATAATAAATAAATAAATAAGTTAAGGAAAATAATATAAAGAGGAAGATAACCAATAAAAAGTGAATGATAATCATAAAATTAAAATTAAAAACAAAATAAATAAATAAATAAATAAAATAAAATAAAAGTCTTCGTAGGCCTAGTGTGCCTAAACGGGCCTAAGGTGAGACTAAGTGGGCCTAGGGTAGTGCCTAATGGGCCAAGTGTATCTAAAAGCTATCCTAAAAAAACAAGAAAAGCCTAAGTCTAAGTTAGGGCTGCCAAGGGTCACAATAAGGGATCAAATAATCCCTCAACCAAAATCTCCGAGGTGACTCAGAAAAAGGTAAGTGGTATGAGTAGCCATGGGCCACCAAGGAACTATTGTGGAGCATTGAAAATGAATTTTAAAGACATGTGCTAAAGGGACAAAATTGAGGGTCTACAGGTCCTATATGGTTAATTAATCAATTAAGACCCATTTTAAGCTAAATTAAGTAGCCCAAGCCTTGATGAGCTCAAGTCACTTAAGCCTACTGGGCCACCCTATAAATACCCCATTAAAGGTTAGGGTTTTCTAATGGATTTTAGACAACTGTCTTCCACCTCTAAAGAAAGAGAGAACCAAGGTTTCCACTTTGGAATGTAATCATGGTTCGAATCATTGGAGAAAAGATCTTGGGTAAACAAGACCTCCAAACTATTTAGACATGTTATTTACCATGAGGAATTGATCCCGGAACATCCAGATCTAGGTATGAGGAATATATCTCTAGATCTATAATTAATCATTTTTTTATTACCATTTTATGTCATTGTAATGGATTTAGAGATGTCTAGGGACAGATGCATGCACACTACAAGATCCAGCGACTAAGAATGGAGAAATTCGGGGTTCCTACTATTATGGTGGTGGAGGAAGATTGAATGAAGAGGTGGCTACAATAGGGGAATCAAGAGGTGGTATAGATAAAGAGATGGGAGATGAGGAACGAGATGAAGAAGAAAATGATAGGAAAGAAGGTATAAAGTTAGAGATGGAAAGGGAAATATGAATAGTAGAGGAAAAAAAATGGGAACAATGATTGGAGAAGATGGATAAGTTGTACAAGAAGAAGGAGAATGAATATTAGAGAAGGGAAAAATGTGTTCATAGAACATTACATGCCTAGAAATATAAATTCTACCCAAGGTGTGATTAAGACATAGATAAACTTTATATTGTGAATCATAACCTATAAAGACATATTCATGAGACCAAAATTGTAGCTTATTATCATTGAAAGATCGTGAAAAAGGAAAACAAAAGTAACCAAAGATTTCGAGAGGTGAGTAACATGGTGATATGTGATAAAGAAGATGATAGGGAGATTTGTGAGCTAAAATTGGAGTTGGCAGCCTATTGATAAGGTAAGAAGCTATTCGAAAAGAAAAATGTCAATAATTGGGAGGCATATGAGCATAAGCAAGGAGAGGCAGTCCTACCATTTTATTATAGGGTATATGGACATAAAATTTTATGAAAGATACCTTGAGACTTAAACAATTTGGAGAAAGGCCTATATTCCAAACCCTAATTAGATTGAACAAATTGGATGGTAGCATTGAATTGAGTTCGAACCATAGCTTCGAATTTAAGAAACATTGAAGAAGCCTCATATTTAGTGTTAAGCAAGTAAAGCCAAGTGAACCTAGTGTGATCATTAATAAATAATAAGAAGTATTTAACACTAGTAATGGAAGGGATAGGTGAAGCTCCCCAAAGATCTATATGTATTAATGTAAAAGTCTTATAGCCCGAGATTGAGACAAATGGAAAGGAAGTCTATGACTCTTAGCAAATTGACATGAATTACAAAAATGGAAGTTGAAAGCTCTTGGTTTCTGAATATTATAAATATAAAAAAACTTTATGAGCTATAGCTAAAGTTGGATAGTCTAAGCACCTATGCTAGATGTTGGTATCTTTGGTTTGAATGACAAGGGCTTTAGAGTTGGAAAGTGACATGGAATGGCTTGGGAAGGATGGTGGTGAGTAAACTCTATAGAATCCATGGTCATTGTGTCCCTGAACGAGGATATTGTGTGTGTCTTGATCCTTCATAAGAAAATAATCAAGGTGAAATTCAATAAAGGCCTTATTATCTCTACACAATTTGGATACACTAATAAGGTTATTTGAAATGACTAATGTGTTATATGTGTGATTAAGTAGAAGAGAGTGTGAAGAACTTGGTAGAACAATACATCCAACATGAGAAATTGAAATTGTTTTACCACTCTCAACTATCACTTGATCTAACCTTGTGAATAGTGTTGTTGAAGCTAATATGGAGTAACTTGGTGTGAAATGATGAGTTACCCCCAAGTCTAAGCACCAACTATTATCAACCATAGAATTTGCAGTAGCAATGTTGCTAGACATCATGTTGAATATTTGAGGACTGGTGGTCTCAATTTTGAGAAAAGAAAAGGTATTGAAGTTCTTGGGTGGATGCTAGGTCGATAGGTAATTTAGATTTGTCCTGTGATAATAGATGTTGGCTATGTGGCCAAGTTTGCTACAAATTTGGCATTGAGGTTTGAACTTATTTAGGGTGGATTGAGTGGTGGGCCTGTAGTAGGATGAATGGGAGTTTCTTGGGCTTTGCTAAGGAGACCAAGTTGGTATTGATATCAAAAGAATGGATAAGAGTGGTTCGGCAAATATATGTTCTGGTTGGTAAATTTACCATGTCCAAAGTATAGCCAAATAATTAAAGACTTTAGTGATGTTTATCACCCTATTTATCATGTATGAATATTAGGTATAAATTGTTCACTAAAACTATGGAAGAAAATTATCACATTATGGGCCATTTAAAAGGACATAATTACTTTTAAAGAAATTACTCCCAACCAAGAATGAAAATATTGGTAATTAAGGATATATCAATACTTCCATTTTACGGATATATCAGATATATCGAAAATATATCAATGGATATTTTGACACAAAATATCGGTGAATGTAAAATTGATTAGAAATTATAAAAATGTAAGAAAAAACTCTTAAAAATAAAATTAGAAGTATAATAGAATTGTAATTGATACATATATAATATAATTTATTATATTTGATAATAATATTGTATGTGCTAAAAAAAAATATGAATTTTATAAGTATACATTTATTATTAAATTATATCAAATATTATTCGATAATAATATTGTGATATTTGATTATAATATGTCTAATTTAAAAATATATTTAATATTAAAAGTATAACTCATTTAATTCAATTGTATTAAATGATATAAAATAAATGATAATATATGTATAATTTTTAATACTTAATTAATATATTAATAATATTAAAAACACTATGAAAAAAATTATCACAATAATTTTAAATTTTTGGTATTTGAATATATGAAAAAAATTTCATATAATTATAAAATAATTATAATTAATTTGTTCTTTAAAACATTTTTTAAAAATTATGTTTATATGTTGAATTTGAGTATATATTTATTTGGTGCAACTTTTATAATAAGTGGCAAACTTGCCCTAGTGGTTGGCTCAACACGATACTCGAAATATCGCGATAAAAAAATCACTCTCCCAACCATTTTTTTATTTTATTGATAATGCTATTAATTAATTCATTAAAATTATTAGAGGTACTGCTAATCTAATTGGGTGTGATCTTAACTAGAGATTTTTAGGCGATAATAACTAGAGTTGTTATAATATTTTTGCTTAGCATGTAAATCTTATAATATTTCATTACTTTCTTTCTACTTCTGTCAAAAAATAAAAAATAAAAACTAACAAATTTTATTGGTTTAAAAAGAGTTCATTGATAATAAACTTCTAGGTATAATACTAGGAGTTGGTTTTTGCTCAAAAGGATGAAAAGTTAATAATTTTAAGTCATTATTGTCTTAATATTTATATTAAGTAAAAAAAAAAAAAAGATTTTTTTGATATTAAAAAAGAATTACATAAAATATTTATAAATATTTGTGAAAAAAATTATGTCTCATATAAAAATAATTATAAAATAGAATCCTTTTAAAAATAATTCAAGTTTTATGCATTCATAGATCAAATGTAATAGGTAATACTTGTATCATTAAAAGGTACTACCTAAATGGTCAAAAGTAATATTTAATAAAAAAAATGTATACAATGCTAATTATTTAAATAACAGTTTAAAATTTATATTTTATAAAGTTGAGTTCCTATTTTGTAATTTTTTTGTATGAATGTATGGAAACACAATTTTCTCGGGAACCACATTTTAGAAAATTTTCTTGCATTGAATTATATGTTAAAGGAAATTTCCTGTGGAATTTTTCTCAAAGCAATTTAAGAAAAATACTTTTTTTTCTTGCATTAGAAAAATAAAATTTTCTTTCCTTAATTTTTTTTTTTTAAAAAAAAAGATAAAATAGAGTGGAAAGATAAAAGCGATTTTTGGGGAAACTGGCGCTGCCAAAACCCACAAAATGGATTTGATATTGCTGTAGTTTCATGCTTCGCAAAAGAAAAAAGAGTTGATTTCAGAAAACAAATAAAATGACTTCACGTTCATGTTCCATTTTACTAAGAATTTACCGATCAGTCTCTCGTTCCGCATTGATTCATCCAACCCTCATCCAAAAATCAACTTTTTTCTCTACATTCCCTCCCGATGATCTGAAAAGACTCGATCACAAGGACTGGTTGTCACCTAGAGAAGTCCTGAAAATCTTCGACGGTCTGAGAAACCCAGAATCAGTAATGCCAGTCTTGGATAGTGTTTCCAAGAGAAAAGACTTCAAACCCAATGAAGCCCTTTACACTCTGGTAATCAACAAGTTGGCACAAGCCCGCATGTTTGATGCCATTGAAGATGTCATAAAGACGCTCAAGATTGATAAGCAATGTAGATTATCTGATGTGTTTTTCTATAACGTTATCAAGGTTTATGGGAATGTTGCAGGTCAGCCTGACAGGGCTGTTGAGACCCTTTTTGATATGCCCAAGTTCCATTGTTGGCCTTCTGTGAAGACCTTCAATCTTGTGCTGAATATGCTTGTATCAGCGAAAAGATTTGATGTTGTTCACAAGGTGTATGCGGGCGCTCCTGAGTTGGGTGTAGAGATTGACGCCTGTTGTTTGAATATACTTGTGAAGGGGTTGTGTAGAAGTGGTAATGTGGATGCGGCATGTGAGCTGCTCGATGAATATCCTAAACAAAGGTGTAGGCCCAATGTGAGGACATTTTCGACTCTGATGCATGGGTTGTGTGAAAGTGGTAGGGTGGAGGGAGCGTTGGGGTTGTTGGAGAGGATGGAGAGGGAGGGCGTTTACCCTGATACCGTCGTGTTCAATATATTGATATCGGGGCTGAGGAAGCGAGGGAGAGTTGAAGAGGGGATGGAGCTTCTGGGGAGAATGAAGCTGAAAGGGTGCTACCCGAATGCGGGGTCTTATCAGGAGGTTTTGTATGGTGTTCTTGATACTGGGAGGTTTGGTAAGGCAAAGGAGTTCATGTGTCAGATGATAGATGAAGGTGTAAGTCCGAGTTTTGTGTCTTATAAGATGATGATCTATGGGCTTTGCAAGGAGAACCTAGTTGCTGATGTGGTTTGGATTTTGAAGCAAATGGTGGAACAAGGCTTTGTTCCGGAGAGGTGGATGTGGAGGCGGATTCTTCAGACCATGTTCCCAAGGAATGTCTCTCAGTCTGAAATTATGGAGGAAGTAGCCACTTGAAACCTGCACCTGCAGTGTATGGTTCATCAGCTATAAATTTGAAACTTTGGATTGCAGCTGTTGTTCACTTGTTTTTCTAGTTGGCAACGAGATTTTCATTAAGAAACTGGCTTCTGGGCATCCCCATTCTTCAAAATTCTCTTGTCCTGCGTGGCATATGCATCTGATGAAGTGGACCATTCATGTTCCTGCAATCACCTTGTATTTAGAAACCCAAGAGAAGAACAAAGTTACACCTTGTTTCTGAGAACCATATATGAGAATTTCATCTCGTACAGCTCAAGCAGAAACACCCAAATGCCAATGTTACATTCAAGGACATTCTCTTGGAGGCAAGTTGCTCTTTCTCTCTTAACATTTTTCATTGTAGTATCTGCACAGGCATGGGCAATAGAGTTGAAGCAACTAAGCTTTTAATAGAGATATGGTTTATGTTTCTCACACGTATACCTGATTTGAAAGGAAGGCGTGCAGGGCCTTGAATGCACATTCAGGAAGGGATTTGAAACGCCTACATGATGCCCCTATGGAATTGGGCACCCTGTGTATGTATAATCAAAATTCTTTTGCTCTTTTGATTCTGCAGTTTCTGAGTGTTATTGGAGTTGATACAAATTTAAACAAACTTTATAAAAGAAGCCGTAAACCTTTTTGGTTGTACATTATTCGTCCACATGGAATACAAGTATATACAACCAATACTCAAATAACCATCATGACACGCAAATATAACACAAGATACAACCAACCTAGTGTTTCAGAATTGACAAACAAGAGAATCAACATATCTGCTGTGGATTAATTCTGCAAATTCAATTACATTACCAACCACTCATGGGCTAACCTTTTTAACTGGCTACACTAGGATTCTCCATTTTCTCTCTTTCCGACTTCTCCACAGAAGGCTCAAAACTGGATGACTGCTCAACCAACTCATCACCATTTCCTTCAGAGCTGCTTGCAATGTTATCGCCCATCCCTTCTCTACCTTCATCATCCACTTTCGTCTCACTCACTGGTTCCTCAATGCTAGCAGCAGGAGCACCTATCAAAACAACTTGCTCCTTATGGGCTACAGGATCATTTCCATGGCTGGATATGGGAGTGGAAATAATAGGAATTGCTTCCATTGTGGAGGTACAAACTGATGAAGAAGCAGAGTCCTCATCAGAAGAGTCAAACACAGGAATTTCTTGATCACCCTGAGATTTTCTTGAACCTTTCCGGGAAAGGGCATGTTTTATGCCACGAGCAGATTTCCCAGCCTGCTTTAAAAAGCATTTTGCCATGTCTTTCACATTCCCCTGGCTCGGGCTTTCAGTGCCACTTCCCTCATGACCTGGACTCCTGTCTTCTTTTGGAACCTCAGCAGAAGAAGGCTTAGAAAGGTTGTCCTCCACTATAAACCTAACACCAATCGCCTTGGAATTGACTTCCTTAATGTTAGAAGGTGGAGATGGAATGATCTCACCAATGTTACTGGAATTATCTTCCTTCCTATTTCTATGGAACACTGTACCAATCTTCTCTAGGCCCCTCCGAACTGTGTTCATTGCTTGTGCTTTCTTACCCTCAGAATTCTCGTCAGTGCTGCTGCCATCATTGTGAAATGATCCATATGCAATTGAATTAGGGCTCCTAAAAGAATCATTACCCTCTCCAGTGATTTGGGAATCAATGTGCCTACTCTTCCCTTTTCTAGGCTCCCAAGTTTGTGAAACTTCACTTCCTGGGTGGTGGACCCATATTCCAGTCTCCTGCTGCCCTTCAAGATTGATGGGTTCATATTTATCTGCCACTTTTGAAGTTCTTTCTGATGCAGATGAGAAGGAATCTCTGAGAGAAGTCTCCCTTGCAAGGGAATTTCTTTTATCTTCCTGATCTTTATCTTCTTCATCTAATGTTTTATGATCAAGTATTTCCTCGTCATCTAGCTGATCTGCTTCCTGTCAAATGATTATGCCATGAATATGGATCAAACTGTCATCATAAATTTCAGCACATCATGAAATTTTCTCATTATTTTCTACGTAACATTTAGAGAGGATCCATTCTATTCCTCATATGGTATATGACCTTGGTCATATTCCAGTTTCAAAGGCCATCTTAAGACTACATGAAATAACATCAGTTCTTATTATCACTTTTTGTGGTTATGATGCCATGGAAAACCAGATAAGATCTCATGAAATGTCCAAATTCATCCTTCTATTTTCGTTTCTAGATATGTAGAACATAATAAAAGGAATACCTCTTCGTTGTCTTCAAGTACAGTAATTGCAAGATGCAACCTCCCCATTTTGATGTTCTTGAGAGGCAACCACATGTCATGTCTCTGGCCACCCCTAAGATCATTGATGTTTAGGGAACAGGCCCTGTATATTGTAGGAGATTAGCATTTCATTAAAGCATTTTCCAAACGATTTGAAAAAAAAAAAAAAAAATCAAGGAAAACAGATTATAAATAGTAGGAGAATCTCTGCCTCCATATCAATTGAACCTCTCAGTTGAAGTTGATATAAAATCCCTAAGATTATAAATATGTCAATAGAAATCTTAGGGAATGTGGGCCAGGCCAAAGATAGGTTAAATCTCATACCATTTTCACAGATACACATCTATATGGAACACAGAAAGTGAATCAAGCATACAATATTAATGCGAGTCCCTGAAAAGTAATTGTAGATATGATAATTATTCTAAGGAATTTATTTTAGTACAAGAGGGAACATTAATCTTATAAACTTGAGGAAAAAAAATACAACTACGATATATGAACAAAACCAGATAAACCAGAATAAACTCAACTTAGAAACCAAAACCTGTACCACAGGTTTTTATAACACAAAAGAGATCTATATGTACTACACATTGTTTAATGTGAAGTTTAGAAACAAACCCAAGGGTATCGTCAACAAAATGGTCTTTGTCACGAACTTCAATGACTAGCATATTAGGCAACTCCCATGAACAGATGGGGATCTTGAATTCTTCATTCCATTTTGGAGTGAGAGTCTTCTTTTGTATCTTAGTCGTGAATCTGTAAGGTCCAAGTTTCCCCTTTACATATGGATCAGCCAATCCTGAAAATCGGGTATTTAAACAAATTTTAGTACTAGTATGTTGCAGAAGGGTGTTAAAAGCTTATATCAAACTAACCATTTAAATCTGATGGTTTCATGTCTGATGCTTCAAGAACTTCCACTCTGGCAAGGGCAATAGGCTCCTTCTCATCGACCGAGAACCAATCCTCTAATATATGAATTTGTCAAAACTTTAGCATAAAAGAATTATAGAACCCATAATTGGCTAGTGAAGTCAACCTTACTCCACTAAATTTCAGAGAGCATGTTTAATTTCATTAGCGACAAGAGAAGCTAGGGCAAAAGTCCATTCATACTGCACAAGCAGACTAAATAACAGAATCTTAACAAAAGGAAGATGACAAACAATTTCTGACAATTATATCAGGAAATGATACCCTTTGGCAATAAGCCACAGCCTTATCATTTTCATTTAAACCCACCAGAAATCATGATTATGTGAAAAACTTGCACTGAGTCACTCAGTCAAAGAAAATAAAAGTTCAATCATCTGATTAAGTCATCAGCATGCACTTCCCCGTGCTGACTTTTACATTAAAAGAAACGATCCTCAAATTACAAAGTGAATGCTTTCAAATATTAAATTGAATCAGGGCATCAACCATTCTGGAATTGGGTACTTGCAGAAAAAGTTTATAATGAATAATGAAGACATCCATTTGCAAAACATTTTGACTGCTAAGCACAAAAGGAATGGCCAAATTAAAAAAACTTTCTTCTGAAAAACATTACCTTTATTTGGTGAAACAAATTTCTCTACATCAACAACCAGCATATTGGGCTGCAGAGATGATGTACATTTAGACACAACCAGCAATTCCCGAACAAATACAGGTTATAACAGAAACTAATAACAGCTGAATCTTCAACTAATGCTAAGATGATTTAAAAGGGAAAAAAAACATTCAAACTGGTTTGAGAACTTAACCTCAACAAGAGTCTGCTCAAATGCAACAGCAAGAAGCTTATCCTAATCAAGAGTCAAAAATAAGCATCCAATTAGGGAGAAAGGTAGAAAGAGAGAGAATGAGAATTCAAGAAGCCAGCAGATATAATATATGAAATATAATTACTAGCCATCCAGCAATCCCTGGAAGTTCTGTAACATCAAGTCCATGAGTGAAGATAGGCTTCACTGTCATCTGAAAATATGGTGGCTCTGCAAAGCACACCCTCAAACGACCAATGAATGGCCAATTCCGTATAAACTTTACTCCAATCAAAACCTGCAAGGGAAAAAGAAAGGCATAACTTTAGTAACACTTAATAAAGCTTTATTTTGAGCACCCCATGGGATTGCAATCAAATTCTATTTTGATTTTCACAGCATTCATTAGAAAAAACTAATGGTAAAAAGAACATAGATCATGTCATATGTTGGGATTGTAAGTTGACTACACACATTATACAAATGCCGCATCTCCAACTGCCACAGAAAAAGAAAAGACTAAAATACATTTTGAATGTTGTATGAAACAGATGAGATGATATTGAGCTTAGCACTTCTAAATTTCAACAATTGAAAGAAAATTAAGCAGATCAATTTTCATTTTGCAGTCCCTCATAGTAATTTTAGTATTCTATTACCCATAAAACAGCCTAACTTTCAACCTACTACCAGCCTATGGTGGGACAATGTCCTCAACCCCGTAAGTAAATAATAAAGTACGAAAATAAGATGGAAGACTATGTTATAATGAAATATACTGCACATCCTCTAAATTGGTACTGCGATTGAAGACACTAGAAATCTAGTATACATTCCTAAGCTTGAAATGTTGCAAAAGTTTACACAATGAAGAAGCAACCAGTACATTGTAGAGTTCAACACAGTGGAAAAGCGCACAACCATAGGATGAATTTCAAAGTTCCAAAATGAACAAAAAGGAATCTTCCAACAGAACTTCTAGTTACAATGTTGGCATCATCACATTTAATAAGCTATATTATGCCTTGGGTTATGTTCATTAATCAGAAGTCACTACCATCCCCCCATATTTCTGTTGCAACGTCAAATGTTAGTTGCACTTGCACCTCGTGAACTAATTGATTTCAGAGTTCTTTTAGGTACATAAAAGTAACACAAGGTGGAAGGAGTGAAAACAAGAAAGTAAATTCTCCCATAAACAAAACATCCTATATGAAATAGTTCCTCCAAATAATCAGGTGCCTAAAGCAGCACATAGTTCTCCATCCTCAACAATGTGCTCTTCTCAGAGCATTTTCTAACATATGATGATATTTCATTCCTGGGAGATGAAGAGTTCCATTTATTTATATTTTTATGGATAAATCAGGTGACAAACTTCTGTTTCTCAGAGATAAAAATTTTCATCTGATTACTGTTGGTATGCCTAATACTACCATTATAATAACTCAGCTAATAGAGATCTTAGCATATATTCCAATTAACATATAATTTACTTCTTTCTAGTGAACATATTTTTGATGGAAAAACAAAGCTTCAAGGCACTGACTGAACTAAGTAATATAAGAATCATATCTGTACCTTCCCTTCAACATGCATGCCAGTCAAATGTAATTTTGCCCACATTCCAAATCCCAATCTTCTCCTCAGTTTTATAGCTAGTATTGCACTCATATCATCAGCAGTGAGAAAATTCATTCCCAACCCCAAAACCTGCATTAATTGAATCACTGAATCTCTGAAGACTTATGTCAATAGTATCCCAATAGATAACACAGTAAGGTTCCACCATTCCAGGGCTAGTCAAACATACCAAGTGATCATCATCTGTAGATTCACGAATGACCCTCATTTCTGTGAACATAGGTGGGTTTCTTCCCATGTACAAGTGCTGAACAATGGCTTTCTTCTGCATATGCATTAAATTTAATTATTAATAACAAACAGAGTTAATGGAAACACAAATTCCTGACAAGAAATACATGCAATTTCTAACAAAGCACATCAGTTGGGTGCACCACCCAACTATAGGTTGATTATGGTTATAAATCCCAGACAGTGTATCATTTATAGTTAACTACTCCCTAACCCTTAAGTTTAATCATCTTGTATCCTCAAACTATAATTTATGAAACAATTTGATAATAAAAAACAGGACAACCTCAGAAACTATTTTTTTTCCACAAAAAGTAAGGGCAAAAATATAAACTGCTTTCAGAATTCTGGGTTGGTCCACAACCCTGCTTCAGTAAACAAAATTTCATAAACATCTGGGAATACAGATACACACAACACAATTTTACAAGATAAGCACAAGCATATACGTAACCTCAATATAATATAGGTCAACAGGTTACTGCCACTTGACTGAAAACAGAAACCTAATTAAGAACATCAGCAAACTGAGGGTTGCCCCAAACAGAAGATTGAGTGGTAGTGATCAAAACATGAAATAGATGTCAAAAGAGTTTCCTAGGGAAAATTAAAGTGAAAAAAAAAAATCAAGAAACAAGCCCCAATCAGTGTTACACTTAAAATTAAGATGTGAAGAATACATAAATTATCCAAGTGAGTCGATTCATACAGCTGTCCAGGGTTTGTACTTCTCCAAGAACCAAGGTATGATAGGAAGGAGAATTTTCTGTGAAACAATCTGTTCCATACATATGGGCCAAATCTTTTCAACTGCATGGTTCAACCACCGCACTGACTCAGAATCAGAAAGTACCTAAAGAAAATAAAACATGATAGAGCATTAAGATTTTTCAGTTATGAAGGAATCAAGTCTAGAGCCTCAACTTAGTTTTCAAATCCATAATAAGGAGAATATACCAACAAAATATGCAAATATAACTAAGCTCTGTTCAATTAGTCAGAAAATGCAATAAAAGAAACGAAAATAAAAGCTTGAATCTTAAATTCATTATTTGGGACTTGAAGAATCAATTTCAAAAACCAAATCCTTGGAGAATCAATTTTGAAAACCAAATCCAAATAATGCATGAGATTTAAATTTTCATTTATTTTCTTCAATTTTCTAAATGACCAAACTGGCAAAACAATCAAAAGTGCATATTAACTGAAGCTTTGAAAAGGCTGAAAATTACCCTTTTCCGATTAGCTTCTTTTCTTTCCTTGAATTGTAGTTTCCTCCTCATCCTCATAATATACTGCTCATGAACCTTTGGAAAGACAAAGCAAAAGCCCTTATCAATTGACAATTCACATCTATCTCACAACATTGCAACTTCATAAAGTATTATGTATATCAAGATTACACAAATTATACCATGTAATAGATGGTCTCTCACTTCGCTAAAATGTACTAAATAATGGATAATTTACATCCATCTTAGAATCAAGCAACTTCCCTTACAACTTATTATGTATATGAAAATTACGCAAAAATCATATTCACACAATTAATTAGAATGTATTACATCCATCTTACAACAAAACTTCACAAAAATCACACTCTATTGTACTGCCAAACAATCCCTCAAAAGCCGCTATCAAAATTGCCATTCTATTTTCTTCTGTAGGCTCAATTTTCTTCTCCAAACCACGCCATGAATAGCCACACACTTCATAAGAGTGTGCATATTAATGGAAAATTCACATCCATATCGTTTTCTATTTCAAGATTTGGCGAACCATTTTACTGACACATACTTCCCTAAAGTTAAAACTGTCCCTAAAAGGTAAAGATCTGAATTTCCTAAGATCTGAAAAATATCATTTTCTTTTCTATTTTAGCCTGCATTTCTGATGTCTCCAAAACCCAAAAGTATCAAAGGCCCTTTTCCCAAAACTACTTGTAAAACCTTTTTCTGAAACAATATTGAAATTCAATCAATATCCCCACATTCTCAAGACAATCAACACTGAATGCTATGGAAATGAATAAAAAACAAACCAAGAACATAACAAAAATCTTTGTTCATGACACATACCTGGTAGAGATAAATCAAAGACACAAAGTAAGCAATTGGGTGGTTCCAACTTAAAGAAGAAAGCAGCCAGAGAAAAATCAGCACCATTGCCACATGATGTATTATCGAAATCTCTGTCAGCGACATCTTTCTCTTCTTTGGGTTCTTCAGTGAATTCAATTATCAAACACCTGGTGACCCAGACAAGAATCTTGAAAGATTAAATGCAAATTGCGGTTACAGTGCATTATACATGGATATCAATTCGGAAACGCATGTGGGCAGGTTTCCAAGTGAGTGATCAATAAATAGGTGAAGTGGGGGTAGGATCCAATATATCGTATCCAGTTAGGAGTTGACCCAGTTTCCGGCGATTTATCGGTGACTCACTTGCGAAGACAACGTGGAGAAGAAAATTTGAGGAGTGTAACGCCGACGATGCTTCTCCTATACGGTTCCTGCATTGACTGACGGTTGGTTGCCACGTGGTGCTTTCGTGTGCGCTACGTGTAGGCATGTGGAAAGCCTTTGGTAGTCCGCGTCAGGAGTTTAGAATCGGGTGTGCGCAGGCAAATATGTATTTCGTGAGGGCGAGATTGGGAGTTAGTTACGCTTTGTTTGTTTAGGGAAAATAGAAACGTTTGGTTTAAAAAAAGTATAAAAGGAATACTAGGGAAAAATATGGAAAGGTTTATAGAAAAGGAAAATCCAAGGAAAATAAAAATAAAAACCTATATGGAAAATTAATTTTTTAGTAAAAAATTATTTCACCTTTAAGTATATATAGAAAGCTCAAACAAATCAAATGAATTTGAAGTAGAATACAAGGATATATATATATATATTTTTTTTTTTTGTACTTTCATTCTCTATTTTATTTCCCTCCCGCACCTTTTCTAAAACTAAAATGAATTTGAAATAAGATGTAAAAATAACCTATTAACTTCAAATATATTTTTTAAAATTTTTATTTACCTTTTTTTTTATTTTACTTTTTCTCACTATTTTCTTTCCCTCGTATTTTTATTTAGGTCATGTTTAATTCCCCAAAAAATACAAAGGAAAGAAAAATAAAAGAAAAAGTAAAAGAAAACAAAAAATAAATTTAAAATCAATAAATCATTATTAAATACTACTTCAAACTCATTTTACTTATTTTTTCATATTTATATAAATATTAAATCATTTAAAAATACATAAATTTTTAACTAATTTTAATTATATTTATTTATTTATTTTTATGATGAAACAAAATATGAGAAAATCATTTTTTTTTAATTTGTTTTTTCTTTCATAGTTAAGCTTTTTGGGAATTAAATATTGCTGAAAAGTAAAAAGAAAGAAAAAGTAAAAAAAAATGAAAAATAGATTTAAATCAATAAATATTATTTATATATTTTTTTCAAATTCATTTAACTTATTTTAACTCTTCTATCTAAAAATTAAATAATTTGAAAATGCATGTATCTCTAACCAATTTTAATTATATTTTATTTCCTTTACATTTTCCATGGTACAATCAAACATAAGAAAATAATTTATTGTAATTACTTTTAAACATTTTCGGAACTAAACATTACCTTAAGATTTCAAAATGCATAATAAATTATAAGAGTGAGTTTGATTAGATTTAACTTTCTTAATTTCTTAATCATAGGTGAGTTTTAATTGTATTTCTTAATTTAATACTATTTTTAATTATATTTAACTTTGTTTCCTTTTTTTTAATAATAATTTAACCTTTATATAGAGAAGAATTAAAGTAAAAGAGTTTGAAATATTATATAAAAATAATTTATTATCACTTTAAATCTATTTTTTATTTATTATTATTATTATTATTTTTTTTTTTTTTTTTTTTTTTTGTCTCTTAAACTTTCTGAGATTCAAACATAGTTTTAACCTTTTTTTTTTTCTTTCCTTATTACTTTTAAAAAACCAAACAAATGAGATGGAATACAAACAAATGGAATTAGGTAAAAAAATAATAATAATAAAGATAAAGATAAAAGCATAAAATAACAAGACTACAAATTAAATCTAAAATAATGAATTTATGTTGAATAATAATTGTAACGACCCGCACCCAACCATGTAGATATTGTCCACTTTGGGCCCAAGAGGGCCCTCACGGCTTTAAAACGCGTCTACTTGGTTAAGAGGAGCCTCTACATATATAGCGCCAGGAACTTCCTCCCCTATCCGATGTGGGACATCACAAATACCCCCCATGCAGACACAACGTCCTCGTTGTGTCCCATGGGATTGCGGGGCCAAACAGACAAACACCCCCTACGGAGCCAAACAAACCCCCACACCGGGGTCAGGGATCGGCTCTGATACCAACCATGTAGATATTGTCCGCTTTGGGCCCAAGAGGGCCCTCACGGCTTTAAAACGCGTCTACTTGGTTAAGAGGAGCCTCTACATATATAGCGCCAGGAACTTCCTCCCCTATCCGATGTGGGACATCACAATAATTTTATTTTATCATATCATGGGAGGATCACTATTTGAGATTTGGGTCCATGGAGGGTTTTAAAGGCTTGACCATGAAAGGTTCATCCACTATAAAATAATAGTAATAGTAATAGTTATTATTATTATTTTATTTTATCCATTTATAATAAATCTATGTTTGTGTTATGAAATTAAATATAACAATAATAATGAAATATAAAATTAATTATTAAGAAATAATAGTCCAAAGAAATGGAGACGGGAGAATTTCTCCGTTAATAATTAAATAATACCAATCATCACTTACATTCGGTTGCCCGCCCTAGTTAAACCCAAGATTTCCTCACATGTACGCATACTATTATCTTACATTCGGTTGCTTAATATCAAATCTATGGGCACACGTTTTGGAACAGGGTTACAGGCGTCGCCTGGTATCCTTATCCAGTCCACTTCTTCAAACATGCACTCAGAATCAACACCAAATCCGCCAATTACATCTCCCCACATCATCAAAATAATCGCGTGGGGGCACGCGCAGAAGTCATCATACCAGATCCTCGTCTTTTGGAACTGCTACGTCAAACGTCTCTTATTGGGGAAACTAGAACATTCTTGTAAAAGAATATAAGTTGCGCTCCCTTCCAAAACTTATATTTAACGTACCTATTTTATTACTACGGCGGCATAAAATATATATATATATATATTATAAATTTAAGTTGAAACATGCAAGTAATATTTCATTTAAAAATTTTTAATTTAAAATTTAATTAAAAATATATACTTTATTAATAAAAAAAATTAACTATTTAAACTTAAAAGATATAATATTATTTCAATAAAAATAATTTATTATATTTTTAAGATATAAAAGTATATAATTTATTAATTTAAATTATATACATGTTACAATTAGGGAGAGACCTTTTTTTTTTGTTAACTATAAAAATATTTAATAGGTATATTTTGTAAATTTGATGAAACTATTAAAAGTTACATTTTATATAGATTTTTTTTAATTAATTTTGAAATTTACCTTCAAAACATTTATTTATTTTACATAAAATTATAAACATATGTTTTAAAATAATGAAAAATCTATATATGAAAGTTTAAGATAATACTATTATTTCAATAAAAATAAATTTTTTAAAATATAAATAAATTAATACCTTAAAAATATAATAAATAAAATATCTTAAATTGTAAAATTTTATATCTTATTTATATATATCATATAATTTTATTATTTTAAGATTGTTAATTTATTGATAAATAAAATATTTATTTATTATTATATTTATTTATTTATCTTTATTGAAATAATATTAGATAATGAAGTTTAAATATATAAAATTTTTATTATTAAATATAGATTTTTAATTTTAATAATAATTTATAATTTTATATTTTTTAATTAAATTTTTTTAAAAAAAATCTGAAATCTCATATTTTAATTAAAAAATAAAACTCAAAAATAAGGCCTCAACTAATAATCAGGCTTTAATTTAAAAATAAATTATTAGTTTATTTTTGAGATTTCAACTTAAATTTAAAAAAAAAAAAATTATTTTTATCCTTTTACACGAAAGGCTATTTTCCGTGCGCAGGAAGTTCACAGTCAATGCAGATTTCACTTAGAGTCTGTACTTCCAAATCTGTGCACGTGTCAGACTGTAATAGTAGGATGTGGAGGATATTTTGATGGGGGCCGCGGTCGCGGTGGATGCGAATGAGTGGTTCGTCTGATGTCGGCAAAAGTAAGATCCGCTGTATTTATTTATTTTTGCAGAAATTCCTTTTCGTTGATCGTATTAGGGAAGAAAAACCAAAACGGGCCCACTAATAATATTACAATTTTAAAAATAAAAAGAAAATATAATAATAGAACATGAAAATTTGGCATGATATCATTTAAAAAATATTTAAATAAAAATTAAAAGAAATTAAAAGATCTGATCTCTATCAAAGTGAAACCAATCATGTTGCTTGCGTGACAATTTTTTCCTTTGCTTACATCCATTCCTTTGTAGTTAAGTCATGATTTTATGCTTTAATTTAATTTATTTGTATTTTGATATCATTTATGTGGACTTTATTTAATGGTCTAGATATCATAGTATGATATACGTTCAATGGCTAAGATTGATATTTTGAAAGACACACATTCAATACCCTAACAAATTCATTTTCTTTTAAATTATGTAAATGAAAGTAATATTGTGTTGAAAATTTTAAATATGTATCATTAAAGGCTTATATTTAAAAAAAAAAAAAAAATTTAAAAAGATAAGTAGACTATTATTCACTTATTCTTATTTTCCACTTTTAATTTAAAGTAAAATGTTAAAATCTAAGTGTCGTTTCGGTATTTTTAGGCTTATTTTTAAAAATTGTTTTTAAGTTAAAAAAAATAGTTTTTATAATTTTATAAAAATAAAGGTGGTTGATAAGTTGTTTTTAAAAAGAGTTTTTAAGAATAATAAAAAAAACTTATTTGGGAAATAATTTTTCTGTTTTAATTTTGTAAAAAGATTGAAATTTTAATTCATATAATATTATTTAAATTCAATTTAAGTGTTATTAAAAAATAGTTTTGTAATTACAAATAAATTTAAAAATAAATAGTTTTTATTAAAACATGAATTTCAATATTACAATAAAATTATAAATTATATTTTTTCTTTTAAAAAAATTATTGTTTTAGTATATGTTAAAAAAAATATGGATATTAATATGTCATGAAGCATAATTGATTTATCTTATGCTAAAAATGAATAATAATAATAATAATAATAATAATAATAATTTTAAAATAATAATGGTTAATAATATTTGATTTAAAATAAATAATGCTCAAAGTTTAACTTTTTTTTAATATGTAAATGAGCTAGAATTTGTTTATTGCATTATAAATTTAGTGATAAATTATGAACATAGTATTTTGAAATGTTTTGATTTAATATGCAATTACATAGATTAATTTTTTGAATCTCAAATCATTCTCAAAATTTAAAGATTCATTAAAAAATTTAAATTATTAATTTTGTCTCTGTTAATTTAGAATCTATATATCTAATAAAAAAAAATTTAAAATATAAATGTGTATATAAGAAAAATAGTAAAGTCATATCTCATAATATATCAATTTTTGTCTATTATTTTTTTTGTAGTAATTAGATTTATTTTTGTGTTCCTACTTATTTAAAAAAAAAATTAAACCTATTAATAAATTCAATGTAAAATGTCAAACTTTATAAAAGTATAATCAGGTGTTAGAAAAGAAAATAATAGAGTCTTTATAAATTAATGTTTTTCCATAAATTTTTGGTATTAATGAATTTATTATTTGAATTTCAAATTATTTTTAAAAATTACTATACTTGTTAATGAATCCAGTTGTGGACCTTGTATTTTGCATGATGCGTTCCCATTGACGAACTTGTTTTTTATTTGAAAAATGATTTATTTATTAAGAAAATGATTTGGAGTCACCACTTATTTTTTGTTTTATTTTTAAAGGGTAAACAAAATAAGAAATAAAACCCTAAGTGTGACTCCTTATTTGGAAAAGGTGGTTTGCGAAAAATCAAATCAGGGCTCAGGGGTCAGGTTACTTAGGAAAGGTATGGTAAATGCCGTAACACCCCTCTAAGTCCCTAAAAATGGGTCTCTACTAATAAAATAAAGCACGTGTGGCAAATGGTTGATTAAATGTGGATACCAAAAGATGATCATACACTGGGAGCCAAAACAAAGCGTAGGGAATGATCAGAGTGAGAGCGGGTGCGTACCTTGGCAACAAGCGAATAATGCGCTATCATGGAATGAGGTTAGTGCACAAGAATGAACGTAAAATATATCACATGCATCACCAAATAGAATATGAAATCACTTATGACACACATGACATTTCATTCAAGTTCATTTTTATTTTAAGTAAAACTTCTTTGATATTGGGCCTCTCACCAAAGCCTAATTTATCTTGCATGAATTGGTTTGACAAATTTCATTATTTCAGAATTATGAAAAAATTCATTCTTACTTATGTAAAATCAAGAAAAATAGAAGGTTATTTGAAAACCAGAGTGGAATTAAAATTATTCGAGAGAAAACTGGATTTTTGAAATTTATTTAAAAATTGGAGTCTTGGGAATTAAATTTAAGAATTGGAATTTTGGAAATTAAATTAGAAAGAAATTGAAAATTTTAAAATTATTTGAGAATTAGAGTTTTGAAAATTAAACTAAGGAATTGGAACTTTGGAAATTAAGGTTGAGAGAAATTAGCAAATTATTTGAGAATTAGAGTTTTGAAAATTAAATTTAAGAATTGGAATTTTGGAGATTAAATTTGAAAGAAATTAGAATTTTGAAAATTATTTGAGAAGTAGAAACTATGAAAATTAAATTATATAAATTGGAATCTTAGAAATTATTCGAAGGTGGAATTTTTAAAAATAAATAAATAAAATGATAATAATAATATTGATAATAAATAAATAAATGCGAAAATTGGAATTTTGGAAATTGGAAATTAAGTTCGGAAATTAGAAAATTGGAATTTCAAAAATTGAGAATTAAATTTGGAAATAGGAATTTTGAAGAATTATTTAAAGATTGAATTTTAAAAATAAATAAATAAATAAAATAATAATAATAACGAAAATAATAACGATTAAATAAATAAATGTGAAAATTGGAATTTTGAAAATTGGAAATCGGAATTTAAAAAAATAAATTGTTTAAGGATGAAATTTTAAGATTAAAATTTTGAAAATTAAATTTTTTTTGCATCAAAAGTTGAAGAAAACTAAGAAAAAAAAAAAAAAAAAAAAAAAAAACAAAGACATGGTCTAGGCATCATAACATGTACAGGTACAATACAAACCCATTTTTATATTGCAATAATGTCATACCCACACCATTATCCCATTTTCCAATGCACATATCTCTCAAATTCACACCACAAACCCATTTTTTTATGCATGTGCCTGCCATACCCACACCACAAGCCCATTTTTCAAAATTATAACATAGATTTCACCTTTTCACTCTCTTCAACACCACCACCACCACAGATGCACAGAAGCAGCAAAACCTAGATTACTATATGAAAAAGGAAAGAGATTCTTCCCTCTCACTCTGTCTTTTGCCTATGTATAAACCCTAGAACAAAAAACAATTAGCAATGCTAGAAGATTTGAACCTAGTCCTCTGTAGAGGGAAATGAGGCTAAAATTCTAGAGTGGGATGATAATATTATCGAGCTGGGCCTCAACGGTGGTGGTGGTAGCAGCATGAATGCTTTGAGCCTTTGTAGGGAGAACCTTAAAGAACCCAAACTGTTCTGGAAAACATAGACTTGAACTTTGCATGATACTTGATACCCGAAGCAATGCATTTAGAACCCATGGTGGAGGAGGTAGGAACACTTGATGGTTCGTGGGGGGGGGGGGGGGGGGGGGGGGGTGATGAGTTTGATGGGTGTTAGAAAATGAAGACAGGGTGATGATGGGCATTGGTGGGTAAAGAGAAGGTTTCTGTGGGCATGAGGTGTGATAAATGGAGCATAGTGATAGGTATAATACTTAGAATGGAGTGAGATGAGGTTTCCATGCATGGGAGTAGGAGAACGGGTTTGAACGGATGAGGTGGTGAAATGATGGATGGAGGCATAGGTATGTGGTGGGTATGGGAAGAGTGAAAATGGGAGGGGAATGAAGCGGGTTGTTGCAATGGGTGTGATGGATAAATGAACGGGTATGAGGATGGGTTTGGAGGTTATGATTGATGAAGATTTAGAGAGAGAAGTGGGTATGAAGAGGGTTTGGTGGGTGTGAAGGTGGAGAGATGAGGGTGGCTATGGCATGGGAGTTCATGCACGTGGAGCTCGCATCATTGAATCACTTTTTCATTTGGGCCATCTTTTCTTTAAGCTGCCTTGACTTCTTAGCACAGAGTCACATATGGGGTCCTGAATAGGGCTATCACCATGCTTCCACCTTGGTAATGGGGTCCAGTATGTGGGCCTAAGGTACAAATACTAGGGTAGGGTATGAGATAATCAATGGGTATAAGGGAACCATAGAGACTCCAGCTCCAAACTCACCAATGCAATCCTCTTCTTGTACATTCTAGCATCTCGGGACTAAAAATTGGGTTATGGCCATAAACGGGCAACACCACAAGACCCCAAGAGAAAGGTCTCATCCCCAACTTTGCAAAAAAGACAGCTTCAAGTGAACCCACTTTGTCATCCTTCTTAACAAACTATAAAGGAACAACTGTCTTCACTGCACCCTTGTTGCTCTTGATGGGAGTGTTAAACATTTGGACGAAGGCAGCATGAACAAGATCCAGTCTTGTGCTTCCAGGTTGGACAACAACATCTTGACAACCTTGTCATTCACTCCTTGGATTTGCACTCTCAGATGAAGACGCACCAACCAAAGCACACCACAGACAGACACCAAAAGCAGAGAAGTATAGGGCAAGGACCATTAACAAAAAGAAAGCAAGAATGAATGAACCAAAAGGGCATCAAGCAAAGCCTCATTTCATGAGTTATCCATAGGCTTGCAAGCGGGTTGAGGGACCATAGGTTCATACCAAAAAAAAAAAAACAGGGGTATGAATTCTGGGATATCTCACAATGTAACTAAAATAGAGTCAAGTTACTCTTCATCAAAACAAAGGAAAAGAGGTGATAAAACAATGACAAAAAATCTATAGATATTCCAGAGATCAATGAAAACTAAACATATAGCCTGATACCCCTACCCAAAACAAAAAATAATATCCAAAAACAAGAAGGAGAAGATAATGAACAGAAGCAATGGTGTATACATGGTCCTTACTTGAGAAACCTCTTCTCGAATGAAAGCTCGCCTGACTCCAAGCTCTGTTTTCTGCTTTCTCTAAAAAATCTTCTATCCTCCAACTATCCACCCTCAAACTGGTTTCTTCTCAAGCTCCCTCAAATTTTCTCCTGAACGCCCCTTCAACCTCTCTTGCTCCATTTTCTAGCTTTTTTACCCTTCTCTTGTTTCTGTCTTCTCCTGGAAGCCACTATCCGCTCCACTGGTCCTTGTCCCGGGAGGATGTCATCACCGTCAACTACCACCATGGTGAGCCATGCTCTTGGCCGCATGTCCATGCAGCTTGTTCTTGGTAGAAAGGGGTCCCCCATTTCAAAAAATGAAAGAAAAACAACTCTCTCGGGTGGTGTCCACAAAGGGGTCTACACCAGTGCATTAGGTCTGGTTTAATTTGAATTTTATTTGTCTTGTGAAAAAAACAGAAAATATGATTTTATGTAGAAGAGAAACAATATGGTCATTTTAGACTAATTTTTATTCATAAATTTTTAGTATTAATTGAATCACTATTTGGATTACAAGTTATTTTTAAAAATTATTGACCTTGCTAATGAATTCAAAGCATTAAGTCTTGCTTAATTTGGGGTTCATTTACTTAATAAAAAAAATTGTAAAAAAGAAGAAGAAGAAATTAGCCAAGACATTTAAAATAAATTTTGGTTTACATTATTGAGTTTTGTGACTTTTAAGAATTAATTAAATCGGTTTTTGAGCTTTAAAATATTTTTAAAATAAATTTTATATATAAAGTATAGTTTGATTTGAAATTTATACGATTAATGAAAATTTTTATTAAGTTAAAAGGAAATTCATAAAAAGAAAACGTGTAATTTAAAAGAATATCATATTTGAAATTTTTTTGGATCATAAAAAGAGAAGAAAAATGGTATTATGTTTAATTTTATTTGCTCTCTTTCTTTGTATATGATTCTTCTGTGTTTTTCTTTCGTATTTAGAAACTAATGAAAATAGCTTCTACTTATTCATTATAAATTGTTCTCTATATCACTTTATTTTGAAATAATAACCAAAATAGTCTTATGAATTTTTTAAAATATTTTTCTATTTCTAAAAATAAAATTTTATTTTTTTAATTACACAACCAAATAGGCTTTAAACTTTTAGTCAAAATTTAAATGGGTGTTTGGTAAACCAACTTAATAACTTAAAGTAACTTAATAACTTAATTTAAGTCATTAACCAAATTAAGTTTGTTTGGTAAAATAACTTAATGGTACGACTTAAAGTGAAAAAACAACTTTAATTAATAAATAAAAATAATTAACTTATTTTTAAGTTCATATTTTTATTTTACATTTTTATCTCTATTTGTCCTAATTACTTATACGATTTCTTTTGTTATTCCACGACTTCTATTGTTATTCAACCCCTTTGCCTTAATTATAATTTATGAAAATAAATATGTCAATTTTATGATTTAAAATAAATTTTAAGTTAATTTTATCAAATAACCTTAATACTTAAAAGTAAGAATTAAGTAATAAGTTTTAAGTTAGCAATTTATATATAATTTAACTTAAAATCAACTTAAATCATTAAATAATAGGGATTAAGTTTTACCAAATAGTGTATAGGATTTTGTTAGAAATTTATAACTAAGAAATGTAATTTACTCAGCAGAGCATGGAATGCAATAAGGGTATAAAGCTTTTTCTTACTCCACCAATCAGCTTTGAGCTTAAACCACACATTTCTTCTTTCCCTGTCTAACTTATATCCTATAAAAACAATACAATCAAATCACTTTGCTTTGTGTTTTTCCTTAGTATCAAGACAGGCAAAATATCAATGACATGTGTGGCTTGAGTTGTAGGAGGCTCCATCATCAAGTCTGAAAATTTTAGCATTATCTTCATCCTAAATAATTTAAAGCTATATCAAATATAATTTGTTTATATTGTTGTTTCCCAGTTAAGGAGGAAAATATTTTCCTACCTTACATCTTAAAAATGAAATTAGTTAAAAAGAGTCTTCATTCTTTTGGTGAGATGTTATTTTATCACTTCTTCTACTTTTCTTTTTGCCCTTGTGTGTGGTTTTCACTTTTCCTAGGGTTGCATTTGGTTCGGGGAAAGTACTAAGGAAAAAAAATGGTAAAGAAAATGGTTTTCTCATATTTGATTTCACGGTAGAAAATAAAAAGAAAATCAAACATAATTAAAATAAGATTATTCAGGTTATATTTGGTTTTCGAAAAATTTGAGGGAAAATATGAGTGAAAGAAAATAGAGAGAAAAGTAGAATAAAAGAAAAAAAAAATGAGAAGTCGAAGGTGACAAATTTGTCAAACTTGTATAACGACCAATGAAGTCTCCACCTTTTGTAGATTATTTAAATAAATTATAATATTGTTTAATTATGATTAAGTCTGATTTTGATACACAATACACTTTCCCATCCTTTTCAATTCTTTTTTTTTTTTAGTTGTGTTTGTTCCATTCGAAATATTGTATATTTATAATACACTTTTTACAATTTTATGGATTTTCTTGATGATGTTTGTTTTTTGCAATGACAATCCACTTTTTTTTTTTTATATAGAAATTATCATAATGCAATGAAAATAATTTTGATATCTTCATAACAAACTTGAATTAGATAAATATCCTCTTTAAAAAAAATATGAATATATATATATATTTATAAATATTGGATAATTTTTTTTTTACTATCTCAAATACATCTTTTTCTATACAAACACTTATATCTTATCATTATTATATGAAATTAATAATTCAAATAATCATCTTTTTCTATACAAACACTTATATCCTATCATTATTCTATAAAATTAATAATTGAAATAATGTTTTTTTTTAAGGACAAACTACTCTTTAGAAAAATTATCATAATTTAATTAACATAATTTTAATCTCCTAACAAAAAACTTGGATTAGATAATAATCCTATTTAAAAAAAATGATAATTCAAGTTTTATTCTTAATTTATTGAGTAAAAAAAATAAAATTAGATATAAAAAAAAAATTTTGAAATCTAAATTAAATATTTTTTTAAGTTTTAATTTAATTTATTTATATAATATTTTATTCCCGAGTATTAAACTTTATTGATCATATTAAATTTTTTTATATCTAATTTGTTCATCCACATTAAATAATTTTTATATTTATTATTGTTTTAAATATTATTAATTATTAAATATATTAAAATTTAAATGAATTCATGAACTGCAACTCATCCAATCATAATGGCTTCATTCATGCACCTAATCACCTTTAAATTGTGTTTTTCCAGTTAGACGTCGTTACCCACTTCTTTTCTTTTTCTTCAAGCTTGGTGAGGGAGTTGCAACGGATCCCATATGGAAATTGCATTAGGTCATCTCTTTGCGTTTTGAGAAATGAAGAATCCTCTCATTTGCCACACTCTTTAGTGTCTTCTAATAGAAATGTTGGTTGATATCATGATTTGAGTTGCAAAAACATCATCAACGAACTTCTTCAATGCCGGAAAATGGTGTGCAAGCCTTTGATATTTTTTTTTGTATGTATATAGATATATGACTATATTATAAATAGAGACTAATCTTCAAATTTAAAATTGTAGTTGCAGAAAATTGCATGAGGCATCGAAGGAGAGAGGAATCATGCGATATATCTCGCTAGAAAAATTCTTATCTAGCCCATGATGTGAAACTAGGTGCAAGGGGACTTTATTCTTAAAAAGTTGTAAATATTTTGGAAACCCAAAGACATTATACTTCTAAGGAATGGTAGTTTTTATTTTAGATGATTTGGTAATTTTGTTTGAATAAATATTTATTTTATTTTTGTTGTGAACCATTCTGGAATTTTTTTTTTTAGTAGTTAAAGTTTTTTGGTTTGGAGAAAGTAGAATTGGATGTTGATCTTTTGAAGAAAGCACTTAAAATGAACCAGTTGGAGGAATGCAGAGCAAGAGCAAAGTCTTTCACATTGACAATGTGGGTTAGAAACCAGAATTTTAAATATGAAGAATTCAAGATCTATTTTCTGGAAACATGTTGTAAAAAAACACAAGTTGGAATAGACAAAGATTGGAGCAACACTTATTTTGGAGAAGTCGAAAGTGATAAACATTACCAAACTTCTATGGTGACCAATGAAGTCTCCACCTTTTGTAGAATATTTAAATAGATTATAATATTGTTTAACTATGATTAGTCTGATTTTGATACACAATACACTTTCCCATTCTTTTCATTTTTTTTTTCGTTTTAGTTGTGTTTGTTTTATTCTGTATATTTTACATTAATAATACTCTTTTTACAATCTTATATAATTTTATGGATTTTCTTATGTTGGATTCAAAGTTTATTATAATTTGAAAGTTTTTTTCGCTCTAAACATTGATCTTATGTCTCAAATAAAACACAAAAGGAATGTAAAAATTATTTGTCTATAGAAACTATACTTAACAAGCTAATCCCAAAACAATTGATGTGGATAAGAATCGACTAGTGCACAACACTAGAAAAGTGACGACATTCATCCAAGAATCTAACTCACAAGCAAGTACCAAATTTCTACACTACAAACCGCCTCTTCGGTGAACTCCATCATTAGATAATGTTGCCATGAATTTGGTGAAAAGTCATTAAAGAAGGTGCCTCTTTACCCTCCCCACTTCCATGCCATGTTTGACTAAATTTTTAACTTCCAACCCACTCTTCCCAAGTTAACTTCCTTATCCAATTTATTATAATAAAAAAATCTAGTTCTCCTCCTCCTTCAGGGTTTTCATCCAACATACAATGATAATGAGATCCAAAGATTTCATTTACAACTTGACTTTTAGAGGCACCAGAATACCGTTACCAAGAAGGTGTGTCACTGAAAATTCAAACCTAAGGGCAACCCAGAAGAGAATTGAAATAGCATAGGATCACATGTTAACATTTAAGCATGCATTTAATGGAAAAAAATGAACTAGTTACCTTGGTTTATGCCATGGAAAGCCATTTCTTCTTCCTCTAATATCCAAGAAGCTGCTCCAGGTGCGTGATGGTACGAGAATTAGGGATCAATGAGTTCTTTCCTTTCCTCCCCAAAAATTCAGTCCAAGTGCAAGTGTGTGTGCGTGTAGTGCTCTCCAAGAGAGGAAAAGGAGGAGTCTCACCAAATGCACATATATATATATATATATATATATATATATATATATATATATATATATATATATGTAAATAAATTCATATATATATATTACACATTACACATATTATTTGGACCACTTGACTTAATGGGTCAGTTAAGTGAATTAGGGTGAACCCATAAAAAATCAAGTAACAATATGTGTTCAATCCCATTATGGACCGCAATGCAAAAAAATAAATTAACATTGATTTATGATATTATCAAATTGATTATGTAAGTCCAAACATAAAAATTCCAACAATTCTCCCACTTGGACTACATAATCAAACATCACAACATATACATAATCATAAATAAATGTCCCATAGAATCTCATCAAAAACAAATAATCAAAAGCAATCATATATGCTTCATTGCTTGATTCATTGGGAAATATACAATAATAGCAATCCTTCCAACAATAACATAGTATTACAATACCAAAAGTGGCTCCCACTAACTTAATACAACCTAGGCTTCCAATAACCCCATTTGAGATACATGTTCCTGAAACACAATTATGGGTAAGCTTTTTGTTAATGGATCTGCCAACATACTTTTTGTGGACATGTGTTCAATATCAATAAGAGTCTCTGCCACTTTCTCCTTAACAAAATAGAACTTTACATCAATATGCTTGGAGAGAGAAATACTCCTAGTGTTCTTAGAGAAAGCAATAGCTGCGGAATTATCACAAAATAATTTCAATGGTCTAGAAATGGAGTCAACAGCTCCCAAAGCTGAAATAAAATTCCGCATCCACATAACATGACAATAAGCCTCATAACATGCCACATACTCTGCCTCCATAGTTGAGGATGCTGTAAGTGTCTGCTTGACACTTTTCCAAGATACAGCTTCTTCTGCCATCATAAAAATATAGCATGTAGTGGATTTCTTATCATTTATGCAGCCAGCAAAATCAGCATCACAAAACCTAACTACATCAAGTAAGTTGGTGTGCCAATATGTCAACATTAAGTCCTTAGTTCCTTGTAAATACCTAAGGACCTTCTTAGCGACTTTCCACTGTTGACTCCCAAGATTGCTCAAGTACCTTCCCAACATGCCCACAACCAAAGCAATATTAGAGCGTGTACATACTTGAGCATACATAAGGCTGCCAACCATAGATGAATAAGGAATGGTCCTCATTTCCTCTCTTTCATCATCATTTTGAGGACACTGAGCCTTTGAAAACTTATCACCCTTCACAATTGGTGCTTTAGAAGATCTACAGTTGTGCATATTGAAGCTCTTCAATATCTTCTCAATATAGGTTCTTTGAGACAATTTAAGCACTCCATTAGCCCTATCACGAAGAATCTTTATGCCCAAAACATAAGAAGCCTCACCAAGATCCTTCATGTCAAAATGGGTTGACAACATGTGCTTTGTCTCAATCAACAAGTCAGAATCATTTGATGCGAGTAGTATATCATCAACATATAAAACAAGAAATATGTAACTACTCCCACTGACCCTCAAATATATGCATTTGTCAATTGTATTATCTTTAAAACCATTTTGGGTGATAATCCTATCAAACTTCAGATACCACTGCCTCGAAGCCTGTTTAAGACCATAAATTGACTTATTGAGCTTGCAAACTAAATCTTCCTTTCCAACTTCTACAAAAACCAATAGGTTGCTCCATATACACCTCCTAATCCAAATCACCATTCAAGAAAGTTGTCTTGACATCCATCTGATGTAGCTCCAAATCAAAATGAGCTACTATGGCCATAATCACTCTAAAAGAGTCCTTGGTCGACACAAGTGAGAAGGTTTCTTTGAAATCAATTCCTTCTCTTTGACTATAACCTTTAACCACAAGTCTAGCTTTATATCTCTCTATTTTCCCGTTAGAATCACGTTTGGTATTAAAGACCCACTTACACCTAACTGGTTTACAACCATGTGGCAATTCAACCAAGTCCCAAACACCATTTATATACATAGAATTCATTTCATCATCCATGGCTTCTTTCCAAGAAGTGAATTGAGGACAATGAATTGCTTCTTGATAAGTGACTGGATCAAAAGCATCATAACCATCATACTCATGCTCCTGCAAATAAACCATATAATCATCTGAAATAGTTGGCCTACGAACCCTCTATGATCTTCTTAAAGGAACCTCATCAACAACAGTATTATCTATAGGAAGACCAGATTCCACTTGATCACCATGCTCTCCTTGATTAGTGGCTGATTGTTGGACAATAGGAACATCCACATTTGGAACATGAGATGTAGGAAAAGGAATCACAACATGCTCTTCTCCAAAAGGTATCTCATGAGACACAAAATTTGGATCAGCATTAACTTCATCCTCAAAGTATACAGCCCTGTCTGACTCAATGATCCTGGTGGTATGAGATGGACAATAAAATCTGGAACCCCTTGATCCAATGCAATAGCCAACAAAGAAACCACTAATGGTTTTAGGATCAAGTTTCTTTTACTGTGGGTTATAGGGTCTAACCTCAGCCTTACATCCCCAAACATGGAAATGGTGAAGGCTTGATTTCTTTCCTGACCATAGCTCATAAGGTGTCTTAGGCACAAACTTACTGGGCACTTGATTCAAAATATATGCCACAATCCTTAAGGCTTCACCCCACAGAAATTCTGGTAAAGAGGAATTAGACAACATGCACCTTACCATATCTAACAATGTGTGATTCCTCCTTTCTGCAACCCCATTCTGTTGAGGAGTGTCTAGCATTGTATATCTCGCATCAATGTCACATTCCAACAGAAACTTAGCGAATGGTCTAGGATTCTGTCCAATCTCATCATATCTCCCATAATACTCACCACCTCTATCAGACTTCACAACTTTAATGGGCTTTCCCAACTGCAACTCCACCTTAGCCTTAAAGGCTTTAAACACATTTAGGGAGTCAGATTTCTCATGGATTAGTTCAACATAACCATATCTAGAGAAATCATCAATAAAAGTGATGAAATATTTATAACCCCCTAAAGCAGTTGGTGTCAAAGGACCACATATATTTGTGTGGATCAAGTCTAAAGTACTTCCACACCTATCAATCTTCTCATTTATGGTCTTTGCTGTCATCTTCCCCTTTAAGCAAACAACACAAGTCTCGAAGTCTGAGAAATCAAGATTAGAAAGCACACCATCTTTAACCAATCTCTCTAATCTTTGCCTAGAAATATGACCTAGGCATTTGTGCCACAACATGGAAGAACTCAAATTCATTCTAGCACGCTTGCAATCAACAATAGAATTAATAGAAGATGAATCACATAATGAACCATGATGCAAACTGAGACTATAAAGATTTTCAAACAAAACACCATTGCCAATTAAGATTGAGTTGCTAAAAATATCCACTTTTCCACCTCCAAAGTGAAAAGAATAACCATGTCTATCCAAAGAAGATACAAAAATCAAATTCCTCCGAAGTGAGGGTATGAAAGCCACATTGTGTAACAACAAAAAACTTTCTATGATCAACCTTAGCTTTATCATGCCAAAAAATTCCACTTTCACTTTGCTTCCATCACCCATATACACATATTCTTCATGCTTTGATGACCTCCTTTTGTTTGTCATCTCCTATAAAGAATTAGTGACATGAATAGTGGCACCGGTATCTAACCACCAAGAATTGGCATGAACATCAACAATATTTGTCTCAATCATGTTTGCATTCAAATTAACCACAACCACAATTTCATCTTTCTTTTTATTCTCTAGTCAATTTTTAAATTTGAAGCAATCAGCCTGCTTGTGGCCAATCTTGTGGCAAAAGTAGCACTTCCCCTTGAATTTCTCACTCTTTGCAGCATTAGAAGAAGCAGATGCATTAGAGGTCCTTGATTTGAATTCCCTTTCCTCTTGAACTGTTTAAAGCCTCCAAAATTCTTGTGTGGAGGTTTTTTCTTCATATTACTGACTTGGTTAGTCACAAGAGTAAGGGAGTGAGTCTCATTTATCTTCAGTGAGACTTCATGTTACACTATAATGGACATCAACTCCTTCAAAGTCAATTCTTCCTTTAAGGCATTGTAAGTCAACTTCACTGCATCAAAGGAAATAGGAAGAGACTCAAGTATCAACCATTTTAGAAATTTTTCACCCAACTCCACTTTCATCTCATTTGCCTTGTTGAAGTAGTGCTTTAGCTTGATGATATGATCTCTAACCCCACCTACTCCATCATACACAGTAGTTGTGAGAAGCTTCAAATAAGTTGCCATTTCTGCCTTATCAATCTTGGTATAATTGGCCTTCACATATTCCAAGAAGTCTTTGGCCCTTTCCGTCTTTAGCATGCATTCTTTGATAGATTTATCCATAGTGTATTTCATCACCATCAAACAACTCCTATTGGAGTGCTCCCATATTTCATAAAATGATATTTCATCTATAGAGCTCACATCAGTGGCTTACTTGGCTCATCAACCCTCAAAGCCAAGTCCAGATTTTGCAGAGTCATATGCACGTTGAAAGACTCAAACCATTCTTCAAAATTATTTCCAGTAAGAGGTTTGATGGTAGACAATTGCAAAGAAATACCAGGATTGCTGGTAGTTGGAAAATAGCAAAATTCAACAATATGCATGTTATTACAATGTCATGCATTTGCTACTTTCCATAATTTCTCAATTTAGCAATAGCTTGGAATTTTGAAAATTCCACGGCGGTAAGGACAACTAATTAAATATCACAACCAATATGTACTTATTTTATTACCGAAAAGGCAAAGAAAATTAGTACGGTTCATAATATACAATTAATTTCCTTCACTAATCTAAGCATCCTACCAAGTATTATTATCATCGATAGGACAATTACAATACCCGTATGGATCTTAGTAATCACAACAATAAAGCAACTAAAAGTGGGGGTTAAATTATCTTAGCAAAGACAATTTGACACATATAGGATCACGATAGGCAACCACATATATGTTCACTATTGTCATGATAAACTGAAATATTTAATTTGCGCAACTTGACACACTTGGAATTGCGATAGGCAATCACACAAGTGTTATTTATTTATTGCCACATTAAATTTAAATAGTTAACAAAATTGACCTTGGACAACATTATTGGTATAAAATAAAAATTATACCATAAAAACAATAATAATAATAATTGTCCCAATAAAGTCAAATTTAACAAATGCATAATAATTCTAACATATGCATAATCAATCCAAGAATACCAAGGCAACAAAAAAAAAAAATTGTTTTCTTTAATGACGTCAGCAAGGGTTATTCATCTTCTTCTCCAGCTGAACAAGCCCTGGTTCTGGAGAAGAAATAAAGAAAAAAATTTCCACCTAAAATTTTGCTCATTTTTCGACAAAAACACTTAGATTTCCATCCTCAAACATCAATCCTTCGATCTAAACCCAAAAATGCACAAAAAAAAAAAAAACGCATAATAGGAAGAACCAAATAAGCCCTAATTTTCGAAATCCCATCAAATGAGCTCCAAAAAACCATAAAAAGGATGGGTTTTTGCTCCAAACAATATTCTCTACAAGTCTCCAACCTCAATCGGGCTTGAAAACCAAGAATAAACACCAAATGAAAAAACCCCCCCAAAAAAATGGCTTCCATAACCAGAAAACGAGAGACCAAAAAAATAACCCAAAATTGCAGCTCAAATGTCATCCATGCTTGCTTTGATACCAATTGAAGAGAATTGAAATAGCATAGGATCACATGTTAACATTTAAGCATGAATTTAATGGCAAAAAATGAACCGGTTACCTTGGTTTATGCCATGGAAAGCCATTTCTTCCTCCTCTGATATCCAAGAAGTTGCTCCAGGTGCGTGATAGTACGAGAATTAGGGATCAATGAGCTCTTCCCTTTCTTCCCCAAAAATTCAGTCCAAGTGTAAGTGTGTGTGTGTGCAGTACTCTTCAAGAGAGGAAAATGAGGAGTCTCACCAAATGCACATATACCTATCTATATATATATATATATATATATATATCTGTAAATAAATTCATATATATATTACACATTACACACATTATTTGGACCACTTGACTTAATGGGTCAGTCAAGTGAATTAGGGCAAGCCTATAAAAAATCAAGCAACAATATGTGTCCAGTCCCATTATGGACCACAATGCAAAAATTAAATTAACACCGATTTATGATATTATCAAATTGATTATGTAAGTCCACACATAAAAATTCCAACAAACCCTTCTTGTATTTCCTTAAACATGACCTAACTTTTGGATAATATTTCAATTTGTATTTTACAACTTAAGAGTTTTATTTTTCAAAATCTGTAATTAGTAGTTACTAATAAAATAAAAATAAATTTATTACATTATTTTGATGATTTAAAATCAATTTAAAATGAGAAACGTATTACGTTATTAGCAAAACATAATTTTTATATTTTTATAAAAAAAAAAAAAGCAAATACAATATTTTACATTGAACTAGTAACTACCTTGTATTAATAAATTAATAATAAATTGCTATACATATATGGTTGATAATAAATAAATTCACACTCATGTATTTTTATAATAAATTCATATTCATGTATATTTTATTTTAAATTTTATGACTCTAATATATTTATAGTAAATATTGATATCTATTTGATATAAATAAGATTAATACATTAATAATCAATTCATTAATTTTATAATAAATTTATATTTAAAATTTAATTTTTATATTTGATAAGAAAATGCAAATATAATATTTTACATTGAAGGAGTAACTATCCTATATTAATAAATTAATAATAAATTCATATGCATTTATAGTTGATAATAAATAAATTCATATTTATAATAATTTTTAAAATAAATAAATTAATACTAAATTCATATTTATATATATTTTTATAATAAATTCATATTCATGTATCTTTTGATGGTTTTTCAATGGATATTGAAGGGTTAAAAAACATCGTTCAATTTTAAATTTATGACTTCCATTGATTTACATTATATTAATATTTATTATCTAATTATTATTATTATTATTATTATTATTATTATTATTATTATTATTTTTATGGATACTTAATAATAGAAAATTTTTGTTTTATCTCATGTGATTACATGATATTCATCTTTATTATCTGATATGTTTAATAATAAATACATATTCATATATAGTTGTGTGGACCCCGCATTTCGGCTCATGCGTTTCCCACTCCATAGCGAGCTCAATTTTTATTTGAAAAATTGATTTTATATTGATTAAGAAAAATGACTTGGAGTCGCCACTTATTTTTGTTTTATTTTTTTAAAGGGTAAACAAAATAAGAAAGAAAAACCCTAAGTGTGACTCCTTGCTTTGGAAAAGGTGGTCTGTGAAAAACCGGATCAAGTTCGGGGGTCAGGTTACTTATCGGGAAGGTACGGTAGAGACCGTAGCACCCCTCTAAGTCCTTAAAGTCGGGTCTCTACTAATAAAGTGAAACTGACGTGGCAATCGAATAAGAAAGTCAATGGATACTCACATCAATCATGCATATATGAGAATCAGAATATGTATAGTGAATGATCAGAATGAGTGAATGCGTACCTAGGCAGCAAACAGCAACACGCTATCATGGAATGAGGTTAGTGAATAAACGCAAAATGATTATATGTATATCAAGGAACAAAATAAATCGATCACACATGGCAAATGAATCGATCAATCAGTCAATCAATCATGAAATCTCATATGTGGGGCCCCCACCAAAGCCCATTCTATTTTGCACGAATTAGTCTCACAAATTCCATTATTCTGAAATTATGAAAATAACATTCATGCTTATATAAAATCAAGAGAAATCAAAGATTATTTGAAACCCGAAGAGAATTAAAACTTGTTAGAGAGAAAATTGGATTTTTGAGATTTATTTGAAAATTGAAGTATTGGGAATTAAATTTAAGAGTTGGAATTTTAGGATGTCAAACTTGAAAGAAATTAGAATTTTAGAAATCGGAAATTAAGTTCGGAAATTGGGATTCAAAAAAAAAGTTTAAGAATGAAATTTTGAAATAAATAAATGGAATAATGATAATAAGGACGAAAATAATGATTAAATAAATGAATGGGAATGCTGGAATTTTTGAAATTAGAAATTAGATTTAGAAGTCAGAAATTTTAAAGAATTGTTTAAAATAGAATTTTAAGATAAATTAACAAACTATTAGTGAATATGGGAATTTTCAGGATTAGGAATTTAATTTGTAAATCTGAAGTTTTAAAGAATTGATTTAAAATGGAGATAAAATACTAATGATTAAATAAATTAATGAGAATATAAGAATTTTCGGGATTAGGAATTTAATTCGGAAATCAAAAGTTTTGAAGAATTTGATTTAAAATGGAGTTTTGAAATAAATAAATAAATAAAATACTAATGATTAAATAAATTAATGGGGAATATGGGGATTTTCGGGTTTAGGAATTTAATTCGGAAATCAGCGGTTTTAAAGAATTTGATTTAAAATGGAGTTTTGAAATAAATGAATACATAAAATACTAATGATCAAATAATTTAGTGGGAATATGAGAATTTTTGGGATTATGAATTTAATTCGAAAATCAGCGGTTTTAAAGAATTGATTTAAATTGGGGTTTTAAAATAAATAAATGAATAAAATACTGATGATTAAATAAATTAATGGGAATACGCGAATTTTCGAGATTAGGAATTTAGAAATTAAAGTCGGAAGTCGGAAATTTTAATGAATTGTTTAAAATGGAATTTTAGAATAAATAAATAAGATAATAATAATTAAATAAATTAATGTGAATATTGGAATTTTTGGAATTTAGAAATTAAAATCGGAAGTCAGAAATTTTAATGAATTGTTTAAAATGGGATTTTAGAATAAATACATAAAATAATAATAATTAAATAGATTAAAGTGAATATTAGAATTTTCAGAAATAGAAATTAAATTTCGGAATTCGAAAGTTTTTAAAGAATTGTTTAAAATGGAATTTTAGAATAAATAAATAAAATAAAATAATTAAATAGATTAATGTGAATATTGGAATTTTTGGAATTAGAGATTAAAATTGAAAGTGGAAATTTTAATGAATTGTTTAAAATGGAATTTTAGAATAAATAAATAAAATAATAATAATTAAATAAATTAATGTGAATATTGGAATTTTTGGAATTTAGAAATTAAAATCGGAAGTCGGAAATTTTAATGAATTGTTTAAAATGGGATTTTAGAATAAATGCATAAAATAATAATAATTAAATAGATTAAAGTGAGTATGAGAATTTTCGGAAATTGGAATTGAATTTTAAAGATCGGAATTTTGAAATATTATTTGAAGGTTGAATTTTTATAAATTAGGCTTTGAAATTGGAAGTTAGAAAGTTTATTAGGAAATTAGTGCTTTAAAGAAAGTGATTCGTATAAAGTGGGAGCAAGCCAATGGGCCAATTTTAGAATGGGCCAATAAATCAGTGAGGTCTTCTTTTCCTCATTATTTTCTTCATCTCCCTGCTTGGGCTTGGGCTTCATCACAAGCCCAAAGCCACTAACAAAAACACCTAAGTCTTCAAGCCCACTAGCCATCATGGGCAGCACCAAGCCCGTCACCAACACGAGCTCCTTCACAGCCCAAGGCAACCCCCATCCATCTGGGCAGCTCCCTCAGGCGAGGCCTCCACCAGCAGCGACGTAGAGGAGAGGGAAGGGGTGGCGGCTTCGAGGGCGGCGCCGAGACGGCGGAGCTGCTGCCGCGAGGAGGTCAGTGACTGCCGCCGCGTCACGATGTGCTCCTAGAGGATGGAGACCCCGTTGAAGGCGTCCACCAATGAGTCGTTGTTGGAGAGACCGAAGGTGGTGGATGAGGGATTCAAGGATGTGGCTAGCAAATCCTGCTGGATGTGAGGTGTGAGAAAGTGGAATGTTGGCATGATGAGCTTGAGGACCAAACGAAATGGAGTGTGGCAAGGGCAGCTGCGTGCATGGAACATCGTTTGCATGGAAATTCAAGAATGTGAGAGAAATGGGTATGAAGCTGAGCGGGGGGAAGTAGGTAATGGAGCAAACTTTCGTGCCGTGTTTCTACACCCAGAATTCTGGTTATCATCGTCATGGCCACCTCTCATAGCGTATGCGCATGTGGCAGCCTTCCTCGCCGACAACCCTATGAACATGGTATTGCATCCACACTTGACAAGTGTGTGGTCAACTAGGGCAGCAAGGCAAGGATTCTGGGCTGTTCTCAGGCCTCAAAGATCATTTCCCGTGACACTTTTCCAGCTGGGTCCGAGAATATGGGCAAGGGGTATACAAGATGGCCATGCGAAGCCATGCACAGGTAAGAGGAAAAATGGGTTTGGTGATGCGGTTAAGTAGGCGTATGCATGGGAACGAGGATATGGGTATCAAATGAATTTCCAAAAGGTTTGCAAATAGCAATCAAGTCGTGACGGCCAACAACTCATGAAAGAAAGAAAGAAAACTCAGAAAATAATCCCATGAGAACGGGTTAGCAATCACACGCAACGTGAGTGCGAGCATGCTCCAACACCAAAACAGAGTTTCTTAACAAAAAGAAAAAAATGGCATTAACACGAAAATGAGTAAATAGTTTATAGGAATAATACCTGAGATGCCTCCTTTCACAGTGACTCCTTTGCGCATTCCTTCTTCCTCAGGCAAGCTCCTCTCCCCCCCCGAAGAATCCCCCTTCTCTTCTTCTCCCTCTCTCTGTTTTTCTTCTCTTCTTGTCTTCCTCCGCAAGCCAGCCGTATCCCATCACATCTGCAGCCCCCAAAAGCTCTGCCTTCTCCCCTGCAGCTTCAGAGCCCCCAAACACAGCTCTCCCATCATGTCGAGCCCCGGGAAATAAAAATTAAAATTAAAAAAAAAGATCCTTGCTTCCGGGGGTCTACAAGTTGTAATATATTAGTTCTATTCCCATTTTTCTCTCATTTGATTACATCATTCATGTCAAAGAAGCTGGAACATTGGTTCACTGTTGTCATTTCCCTACATGAACTAAAATAATGTTTTCTCCTTTAATTCATTACATGAACCTAAATAAATGTGTTCTACTTTTACTCCTTACATGAACCTAAATAAACATCTCTTACTTTAAGTCTTTTGATATTATATATATAACATCTCAGAACAACTTCCCTTGAAGTTTGATGCTGAACTGTGCTTTCGTCTTGGGTAATGAACTTATTTGATTCACCGTTTGTCATTTTCTTGTTCTCAAGTTTTTTTTTTTTGAAAATGATATAGCATTTTGGATGAAGAAATTATTTTATGCTCATTTTAAACATATCAAGATATTTGTTTTATTGATAATATCTATTCTTTTATTATGTATTACTTTCATGCCTTCTAATTTAAAATTAATAAACAAAATATTAGTTTTTAAATTATTTTGGATAATTCATCAATTGTTTATTAGTATTATTAGATTAGTTTTTAAATAGGATAATTTTTAAAAGTTATAAGTTACAAGTTACTTTAACAAGATTGCTTATGCATGTACACAAATTATTTTATCGAACTATATATATATATAAATATTTTTTTTTTTAATTTTCAAACTAAATGATATTTTTTTGTTAATATTTAGTAAAAATTTTACAATAATAAATTATCTTTCATAAGGTTGACTTTGGTGGAAAAGAAAACAATTATTCAAAATATAACCTTAATGAAATTGGCCAAATTTGATTAAAAATTATTTTAAATTCAGAAAATTTTTCGATATCAAATAATCTGATAAAATTCAGATCTTATTCCAAGGAAATAATTTTTTTTTCATCTCCCTTTTTGTTTTTTGAATAATAAATATATATAGAAAATTATCATGAATATGGTAAAAGATAAAATTTTGCAAAGGTTTTGTTGTTGGAGATGTTTTTTATTTTACATAAAATAAAATAAATGTTTTAAGTTTTGTGGCCCATATAAATTTAAATTTAAATTTAAATTTAAATCCCATTGAGATATCATTTTCCATAAAATGTAGGACACATCTCTTGGTGTTGTAACCATCCATCTACAGTCGTGGGGTACATCTCTTAGTGGTAACTATCCATCAGTATTTATTTTTATATTCTTTGATGGGAAAAAGATATGAGGAAATATTCTATGTTAAAACTTTAGAGGGATAAGGGTCTCTAGTTTACAAGAAGAAGTATGTGAATTTCTATCAATGCATGGACATAAAGTCTTGGAAGGACTAGCCGATGAGTCCCTAATTTTTTTATATTCTTTATTTTCTCCCAAAGATTGTGAATTTGATTGCCATGGCTAGAGGTTTGATCTTGGATTTACGCTTTTATTATTTGAAATTTTGAGAATTTTCTAAAATTTTGGTATTAGAACCATATCTCTAGTTTGACTTTCGATTTAGTTTGAAATTTATATTATTTTATTTAAGGTCTTTTGAATATTTGTTGGTCATTTATTTTTTATTTTTTTATTTTTTATCTTTTTTATATTTTGGATTCCCGTACAATATAAAAAGAAGAAACAATCTTGAGTTAATTTAGGTTCAATTATTTTATTTGTGCAAGATGTTTTGTTTTTCTCTATACTGCTATTTGGATCTCATATTTATCTATTAGAGATATATTGATGATATGAACAACATGTATGGATTAAGTTTTATAAGTAGCATTTAAAATCACTACTTATATTTGTTTACCATAAATTTGGTGAATTTTGATGTCATATTAGAGTAACATGTGATTAATTAAGTAATAGCCACAACATTCTTGATTATGATAATGTTGATGACAAAGGAAAATTTAACTTTGTCACATAAAGTTAGTGACATCAATATTTGTAAATAAATAAAACTATAATAATTTAATTCTACAGGTAATTATTATGTTTTGTATTTATTTATGATGGGATTGTAAAAAAAAAAAAAAAAATCTAGTTGCCTACAAGCCTAAAAAAAGAAAAAAAAAAAAAGAAATACCAGTCCCATTATAAAGCAATTAAAAAATATATCATTTGCGTATCGTATTCTATTCCCATAGTAAAGTTTATGATGACGTATTGATTTTTGTTATTTGGATTAATTTACATGGCTAAATTTCAATATTTGCTTCATTGCATGTTAGTAAGCTTTGTTATTTAGTTTGTAGTTCAATTTGTATCTATTCCAAATTTTGATTCATTTTGTATGCTTTATCTAAATGGTGATAACTATGCTGATTGAAAGGAGAAAATCCTCCTTACATTGGGTTGAATGATTTAGCACTTTGTATGGATGAGCCATCGATTCATGCGAAATCAAGAACCCAATTGAGAAAACATCATATGACTGTTGGGAGTGATCTAATCGCTTAAGTTTGATGTTTATCAAGTCTAGCATTGAGAAAAGTATTTGTGGTTCGATTCCTGACTGTGCTAAGGTGAAATAATATCTCACAGCTATTGAGCCACAGTTTGAGACTTCTGACAAGGCTTTGGCTAGCACTCTAATAACAAAGATGTGTTCTATGAAGTTTAATGACACCAAAGGAGTGCATGAGCACATAATGGAAATGAGGGATATTGCTATTCAACTTAAGTCATTGGAGATTGAGATGTCTGAGTCATTTTTTATTCACTTCATCCTTAATTCTCTTCCAACTGAGTATGGACCTTTTAATATTTCATACAATACACATAAGGAAAAATGGTCTATCAATGAACTTTTGACTATGTGTGTACAAGAGGAAGGGAGACTGAATCAAGAAAGTATCGAAAGTGCTTATTTGGTGACTTAAGAAAAAAAACCAAGTAAGAAAGGCAAATGAAAACAAAATGTGTCTCTTAATTAGGTTAATAAGAGCGACAACAAGTGTTTTTTTTTCAAGAAGAAATGACACATTAAGAAAAGTTGTCTTAAATTTAAGGCTTGGCTTGAAAAGAAATTAAGATAACATCATCTCTTTAGTGTGTTACCAATATGATATAGTTTATATTTCTTATGACACTTAGTGGATTGATTCTAGTACTACAATTCATGTTTCCAATACCATGAAAGGCTTCTTAAACCAAAGGAAACTGATGAAAATTGAATGCTCTATCTATTTAAAAAATCGAATAGGTTCACATGTGGAAGTAATTGAGACCTACAAACTAATTCTTAAATCTGACTTTGTTTTAGACCTTGAAAGAACTTTTTATGTTCTATCATTTTCTAGAAACCTTATTTTTGTTCGAGACTTTTACCTCATGGTTTTAGTTTTAACTTTGTTAGTACTTCATTTTATTTGATAAAAGGACAATGTTATTGTTCGTGATGGTATTTTAGATGATGGTTTATTCAAACTTTATTTAAATACTAACCTTAATTGTAGCCTGACAAGTATGCATGGAAATGTTGGCATTAAGCGTGGTGTTATAAATGAGAAATCCTCCATATTGTGGCACAAAAGATGAGGTCATATCTCTATTAAAAGAATTGAAATATGGTAAATAATGGAGTCCTTGAGGCTTTTGATTTTACTGATTTTGGTATTTGTGTGGACTGCATTAAGGGAAAGCAAACCAACAAGGCTAAGAAGTAGAGTATCAGGAGGACTTATGATGTTTTAGAGATCATACACATTGACATTAGCAGTCCTTATGATATGTGCTTAAATGGTCATAGATATTTTATTAGTTTTATTGATGACTACTCACGATATATGTATCTTTTTTTGCTTTATGATAAGAGTGAAACACTAAAGATGCTTTCAAAATCTATAGAGTAGAGGTAGAGAAACAATTGGGTAGACAAAATTAAGATCGTGAAGCTAGATAAAGGTGGTGAATATTATGGTAGGTACATTGAAAGAGGATAATTACTCGGTCAATTTGCGAGGTTTCTATAGGAACATGACAATATTGCTCAATATATAATGCTTGGCTCACCATCCCAAAATAGTGTGGCTAAAAACAAAATTGGACCCTAAAAAACATGGTTAGGAGTGTGATTAGTAATTCCAACCTCCCATTATCCTTGTGGAGTGAAGCCCTAAAGACAACAACATATGTACAAAACTGGGTTCCAACTAAGGCAGTTCCTAAAATGCCATTTGAATTATGGAAAAATTGGAAACCTAGTCTAAGGTATGTACATGTATGGGGTTGCCCTGCTGAGATTATAGTTTATAATCCATAAGAGAAGTGTTAGGATTGAGTCCCTAAAAACAAGACATGATGTAACAAAGTTAGACTTAACTATCCCCTTGTTATCCTTTTGGTGTATTGCCATTGATTTTAGCATTCAACCCATATCTCTTACATTGTACATGACTTTGGTGCATTAGGAGTTGCACAAAAGATACAAGTCTTGAGTTCCTTGTAAGTAGATAAGTTGTCCATAGTTGGTTCATGGATTTGGGCAATCCAGTAGAGACTGTAGTGCACCACCTCCTAATTGGAGGGATGACTTGTCTTGGTCGTCGGGATGGGTTTCCCATGGTGAGTGTACTAGTGTATGTGATGCAAATTGGATAGAGCCTACAATGAATCGTTGATGCAAGGCTATCAATTGTCATGATTCACCAAAATACTATATTGCATGGACTATCAACCTTGAGAGGATATTAAGCCCATGCCAAAATCAATAGGAGGCTTTGACATATGGGTAAGACCTTAAAGTGGTCACATATGCTTATGGATTGGGTCATTGTTGATGAAGGTTAGTGGCTTCTCAATAGAAGCACCATGGTATCTCATGGGATTGAGATAATGTGTTCCATTGGGTGATCCAAAGGACAAGTGATCATAAAATCTATGGCGATAGTAATTCCTTTAATGGAATTTAACATATATTCTTTGGAGCTAGAGTATGTCAATTGATCATATTATAAGTGGGATCTGTAACTCAAGGATTTGAGAGGTAATCTTGATAAGTGATTTATCACTACCTTGTTAAATTATAGACACCAATTCATGAGGAGTTTGCATGTAGTGGATAGTAAGTTATAGACTTGAGCACTTGATGTCTCGTTGTAATATACATAGGGTACTAGAATATAATTGACTCTCTGTAGTGGGATGTTTAATCAATTTTAGAATTTGATTATGAGGGAGCCAATACTCCCAGGGGTCCCAATGGTCCCCTCTCTAAGCTTATATTCCTTGTTGGCATGACCTATGAGGGTTGGATGAGTTTTTAGTTCACTTTTATGCATAAAGGTGTTTTGCTAATTATGCAAAGGTTACATAGGGATAAGTGAGTGGTATCTTTGAACTAGGCTAATTGATTAATTAGGCCTCTTATAAATAATTAATCAATTAGTAACCTTTTGGGCTAGATTAAGTAGGCTTAAGTCACTTAAGCCCAGTAGGAAGCCTATAAATACCCCTTTAGGGGTTAAGGTTTCCAGGTTTTGTCATTCTTCTTTTTTAGTCTAAAGAGAAAACCCTAACCCCCACCCTTGAGATCTCCATCATCTTAGTGCTTAGACACAAGGATAGTTATCGGCGGAAGATCTTAGGTGTATAAGAAACACATTAGAATCACACAGGTTGTATGCATGGGAACCGCACAGGATGCGCACAAGCCGCGTGCATAGGAATCGCACGCGATGTGCACAAGAATCGTACGGGACACACGTGGATTGTAGTATGAGGAGAAATTCACCAGTTTTTCTAGGCATGTTCTTTACCACAAAGAATTGATCTAGGAACATCCAAATCCAGGTATGAACATTTTTTCTTTAAATCTATGTTTTCTATGGTATTAATATTGGTTTTTGAAAATCTGTTTATCCTCTACGATAGATTTAGAGAACCTAAGATAGATTTGCATGCACCCTACACGATCCAGGGCATGGGAACGAAGTAACCTAGGGTTCCCTATAAGAAGAAATTAGACTTAAGAATGGTCAATGGATATTTCATTGGCTATGCAGAAAAAGTCTATGGGATACATATTTTATTGTCCTTCTTGTGCTATAAAAATTGTAGAATCTTAGAATGGAAGGTTTTTGGAGAATGATCTAAGTAGTGGGAGTAGTGAACCTTGGGACTTAGTGTTTGAGGAAAACCACAATATTGAACCCACTCTTGAGTCTTCAAGTGGACTGATTGTTTCCCTAGATAGTCATCAGGATTTGACAATTGAGGAAGCATTGATTATTAATAAACTACATCATGAGGATATTCCAATAGATCCAGTTATTCAACATCCTCAACAAAAGAATATTGATATAACATTAAGAAGATCTACTAGAGAAATGAGACGAGACTTGCAATTTCTTTTGATTGTGTTGTGTACCTACAAGAATTTGACATTAATATTAGTGTTGAAGATGACCTCGTTACGTTTTCACAAGCTATGGGCAGAAGCAAATCCACATTATGGTACAATTCCATGAAAGATGAGATGGATTTAATGGCTAATAATCAAGTCTAGGATCTTGTTGAGTTGCCCAAAAGAGTGAAGATTCACTGGGAAATATTGATAGATATAAAGCAAGACTTGTAGCCAAAGGATTCACTCAACAAAGAAGGAATTGATTATCATGACACCTTCTCTCTTATTTCAAAGAAGGATTCATTTTGGATAATCATGCCATTAGTAGCCCATTTTAATATGGAGCTACATCAAATGGATGTGAAAACGACATTCCTTAATGGAGATTTAGAGGAAGAGGTTTATATGAAACAAAAAAAAGGGTTCATGTCAAATGGGAATGATCACATGGTTTGCAAGCTTAAGAAATCTATATATGGGCTAAAATAGGCATCTCGTCAATGGTATTTAAAGTTCCATGATGTTATTTTTTCATTTGGTTATATGGAGAATGTTATGGATTAGTGTATATAGCATAAGGTTAGTTGGAGCAAAATAATTTTCTTAGTCCTATATGTTGATGATATTTTGCTTGCTTCAAGTGATTTGGGTTTACTTCATGAAGTAAAGCGATTTCTCTCACAATAGTTTGACATGAAAGATTTGGGTGGAGCTTCTTATGTCATTGGCATAAAAATTGAGAGAGACAGATATGATAACTCTAATATCATATTTTTACATTAATCAAGAATACAATTGCTACATCTTTTGCGTCTTATTTAACTATGATACATATCTCTCTATCAATAATATAATAATATTAATAAAATTACACGTAAATTAATTTTTATATTATTCTAAGTTAGGTAAAACTTATAAAACAAACTCATCAAAAAGACCATGGGATGTTGAACTTTCTTAATAGATATGTCCTATACACACACACATATATATATATATATATATATATATATATATATATATTATATAGCTTATTTTTAAATAATTAAATTGAAATTTTATAAACAAAACTTATTTTATCACTAATTCATTTTAGGAAAAAGAAACATGAAATATAAGAATTTTATATTAGTGAGGTAAGTATACATTGATATTATTAATTATTATAAATGAATGTAACTTTCACAATATTACCATTTACTAAATTAAATTTTAAAATAATAAAACTTATTTCTTCAATGCAAATTATGTAGTTTTTTAAACAATGAGAGAAAAATGAACAAAAAAAATAAAAAAAAAATCAAAAAACAATATAAGGTAATGTATCCTTAGCTTATGTTAAAAAGTTTTGCTCATATATTTTTTAAAACATCATTTTTCCATTTCAGCTAATACATCTTTTCAAATATGTATAACTTTTTCGTAGGAGAAAAAAAGAAAGGAATATAACTCGAACTACCATAAAGACAAACATGTAATTAATGATCATTATAGTGATGATTGCTCCAAACTTTTGTAACTAAATTAATTATTTCAAAGGATACATCACAACAATGGTAGATTACAAAACATATAGATTATGATACAAATATGTTTGTTGTGTAATTTTATATTTTATCTATTTAAATAATATATTTTAAATAGTGATGAACAATAAATTCAAATTTAAAAAATAAATATATGAGCTTTAGGATGGGTTTCATGTCTAACTTAGTTATTCAATTGTAAAAAATATAAAGAATTTAAAGCAAACTAAAACATTATTTTATATTAAAATAATAGATTGTCATATATTATTTATTATTATAATAGTATACAATAACATATTCCATTTATGGATTAATTTAACTAAAGGTTACGTCATTTTATATATTTTTTTTAATCAATATAAAATATTTTGTAAATAATTTAAATTCATTCACTAATAACCTTTCCAGATTTTATCTCTCCAATTCCGTTAAATCCATAAATGGATAATCGTCTATCTATATACACGTTCACATGCATCACACGTGCTCTCCATTAGTATATAAATATATCTATATTTGAAATTAATTCCATCTACCATATTCAGTGAATCAGTATTGCTTTCAGAACATCTCTTGTTTATTGGTATTCAATAAAAATAATAAAAATGAATAATATCTGTACCAATTATTTGGTATGCGTTCGGATGAAGACAAGAGTTATGCTTTTAAAAATATTAATGACGTGTCGCTTGAGTTTTAGGAGGATCAATTTTGAAAAATTTTATTATTATTTTCATCCTAAATAATTTAAATCATATTAAATATAATTATTTTTTATTTTTTTCTTCAATTTAACTGATGTTTAAAAACCATTCTGCTGGCCATTTTAATAAAATTAAAAATAATTATAAAAATTTAAAAACCAATAATATTTATTTTTTGATATTTCATATTATCAAATTAAATGATAGATAAATATAAATATATTAATATTTTAAATTTTATAAAATAAACTATGTGTTATATTTAAATATGAAAAAATATATATAAAAAATGAAGAAAAATTCTATTATGTAATTTTACCTATATATTAAAAGTTAAATATCTTATTATTTTATAAGTTTAAAAAATATTATATTACATTATTTATATTAATTATATATATATATATATATATATATATATATATATATATATATTTATTTATTTATTTATTTATTATTATATGAATTTTTGGGAAGAAATGTGTATTTTATTTATTGTTTTACAATTTTTAACACATGGGGAAGAGCACCAAGATGACTGCACCTGCTCTTACATGTTCTGTGCTGATTATGCTTTAAATAATCTATTCCAACGCTCCCACATCGGAAGCAAGGGCATGGGAGTCCACAAGTGGCCCAATGACAGAGGGCCGACCATTTTGTGAAGGCAAAATTGAGGGGCTCGTGCAATCATTCAATGGTCCACCCTTTGGCATGCCTAATTTAATGTCGGGTCAATGTCCCCGTCCACTTAAAGAATGTGAACGGAACCAAACCAGGATTTGGACAATGATTTGATCGATCAAGTCAATTCAATGGAATGGGTCCAATTTTGAAACCTTGCTGTGGGGGTTCTCCCTCCACGTGTCCTCCCTTAAATCACATATCCTTGGTTTAGATAAGTAGAAAATCCGTATGAGATTAATCCGAGTCAAAACAAGTTTCGTCTGGTGCAAGAAGAAATAGGTTTCCTCATTTTTGAATGTTAGACGGAATGGACATACCAAATCAAATAGGATTTTTAGATGGACCAACCAACACAAGTGGAGATTTCCGGCATTGAACAAGTGGATAGTCATACACAGTGCTTGAGCAACGACCTAGACGACATTTACATCTAAAAGTCAATGTTTATTTATTGCTACATGCAATCATCAACATTGACCAAATGTAAATGCATAGTCAATTACATGGTTCGAGACTCTTGCTCGACAACCAACAAATGACACTAGTCAACGAATTTTGTTTGGTATGATTGCCCAATCTATGTAACGATGATGACGTCGACTCTCTTGTTAAGGCTTGATTTCCACCATGATGGCAATCATCATCACAAAAAAGGCATGAATGCACCATCAACGCTATGGTGATAGTGTCATCCGCTCTATAAAAACCTCATGAGAAGCATGAAAAAGGTACGCGTGTACAAAGCCATTCAAAAGAATTAGAACCATCCTTATTCTTTTCTAACTAAAGCTTCAGAGGGGCATGTCCGGACCACTTGTCCGGACAACCTTTTGTGTAGGGAAGAAACCCATCTAACTCTAGAGAAGATAGATGGACTTAGTCTAGTTGGCACTGCACCAACATTGACGTCATCTGTGGGAAATGAAAGAACTAAGGATGTAGACACCTTCCTGAAGTCAATCGTCAGCCATAAGTGGCGAAAATTATTTCGTGTGGCATGAAAGGATGGAGAGACGTCAACGAGAAAATGATCGGTAGATGTGGACTCTACTCCGCCAAACAAAATGACTTAGAGAGGAGAATGAGAAGTTGTGGGCTCAAATGTTGGCAGCGGGCCTCTCTCAAAGTCAACACGCTTAGAGCCGACCCATAACTTTGAGGCAAACTGTTGAGGCATCTTACCCCGAGGGCATAAATTTCTCTTTTGGCGATTATTCAAGACAGTCTAAGGAGGAGTCTTCACCGAATCGCCAAATGTAGCTAGATGAAGGAACAACCTCTACCCGGGTATCAAGGAAAAGAATACGCGATAGAAGCATTTGTCAGATGCAATGCGAGCTCGGCCGGAACCTCAAGCGCCAAGCTTAGTGCGGTAATCACACTTATTAGAAACTCTGAGGGCCCATTTAGGTCCCCTAGCCGTAACACCTATGCCATAACGACCCTCTTAACTACCAAGGCAACAAGCTGAAGTGTCGTTGACATGAGTTCCACCCAACTCCATCAACTGACGGCTCGATGACATGCTCTCTACACCGTTCGGCCCCTATATTATCAACTACGAGTCGCTCAAGGGATTCCTAGTGCCAAAGTTCACGATATACGACGGAACGAGTGACCTGTTTGACCATATTATGCACTTCAGGTACCTCATAACCCTTGACATAGTGAACGATGCACTGATGTGCAAAGTCTTTCCAGCCAGCCTACACGACCCAGCTCTCTCATGGTTCCACTGTCTCTAGTTGAATTCCGTAAACATGTTCTGAGATATCTCAGAAGCCTTTGTGGACCTATGTTCTGCTTGCTAAAAGCAGAACATAAGCACCTTGCAAAACATCAAGCTGTAGGAGAACAAGTCACTCAGAGACTTCATGAAGCGGTTCGGGTAAGCAGTACTCCAAGTGGAATCCTGCAGTATGGGTGCCATCCTGCAAATCTTCAAGTAAAGTATCAACTTGGGCACGCCATTCTTTGAGTCGCTCACTAAGAAGCCGCCTGAAATAATGGATGACCTGTTCAAACAAGCAAATAAATATTTTATGCTCGAAGACGATGGTAGCTTCTCAACAGGCCTTGGTCACTAATCGTCCGACCAAGAACAATGAGGCAAGCAGTTCTAAGCCCTTGAACCAATTGAGGCAAGCTAGTAAGAGGAGGGTTAGCCAGCAATAGTGATTACTACTCAAAAAGTTCTATTTTATAGCTTCTTATAAACTCTTTTAAACACTTTTGAGTAGTATTTATTACCTTTTAACTCAATTGGCACATTAAGGACCCTTGCAAGTATTACTAATCAGTTTTTGGCAAGTTTTGATGTTTTTGATAGCTTTTTGATCATTAAAACAAGCCAAGAATGAAGGAGAACTTGATATAGTCCATGGCAAAGCAAGATTGAAGCTAAATTACACGAAGAATCCAAGTTTGGGAGAGCTTCGAAGCTTTTGCCAAATCAATCAAGTATGCAAGGAAGAGAATCAGAGAAGGAATCTAACATTCATGAATTTCGCAACCCCTTGCGAAATTTTCGCAAACCAAGAAGGAATTTCACAAGCCTTGCGAAACTGATGAATTTCGTAAGCCTTGAGAAACTGATGAATTTTGTAACCCCTTTCGAAATTTTCGCAACCTTGCGAAATCTTCAGATATTTTTGCACCGACTCCGTTAGATTTTTATCTCAAGATATTTTGTGTAATTCCCTATTCTCTCCTTGTAATTAGCTAAAGATCTTTTTAGATATTTAGGATATCTAATTGAGGGGTTAAAAATATCTCTCTATATATGTTTTAAGTTATCTCTTTTTGTAATATCTTGGAATCTCGGAAGAAATTCTTGGGGATCATTTGTACAGTTTCAGTAAGAAATATACAGAGCTTTGCTCTACCTTACCTACTCATTTTGATTTTATTTTCTTTCTAGCCAAACACCCTTTGAGGATGTTTTCTCAGAGGATGAGTGGCTAGCCTTTCTGTTTCTTAGACTGAAGGAAGCTAGGTAAGGGATCCGGATACAAAAGTGGGAGTTTTTCCTTGTTTCAGTTTTAAATGAAGAGAAGTTGTGACCTGTTAATGGTTTTTATATTTTTAGTTAACTTAAAATCCCTTATAATCACCTGGGCCAACACTTGGTAAGCTTTTCTGACTCAATCCATAGAGATCCATTAGTTATCTCTTGCGAGCCTCTAGGAGGTGGTTTAAAGGTAGGATTACCTAGAATAACCAACACTTGGTAAGCTTTTCGGACTCCCTGGAGACATCCATTAGTTATCTCTTGTGAGCTTTAGAAGGGTAATCCAAGGTTAAAGATCACCTTGAATGGCCAATACTAGGTGAGAGGTATGAACCATTGCAAGATGCATCAGTGAGAGGATTTTAGTGTTTGAAACCATTAATGGGAAGCAATGTAACACACCGATTCGGGAAATAAGTATAGGTTAAATCCCCAATGTGAGGAAAAGATCCGAAATCTCCCATTTTGTATAGGGAACTTGAACCTGTGACCTAAAACTCCAAGAAACATTTTCTTTGTAATTAATCTCAGTTACGATTTTTGGTTAGCTTAAAATCAATCCCTTTTTCAATCATCATTGTGTTTTCTTTTAAAGCTAACTCAGAAAAGAAAAACCACCATTTTAGTGCTGTAACTAATATCACGTGTGAAATGAACACCCATCCCTGTGGATGATCCTAGAACCACTGTGCTATGTTACCCTAGTATATAATGAATTAGGTTTATAAATTTTGTTGATAACTCCCGTCTGAGGACTGAATCAAAGGTACACCAATTAGGGACGAATCAAGCAGCAAGTGAGGTTCACCCCCCTCAATATCTCCTACGAAAGACTCCTTCCGATCATTTGTGATTTGTCAGACTTCAGGTGGTCAGAACCCATCAATACAGATCTAGCTAGGTGAGATCGAAATAAAAAGTGCTCCTATCATAAGGATCACAACCATACCACTGAGCAATACAAGAGTCTTCATTACTTGGTGGAGAAACTAATCAAGATCGGGCTCTTAAAACAGTATGTTCGCACAACTGGCGAGCAAAGAGACATGACACAAGAGGTAGCTGTCCAAGCCCCCACATCTCTGGTAGCTCCTAGAGTTGTCATCAACTACATACATGGAGGCCCCGTAGACGACATACACAGTTCTAAGTGTCAAAGAAAAAGGTTACTCTGCGCGGCCTCTATAAGAGAGCGAGTTAATTCCGTTCAGCGCAACTTTACCGAAGGGAGTGTGCGCCCTATAGACGACATAGTTACCTTCCCTCTGGTAGATTCTAATCGAGTGCTGCAACCACATGAAGATGCCCTAGTCTTAATGTTAGGGGTAGGCAGATTTGACATGAGAAGGATTCTGGTTTACCCGGGTAGCTCAGCTGACCTCTTGCAAATGTTAGCCTACAAGTAGATGGACTACTCACCATTCGCCCTAGAGAACCCATGGCGTTTGTTGTCCGAATTCAATGGAGCTACCACAACTTCCCTGGGTGACGTTTTGCTACCCGTCTAAGCTGGCTTAGTCACTATGAATGTGCGATTCTCGATGGTTGACGACTTGTCCCCATATAATGCTATTATGGGGGCATGCATGACTTCACAAAATGAAAGTCATTCCCTTTACGTACCATCAGATGGTGAGCTATCTCATAGAAGAGAGATAGGTGATGTACTTGGTAGTTAGCTAGCCGTGCACCAATGCTATTAGGTGACATTAGAGGTTGGACACTTGGCCGGTGACGAAATGCACCCTGAATCATAAAGATCAAGGGAGCAATATCAATCATTGAGCCCGACAAAGAAAGAACCTTCTGTAGTTGATTTGCTTCAACCACTGCGCCTGTCACACGATACAGATCAAATCACCTATACCAGCTCCCTACTTACGCAAGAGGAACTGGAACTACTAGAGAGCATGCTCAAGTGCAACAAGGACATCTTTGCCTGGACTCACTCGGACATGCCAAGGATTCATCCATTTGTGGCCTCCCACAAACTTAACATCTTACCCACCTCACGACCTATCCAACAAAAGGTCCGACATTTCCATCCGGATAGGCAGAAAATCATCCAAGCAGAAATTGACAAATTATTGGTAGTTGAATTTATCAAAGAGGTTAAATATCCGGATTGGTTGGCAAACGTGGTGGTAGTTCCGAAGAAGAATGGAAAGTGGCGAGTTTGTATTGATTACACCAACCTAAATGACGGTTGTCCAAATGATAGCTTTCCCTTACCTCGAATAGACTAGATAGTTGATGTCACCGCCAGGCATGGGATGCTTTCATTTCTAGACGTCTTATTCGGATACCATTAATTCCTTATGTTCTAGTTGGATGAGGAGAAGACAACCTTTGTTACATAGTAAGAGTTGTACTGTTACAAAGTCATGCCATTCGGACTTAAGAATGCTGGTGCTACCTACTTGAGGCTGATGACTAAAAATTTTAAGCCTTTGATTGGCTGAACTGTGGAAGTCTACATTGACGACATTGTTGTAAAGAGCGAAACCCGAGCTAAGCACGCTCAACACCTGGAAGAAGCATTCCATTTGATTCAAGCATACAACATGAAGCTTAATATAGCTAAGTGTGCCTTTGGCGTTAGCACGAGGAAGTTTCTAGGGTTTATGGTATCCTAAAGAGGAATTGAAGTTAATCTAGCTCAAGTGAAAGCCGTTCTCGAAACCTCACTCCAAACAACAAGAAATAGCTACAACGGCTCATGGGTCATTTTGCAGCTTTGGGACGTTTCATAGCCCATTTCATAAACAAGTTGAGGCTTTTCTCAGGAGAGTAAGCATGTTCGGCTGGACTAACGAATGTGAGTAGACATTCGAAGCAGTCAAGCGCTACTTCACTAAATCACCTATCCTAAGCAGCTCCAAGTCCAACGAAGAACTTTATATGTTCTTAACTGTATCTAACTATGCTGTCAGTGTCATCTTGTTTCGTCAGATATGAGACAAAGAACAAAAGCTAGTCTACTATATGAGCAAGGCAATGGTAGGTGTTGAGACTCGGTATTCCCAGGTAGAAGAGACAACTCTAGCATTGAAAAATGTCGCTCGAAAGCTCCGTCCATACTTCCAAGCTCATCAAGTGACCGTACTCACAAACTAACCACTCCGAGTTACCCTACACAAACTAGACCTATCATGACAAATGCTGAAATGAGCGATTGAGTTGAGTGAGTACAAAATCAAGTATCAACCAAGGTTATCACTAAAGGGATAAGTTATGACTAACTTTATAGCTGAACTCCCTAAAAAACAAGCACATCTGGTTGATCACCCTAGAGAGCAATGGTGGACACTTCATGTAGACAGAGCATCCAAAGTGTCCGGATCCGGAGTAAGTCTGATCTTACAATCACTAATTGGAGAATTGATGAAGCAAGCTATTTGTCTTAGCTTTTCTACTTCCAACAACGTTGTAGAATATGAAGTTATCCTAACCGAGCTAGATCTTGCCTTAACGCTGGCTACAACCAAGTTGGAAATCAGAAGCGACTTTCAGCTAATTATCAGATAGATTCAGCGAGAGTATGAAACAAAGGATGAACGCATGGCTCGCTACCTCGCCATGGTGGAACATAGCTTGAAAAAATAGGACAAGTGGGGTTGTTAGATGGATATCACGAAAAGAGAACATGAAGACAGATGCATTGACTAGAATAACTACCACATTTCCCATAAAAAAAAAAGCAATGATGCTACTCGTCTACCTCAAAACCATGCCCTCAATCACACTCGAACTAGTGTAAAGTACTAGTGAAGCGAATTCCGATTGGATGCATGACATTGTGAAATACCTTCAAATTGGGGAATTACCAGAAGACATGAAGCAAGCACATAGACTTCGCATATAGGCAGCACACTTCACTTTGATTAATGACCAACTCTATAGATGATCATTTGGAGGCCCCTACCTAAAGTGTTTGAACGAGCTAGAAGCTACATATGTCTTAGCTGAACTCCATGAAGGCGTATGCGACAATCACCCAAGTGGACGAACTTTGGCACATCGCGCTTACACACAAGGGTACTATTGGCCCACCATGAAGCAAGATGCTGAAAGCTATGTCAAGAGATGTGATTGGTGTCAAAGACACACTCCCATTCCCTGTGTACCTTTTGAAGCTCTCAACCTGTTCACAAGTCCTTGATCGTTTGCACAATGGGGAATGGACATAGTCGACCCCTTGCCCATTGCAGCAACGCAAAAAAAGTATTTTCTCTTTGCAACCGACTATTTCAGCAAGTGGATGGAGGTAGAAGCCTATGCTAGCATCAAAGATAAGGATGTCCCCAAGTTCGTTTGGAAAAACATCGTATGCCAATTCGGAGTTTCACGAGCGATTGTTACAGATAATGGGCCATAGTTTGACAGTACCATCTTCCGAACTTTCTGCTCAAAGTTAAACATCAAGAATTTGTATTCAACACCTCGCTATCCATAGAGTAACAAACAAGTGGAGGCGACAAACAAAACCCTGTTGAATGCACTAAAGAAAATGTTGGAAGAAGCCAAAGGAAAATAGGTGGATGAATTGCCTAAAGTCTTATGGGCTTATTGAACAACATCCAGACGGCCAATAGGAGCTACTTCTTTCGCCTTTGATTATGGGATGGAGGTCATTATTCCAACTGAAATTGGCATGCCAATCGTCAAAATAGCAGTGTAAGATCAAAAGAATAATGATGAAGAACTCATAAGACAACTAGATTGGGCAGACAAAATGTGGGGAGACGTGACTATCCGAATGACTTCTTACCATCAAAGGACGATCACTCAGTACAGCAGAAAGGCATGACCACAGTTTTTCTAGCTAGGAACTTTAATCCTCAGAAGAATCTTCGAGAGCACAGTCGAAATAGGGGTTAGAAAGCTTCAAGCTAACTGGAAAGGGCCATATGCTGTAACTAAGGCAGGAGACTCAATGACATACCATCTTCAAACATTAGACGACGTACCCCTGCTTCGCCCATGGAATGTAGTCAATTTAAAACAGTACTATCAATAAAGTTTATTTACGAAAATAATATATCAGAAACAAACGACTAAAGAAAGTATATTCAAATAAATAAAAGCATCCATTGTATTTATAGATTTAGCAAACAAGGCCATAGTCGGCCAGAATAAATAAATATAAAAAAATCAATCCTGCTCGTTAGAGGGACCGCCTCATAAAGCATGCCCTCCTCCATAGCCAAGGCTTCCTGGAAACTTGTCCTTGTCATCAGAAGGGAAGCTAGGATTATCTTGGGCAATACCATGCTTCTTCATACAACATTGGTAGCCGTAGAAGAACATATCATCCACCTGTTTTTGGTAGTCTGCCTCAAAGTCTTCATTCTGAGCAGCAAATCCCGCCCGGAGATCCTACAACTCTTGCTTTAGGCGGACAACCTTTTCTTTATCTTTCTTCTTGTTGGCTGCCATAATATTTTTTTCTTCAACCAACCGATGAGTTTCAGCCTGAACTGCCTCCTTCTCTTCTTCAATCTTCCTTAGAAGACTGGTTCCTTCTTTAGCAAGCTTCCAGCCAGCAGCGACCTTACTCTTCGCCGTATCCAAGCTAGCGAGGAGATCTTTATTCCCGTCCATGTTATGGGCAACATATGCCCTCTTGGTCTCGATTGCTTCTAATTGGTGGAAAATATGAGTGTGCTTCCATATAAGGTTTCAGATTCTGACTATCACCTGGGGGCAGCAGAGAAATCGTTGTAAAATGAGAGGCTAAGGAAAAATAAGCTAAAAGAAAGGAGACAACTTACCACTTCTGTAGTTTCAAAATTCGTGTAGTCTTGCATATGGAGAATGTGGACAATAGTAATGCCCGAAGTACTATATGGAAGCTGTGTCATGAAGGATCTATTGAGATTGTCGTTTATCTTGATTGAGATTGTTGTTTATCTCGATTGGGATCCGCTGAGTAGCCGGAAAGAGCACCCCCCATGTTTTATACTGGGGACTCTCTTTCGATTGGGGACATATGTTGACTTCGGACGGGGAAGAGAAAAAGTCATGCACTTGAACAATTCTTCGTTGAGGTTCTCCGGGATGACAAAGGGTCTCCTCGTCTCGTGATAAGCAATATCATCAGCAAAGAAAAGTTTTCATCCGACTTAAGAGTGATAACTGCAATAGTAGTCGAAGGTATTGGCACGGGTAAAGAAGCTGAAGCAGGTTTCAGACAAGCTTTCTTGGAGAGGGTAGGATTGATAATAATGGATTCGGACAGGCGTTTACGTTGCCTCTCACAAAATCTAACCCTTAAGTTGGAAGTCATATCCTCCTCTTCTTCTTCCTCACAAATAATAAGGGGCACTACCTGGTCAAACCCTGCTTCTGGTTCGTCAGTAGAAGATGGAGATGATGAATCAAATGAAGAAGACAAGGATGTAGAAGGCGAAGTCCTTACCCTCTGGATAGGACAAGCAGCAGGTTCCTTCCTCTTTTGAGTGGGAGGACGGGCAATGGAACTGGAGGACGGACGACCAGCAACCGGAGCTTGCTTTAATGTCTACTCTTGACACTTTTTCTCCCGCTCCTCTAAATGGGCTTGGCATGCCTTAGAATCTACTAAACGATCAATCTTGTAAAATGGTAAATCCTTTAGCATGAAGTGTTCACCAGAAACCAAAGAAGGGAGAGCTAAATGAGGAAATACGGGGATGATGAACGACTTGGGATTGTCAATCAGCGCCAACAAGTTCTTGTTTGATAAAATAACCTTGTAAGCTCGTTCAGTTGCGTCAATCTCGAACAACTTCTTGAGCTGGATGAATGAAGTCTTTTCCACCCACTCTACAAGGCATCCCTTCCTCTCCTTGCATGTATTACACAAATAGAGAGATTATTAGTAAATTTACAACAACAAAGAAATAATTGCAAGACACAAAGAAAGTGACAAAAGCGTATCCTACTCAGAATCTCCAATGAATGCTGCGAAGATAAAACTTTGTCTGGTCCCTCAGATGAACCATTCCAAGGACCAGAGACTAGGATATGCCCATTTTCCCAGCCTTTACATGAACATGGAAGATCAATCACCAATTGGAGAAAAGAGATATGAGCAAACAAGTTGAACCTTTCCTTCTGGCTTGTCTTGACGGTATAAACGAACAAGACTTCTAACAAGGAGAGCTCCAGCTAGAAGAGCATGTCCAAAAAACTACACCCCATCAACACTCGGACAACGTTCGGATAAAGAAAAACTGGAGGGATTTGTGTGAAATGAAGGAACTTCTTGAAGAGAGAAGAGATAGGAAGACGAAGCCCAATAACAAATTGTTCATTGGTAAAATACATCATGTTGTTGGGAAGGTCAATAGAAGATAGAGCTTCACTGTCTGTTAGTTGGATCAGGATATTGTCCAGAATACGGAAACAAACCCAGAATTTCTGTTCAGATAGGACACTAACTGGATGGTCTAGTCTAAGGCGCCCGACTCTGGTGTTTTTCCATCTACTTTACTGAGGCCTTCCGCTTCCGCTAGTAGAAGTGGTTCATCCTCTTGCCATTATGCTAAGTGGATCTGGGTCGTATGGAAACCTATGCGGAATAATGCACTTATTAGAATCAATCACCCGACCCATCTACCATTCAGTGTTGCCTTAACAATACAACAAGAAACCTAGATGAACCAAAAGTCCAAGCCTAGACGGATTGGCTACCAAAACTTGTAAAGCAAGTACCTTAGCCAATAAACAGAGGAAGGATCGCTCCCATCGTCCCAGCACTCCGACAACAAGACCAAAAAGCATGAACTGATGTCGAATGCGTTGACAACATAGGAGCAAAAGAGGAAACCCGAAAAACCCTAAGTCCAACCATCGGAACAATCATCCTCTCCAAAGAAAAAACATCGAAAAACCCTAGAATCTAGACGCCAAGGTGTCCATTTTCTCTCTAACCAAACAACTGTCGATGCGGTTCAAAGAAGAACAATAAACAAAAGGAAATGTGAGCGGTGAAAAACTTACCAGAGTTAGGAATGAGCACTCTCTAGTGAGGAAGAAATTTGCCAAAAGCAAGCTTAAGGATGATGGCAAGGAAGACGAAGAGCGTTCGGTGGCAGACACAATGGTGGTGGAGGCGTAGTGCGGCCAAAAAAACTTTAAAATGGGAAAAGACCAAAATGTGACCCAAAAGGTGTGGAACCCTTCTATTTATAGGAATCCAAAAACTTAGGTATCCCAAGAGATAGGTCACCTGGAAATGCTTCCCAAAGAGGTGTGCCGCCTAACAGCTTGCCTTGATGACCTATCATTGCTGCCCTAAATGACACGTGTTCCTAGGCTCCTAAATAACCTAAATAGATAATTAATCCGTTCTGCCTCAACTCGCTGGCTACCCAATCGGATAGAAGTAGACGGATTAAGGGGGCATTGTGGGGGATCTGCCTCCATGTGTCCTCCCTCAAATTACATATCCTTGGTCCATCCAGGATAAGTAGAAGATCCATCTGAGATCAATCCGTTTGAGCCAAAACAAGTTCCGTCTAGTGTAAGAAGAAATAAGTTTCCTCATTTTTGAATGCTAGATGAAATGGGCATACCAAGCTGAATATGATTTCCAGATGGACCAACCAACATAGCCGGAGATTTCAGGCATTGAACAAGCGGATAGTCACACATAGTGCTTGAGCAACGACTTAGACAAAATTTACATCTAAAAGTTAATTTTTATTTATTGCTAAACACAATCAGCGACATTAACAAAACGTAAATACATAGTCAACTACATGGTCTGAGACTCTTGCTCGATAGCCAACAAATGACACTAGTTAGTGGATTTTGTTTGGTATGACTACCCAATCCACACAACGATGATGGTGTTGACACTCTTGCTAAGGCTTGATTTTCGCCCTTATGGCAATCATCATCACAAAAAAGACATGAATGCACCATCAACGCTATGGTGATAGTGTCATCTGCACTATGAAAGCCCCATGAGAAGCATGAAAAAGGAATGCGCATATAGAGCCATTCGAAAGAATTAGACCTGTCCTATTTCTTTTAGGACTTATGCTTTAGAGGGGCGTGCCCGGACCACCTGTCCGGACATCCTTTTGTGTAGGGAAGAAGCCTATTTGACTCCAGAGAAGCTAGACGGACTCTATTTGGTTGGCACTACACCAA